>NW_022147480.1:2764150-3354150 GCF_002938485.1 Sitophilus oryzae
AGTACAAAAAAAATATATATGCCACCCAAATGTCCTTGTAACGTCATAACGGTAGTACCTACATGATGACAAGGTTCCAGACTACGCACGAGTCAATTTTTTCGGTTTGTGAAGCATTAAAAACAAAACGGTTCCTAGCGAATATGCCGCAATCTCACTGAACCATATTCAATACGGCCTTTTGAATAGACATAATTACCATGTAGACGCTAGCTAGGTACTAAAAATGGTACTAAAACGGATCACGAATTCTCTTGTACTTATTTCAATAGAATTTTAATTTGCCTTGATGCTCAAAGATTATTATTTTTTTTAGTAATAATATCCCTAAATGCGCACACGTCTACCATTTTTATTTTGTAAAATCTCATATAAAACCAAGCAGCGCCAACGGCGAAGCTTCCATTGATAACAAAAACAAAACAACCAAAAACATAACCAAACCCAAACATTAACCTGTTAATGTCGACATTAACCGGACATCGGACTTTAACCGTAACATATACAGGGTGGCGCCTCTCATACGCCGCGGAAGCTCTAAGGAGAACGGTAGTTTATATCGAAATGAAATGTTGGCAGCATATGTAGGTTAACTGAAAGCATTTTATAAAAATATATAGAATTTTACAGGGTGCCCCAAAAAAAGTTACACTTACAGTCACCATCTACTAAGCATACAAGAAGAGTCTAGCGATGGCATGTATACCAACCACATGGAGAAGAGCAAAAGCAATCTTCATACCCAAAATAGGCAAAACTGACTGGACAAATCCCTAGTCCTAGGCCTATTAGTCTAACATCGTTCATACTAAAAACGCTGAAGAAAGTAGTTGACAACCATATTGGAGAAAATCATATAAAGGTTAAACCACTGCATGATAGTCAGCATGCATATAGAACGGGCAGATCCACAGAAACTGCTCTGTACCAATTAACGGAGCTAATATAGACAAGTCTGGATAGCAAAGAAACAGCAATTTGTGCCTTCTTGGATATTGAGGGGGCGTTTGACAATATACCACATAAGGTGGTCAGGCGATCTCTAGAAACAAGAGGGGTGAACAGAACTATTATTCGCTGGTTTTGGGAGATGCTGTCAACACGAGAGGCTCAGATGGGTACCAAAACTGTAGCTGTTAAAACAACGCAAGGAACTCCACAAGGTGGAGTAACCTCCCCTTTGCTGTGGAGCTTGGTAGTGGATGAACTACTAGACGAATTAACTCTAGCGGGAATACACTGCATTGGGTATGCAGATGACATAGTCATGATCGCTCGGGGGAAACATGAAGGCACCCTGTGTGATATTATCCAAAGACGACTCCGTATCACTGAGAGATGGTGCAGGACTGTCGGGCTGTGTATCAACTCAGACAAAACCGCGATAGTGCCATTTACCAGAAAGTGAAGTCTGAAAAACTTGAAAAGAATCCAACTAGATGGAAAGGAAATACTGCCATCACAGGAAGTTAAATATCTGGGTATAACCCTGGATAGTAAACTCATTTGGAACAGGCATATTAAGAACACTACCAGCAAAGCCACAAAGGCTCTCATGATATGCAGAAGACTGGCCAGAAATAGATGCGTAGGCTGCTCCCCTAACATTTTGCGCTGGATGTATACCATGATAGTAAGACCCATGATTATTACTTATGGAGCAGTTGCCTGGTACACAAAACTAGAGCAACGGACGGCAAGGCTAAACCTATGCAAAGTCAAGAGACTAGCATGTGTTTGCATCACAGGAGCCATGAGAACCTGTCCAACAGCAGCAATGGAGGTCATTCTAGTTCTAACACCACTGCACATTGTCATTGGTAGATATGCCAATGCGACAATGATTAGAATGGTCACTAACGGAATTAGTACTGGGAGAATTGTCAGATCAGGGGCTTGGAACACCCTCAAAAGGAAATACCACTCCTGCAACTCTCAGTGGACGATATGCCAAGAACGTACAACTTCTTTGACAAACATGTCAATGTAGTATTGAGCAATAAGAAGGATTGGAAGAGCGAAACGCTTGCCCAGCAGTTAAAAGACCATACCATAACTTGGTATACTGATGCTTCCAAAACCAATACGGGAACAGGGATCAGGAGTGTTTGGGCCGACAGCTAATTACTCCGAACCAATGGGCACTTACCCTACTATCCTACAGGCATAAATCTACGCATTTATCTTAGATAGGAACTATCGGAAACAAAATAACCATCTTATCTGATAGTCAGGCAGCGTTAAAGGCGATCAACTCAGTATCAATCAACTCAAGGCGGAACTCAAGAACTTGGAAGATTCCATTCCGCAACCTGGAATGGAAATCTTGCAATGGTCTAAGACACTCGAAGAAGTTTCTGAGGGCTTATGATCAAGAAAAAATCACAGATCTTCCTGGGTCTGAGTAAGAACAATCTTCGGATTGTCACGGGGTTTTTAACAGGACACTGTCTCCTCAATGAACACCTCAGTAGATTGAAACTAAGAAGAAACGGCGAATGCAGATTCTGTGGGGAAGATGGTGAAACACCAGTACACCTCATCACTGAGTGCGCCGAGACGACAACCATTCGTGCCATGAACTTTGGTACGACTGATATTGGAGATGGAGAACTACCCTCTATAAAACCGTCCCAGATACTGGCTTTTGTCAAAGCCCTGGGACTGTATAATGAGTTATGATTCAAGAAAGGGAGACACCATGGATCTGTAAGGTCGAAGTGATTAACCCCCCTCCCACTCATTCTAAAAAGGATTCTTCTACACTACAGTTTTATTAAAGAAGCATATACCTAAAATCTAAGGATTATGACATTATTTCACATTTTATGAAAATGGAGAGTAAATTTTAAATTTCGATAATAGCTACCTAAATTTTAGTTGACCTTGTACACCCTGATATTCAATTACAGTAACCATTGTATGTTAAACCAAATTGAAATTTGACCCGAAAAGTTATACAGGGTGAGACAAAATTAATATGGAATATTAGTCACTTTTAAAAGCAAGTTACTCCTTTATTTTAAAAGGGACACCAAGTATATTCGGTGTTCAATGGGGAATTTATATATCTTCAAATATTATTAAGGTTGCCTACCCCTCAGACAAAGGTTTTCCTAGGTATTTTAATTTTTGTGATTTTGCGTCAGTAGATCTTTATTATTTGAAAAAATCTAGGAGTGGCTGTGATACACCTTTTGTTAATTTAACAAAAATTAAAGATTATAGAGTAAAATACTTAACGGTAATAAAAAGATACACGTTTAAAACATATTTTAAAATTATTACAGAATTAAAACTAGATATAAACCTATAATTATGTGACAAAAAATAGCTAGATGAAATAAAATACTCAAAATGCTTCCTTTCCTGTTAACTGCATAAAATGATTGTCTTTTCAAAAAGGTTTTTTCATTTTAAAAGGCATATTTGTTGAGTTCTATCTCAAAAAGCAGCTACAATAAATTCTCCCATGTTGTCGACAATAGTTGATCGAGTTTTGTAAACGAGTATCCCCATAACATATCCGTATCCCCAAAAAATAACGTATAAACCATAAAATAACCAGACTATAAAAATCCCAAAAAAAAAACTCAAAAAAAAAATCCCCATAAAATAACCAGACTAGATAAAATCAGTAGCAGTTAAGTATTCTGCGGTGAACGCACACTGGATTCACCAACTAATAGAATCATATCAATTCACTATAAAATAAGATAAGTTTGCATTTTCGGCAAATTTCGGAGATTTTTTTTTTGTTTTACCTGACACAAAATGATAACTAGTTGTTAAAGTTGGACTAATTAGACAGCTATGTTGAAGTAACGTCAGACCATATCACAGCCACCTAGATTTTATCAAATAATAAAGATCTACTCAGATCAAATCATGTAAATGGAAATATCATGGAAAATCTTTTCAACAATCTTTCTCAAGTATTTTGAAGAGACATGAATTCTTCATTGAATATCGGAATAATATACTGGGTGTTCTATTTAAAATAAAAGAGTAACATGTTTTTAAAGGTGACCAATGTTCATTATTAATTTTGTCTCACCCTGTATATCTTTTTGGATCACATTTTAATTTGATTTAAAGTACGATAGTTAATTTAACTATATATTAGGCTATACCGGGTAAATTCCAATTTAGGTAGCTTTTATTGTAATTTAAAAATTGTTCTTTATTTCTCGAAAAAGTTAAATATGTCAAAAACCTTACATTTTAGTCATATACTTATAAAACTCACCTTTATTTTTCTCCCACAATCCGAAAATCAATTAATATATAGGGTGTTCCATTACAAAAACCCCAAAATTGATACCTTACTTTTTTTGGGGACATTAAATTGGGGATTTTTTAATATACAGGGGCAACTCTCTATATTTTTAAAAAACGCTCTGGATTAACCTACATACGCTAACAGAATTTCATTTCAATACAAACTGTGGTTCTTCTTGGAGCCTTCGCGGCGCACAGTGCTTCGAACATATGGCTCTAGAGGACAAAAATGCAAAACTTCTCTTTTATTGTAGGCAATTTATTCAAACTAGGTTTATTTGACACAAATGATGAGTACTCTTATTGTACTAAATGATGATGTTCTTAGTCCCACGTTTATGAAAAAAAATCTTATAAATAATAAAAATGTTGGATCTGTGTTCCATCTAAGGAAATAATAGTACGAAAACGGTGTAAGTATTAAATAAATCCCTGTGATAAAAAAGAATTGAAATAACAGCAACAAAAAGAACATCATTCCTACCGATATAAGCCTAATATAAGATAAAAATGTTTTTCTTTAATGAAAAAGAAACATTAATGTTATATTTATTTAAAGAAAAACTTAAGATACTATAAATTTACTTTAGGACAACAAAATGCATAGATCGTAACTACTCTGATTCAAAGAATTACTGCTGACAGAATCTTCCAAATTTATAGTATCTAAATCACAGGTAGATGAAGTATCCTCACATATACGATATTTCTGTACATCATTTTCTAATATGTTACTTTTTCGTTGTTACTGTTCTTTTTGTTGGTATGAGGGGTTCGGATGTTAATAGTTATCTCTTTAACAGACCATATCCATATATTATTTTTTCCTTTTCTTGGGTATAGTGTTTTATAATAAATTGAAAGATGGAAACTTTTTTTATGCGACGTTTCGCTCCAACATAATGGGCTTTTTCAGGCACAAGTGGTGTCTCATTTGACTGGAAGGTTCATGAATATAAAGAACACATTATTTGAAATACAAATAATTTTGAGTTGTTGTCCTTATGATCAAGCCAAGTATTAACCAGATCGGCATTGCTTATCAATTTTACTCCATCTGAAAAGTATTAAGGTTGTCGCCCACTAGACCGCGGCGCCATGTGGGAGTTTCTTTTGTCTGCTTGCCATGTATTTAAATGGACCAACGCACATTAGAGCGCGCAGCGCAGAAGCGCGCCGCGGGATTTCCGTCAAGAAGTCGGAAGACTTCTCTAGCAACTTTTTTCCGTCTCCCGCGTTTCGGCGCGTTGCAGTGTGCGTACTCACAAGGGAAATAATTTTGCATTCGAGTCTTTTCAGTTGGCTTTTGACTAGGAACTAGTGATATGTATCAATGGCAGAATTGTATTTTTAAAGGTAAATTAGGCAAATCGATTTTCATAAAGGAATTTAATATTTTTTAGTCTTCCTCACTAGAGACAGATGAACGAAAATGCCTTTCTATCAAAGATTTAATATAATTGAGGGATGTAGAGGCAAAACTGGCAATCTCCACTTTTAACAAAAGTGACAACCTCCAATTTTTAAATTCTAATTACCTAAATATGTAAAAAAGATCAGGTTTTTTTAACCACATAACTAATATATACACATCAGAATAAATAAGAATTATCAAAAAATATTAGTAATTTGTCTCTTCTGAAAAAATATGATGAGTAGATATACCCGG
The DNA here is from genome assembly GCF_002938485.1 of Sitophilus oryzae. NCBI lineage: Eukaryota > Metazoa > Arthropoda > Insecta > Coleoptera > Curculionidae > Sitophilus > Sitophilus oryzae. The sequence goes on from NW_022147480.1 coordinate 2,770,101, forward strand.
TGTTTTTTTCTTCTAAACCCTCAATTGAGGAGTGCGTAAAATGTTTCCTTTATATTTTGTAATACTGAAAAAAATGATTTTGTCTTTTTATTAAATCTGGAAAAAGATGGTAAAATTCTCCAAACTTCTTTTCTTTTTTTTTGTTAATCGTATGAGTCCAAACTTTTCTCACCCCCTCTTCCTCTTCCTCTGTTAGAAGAGCACAAAAAATACGCTTTCGTCCGTACTTGAACTCATTGCTTTAAAAAACTAAACTACAGACTATAACTAACAGCGTTGCCGCGTTTCAAAAGCGCGCTATAGTGGTGCAGTCCCTTCTGCAGCTGGAAAAATTCTTCTTCCCAGCGCCGCGCTGCGCAGTGAAATAAATACGATATGTTTTGATATGTTTTTTTTAATGCCTTTTTGAAGTTTGAAAACGTAACATTTTTATACCCATTTAAGAATCATCTTAAAAAATAAATAAAAACTAAACAATCACGAACTTGTTTAGAAATAAATTTAAAGTACATACCTTGTTTAACAATGTCCATAGTGGCTTTCAATTAAGTACGTACCTTTTAACTCCATAATATACAGAGCTACTATGAATGTTATTCTTTTCACTGATAAGATAATGATCGCAAAATTTATTTTTAGTGAAAATATTTGCTAACAAAAAACGCTGTTTATGAAAAATAATATACAGGATGGTTGAACATTGCTATAAGTATAAAATTACATATTCAGATATTAGTAAATTTTAACTTTTTTTTTCGATTTTTGTCCATGGGACGAAGCACTGTGCGGCGTATGAGAGGCGCTATCCTGTATACTTCTTCCTTTTATAGTCTTTTTATCCGATGGTATAATCATACGCGTTATCAAATATTCAAGCGAGGAAAGCTTTCGTGATTTATTCTCTTTGACTGTTATTATTACTGTTAATGTGCCAAACTTAATAATATACCTAAATTTCCCGTCAACATCCTTATGATTATTAATTTTAATGCTTTATCTTCGCCGTTTAAAGCTTATAGAAATTCATACAATGTTATCAATTAGCATCAGCCTAAAGCCTGTAATTTCTCTTGTAAAATGTTGCTCATCGACCATCGAGGACATGATGGTATAATCTCAATTTTCCATGGTAAATAATTGCTATTACAGTTCCCAGGGCACACAAATACGTACTTATTTCCTCGAAATTAAAAACGATTTTAGCAGAAGGAAAAATTACGTCATTTCAAGCCCTAGTTACATGGATAATTGTGGGTCACGTTGACGGAGATATAACAAATTATTTTTTAATCTTGTTGCAGAAATTCATGTGTGTGACGCATGAACCGCATCTTAATTTTTTAATTATTATTTTTTGTGGCACACATTGTTTACATTAAGTATACAGGGTTGTTCACCACATACGACACGGAGTATTGTAGCTAAACGACAAGATTTTTACAAATTGTAAGTTTTGGGTTCGTTGAAGGACTATTAGAGCTACAATTTAAAAATATTTTTACAAGATACAGAGTGTCCCAAATAAATAAAAAATATCAAAGTTGTATTTTTTTAAATGGAAACTCTATATATTATTACATTTTAGTTTCTATGTTTAAAGCGTGTCTTGATTAATTATTACACTTTGGGGTCCTTACCTTTTTGAAATATTTTCACTTTTGAAATTGCAGTATTAAGCCACCTTAGGTATCAAAGTTTTATACTAAATATCGAAGTTTATTTATTGGTTGTTGTGTGCTGCAATAATAAAACTTTATTACTTTAATGCAGTGTCTGTGTTTATTTTAAATAATTATTGGTCTTAAACGGCAATAACTTGTTTCATTTAGTTTGAACACCTTGTATTTTATGAGAATCAGGTGCGCCAATTTAATTGTCTATCAAATCGTGTTATACCGTTTTTTACTTTATCTTCTTTTGCTTCTGTAGAAAATGCATTTTCTTGTAATTTAGAACTCATTTATCAATATACCCATGGAATACTGACATTTTAGATTATTTTTAAAGATGTACCGAATTTTTAAAGAGTACAAATACTAATATTGTCGATATAATTCGTTCATTTCATTAAAAAATAAAAAAACTGTTTAAATATTTGTTAAAGAGGACCAATTAATATGATTCCAGTATTCAAATTACATTAATTGTCTGTTTGCGTTGATTAATAATAATTGCTCCAAATACTAAAAAACTGAATTATGTATGTGTATTAGACAGTGGGGTAAAAAGTAACACCTTAAAAATGATATTTAATTTTTTGACAAATGCTTATTTATAACAACAGAGACGTTCATTTTCATAACTTATTATTATATTGATTTCTGATTCAAATCCACATTTGTTTAGAATAATTTATTAACGAACACAATTAAGTATGTAGTTAATTAGTATTTGGGCGGAAATACTGGTTGTATATTTAATTAATGGTATACTCTTTTATAAAGATTTAAATAGTTTTCTTTTTGCATACAAATGGGCTAGTAATTTGTTGTTTTAAAAACAATCTAAAATGTCAATATTCCATGGGTATATTGATAAATGAGGTCTAAATTATAAGAAAATGCATTTTCTACGAAAACTTGAAAGAATAGGTATAATACAATTTGATAGACAATGGAATTGTGCATCTGATTCTCATAAAATATACAGGGTGTTCTATTTAAAGTAAATAAGTTATTGCCGTTTAGAGCTAGTAATTATTTAAAATAAATTTTTAGACACTCTGTATAAGGTAGTATAATTTTTATTATTGAAACACAATAACTGATCAATAAATAAACTTCAGTAAATATTTAGTATTAAAAACTTTGATATCCTCGGAGAAATGAAGCCTTAAAATTTATACTGCAATTTCGCAAAATTAAAAATATGTCAAAAACGGTAAGGTTTAAGTGTAATAAACCTTAATCAAATTTACCTTTATTTTAATCGTAGAAACTAAAAATGCAATAATATACAGGGTGTTCTATTTAAAAAAATACAACTTTGATATTTTTTATTTATTTGGGACACTCTGTATCTTGTAAAAATATTTTTAGATTGTAGCTCTAATAATCCTTCAACGAACCCAAAACTTACAATTTATAAAAATCTAATCGTTTAGCTACAATACTCCGTGTCGTATGTGGTGAACAACCCTGTATACAGAGTGTTTCAAAACAAATGCGAAAAACTTCAGGGGGTGATTCCTTGTTCAAATAAAGGGTAGTTTATAGTTTGCTTCATAAACGTTGGGTCAAAAGTGAACCATTAGGGAGATATCGCGGTACAAAGATGGCGGAAAAATAATGTTTTTATTTTTTATCTTGAAAACGAAAAGAGATAGACTAATGAAATTTTATGGAAGCATTACTGTTACGAAAACACACTTTCTGGTAATTTTTTCACTTTTTTAAAATGAGTGGAAGGGGTTGAAATAAACTACCCCTCTCATTCTTGTTAACGAAATTTAAAGAAAAATCTTATCAAACACATGCAAAAAAATTAATTTGGATAGTTCAGTTTGTTTGTAAACTTTTTTATCTCTTGTGTTTTTTTGATAAAACTCACCGATTTAAAATTAAAAAATAAAATGTAAAGCATTACATGTAAGGACAAAAAACATTTTAAGATTAAGAATCTAGTGATAATAACGATAATAATAATCATCTAGATAATAACGTATTGCAGTAATGTCAAATAAAATAATATTAGGAACATCCTAAAAAGTCACAGCGGCCGACTAGATTTTTTCCTAAAAAAATTACAGCAGCCCACTAGATTCTTTATCAGAAAATGTTTTTTCTCCTGACATGTAAAAAGTACTTTTAAAAATATACGAAATAACATGCATGTACTGATTTCTTTCGAAAATCGACAACTATGAAAATATGAGCTCTTCCTGGACACAAACGGTACGTTGTGAGACAGAAAATTGTAGAGAGAAACAAGCCCTATAACATAGGATACAACATTTTAATGAACAGTGCCATGGCGAAGTTAGGGGGGGGGGCTTGGGGGGGCTAAGCCCTTCCAGTTCCTGAATTAGCCCTCCCCCCAGACCGAACTAGCCTACACAACAAATAATTGAACATTATTGGTACTCAGACAAAACGAAAATTAAAAAATACTTTTCTGATTTGATCTGTAAAAATTGTTTAATTTTTAGTTTCAACTCAGTAGCGAATGCGAAATTGAAGCGAAATTGGCAACCAGGCTTAACGGGAATTATACCGATAAAGAGAGCTACAAACAGGGTTGCCACCTTTTGTATTTAAAAATCGGAACAGCACTGGTAAAACATTTTTTCTTAAATGTAAAATTTTATGTGTCATGCCTATCGGATTTTTAAACAATATTTATATCTTTTTGCGTTAACTTAAAAAAACTATTCGAAATTTATAAATAATTATGTAAAAATAAAAAGTAATTTAGTTATTATACAACAAGAAACAGCATACCATATACAGACAAGAAAATTATATTTTAATTATAAATAAATAAATAAATAAATGCCTTTATTGTCAAAAAATTTTTCAATTTGTGGACAAAGGTAAACTAACAAACAAAGTAAAAAAAAACAAGGTACACAAACAAACAAACAAAAGATAATACAAAACATTATACAAATAATATTGTCAATCTTATTGTTAAAATAAACATATATAAATGTTTACAATGTGAAAGAACAAAAAAAATTAAAATAATATTCAAAAATATTTAGCCAGTTTATAGCAAAATATCAATCATTAAATAAATTAATTTCGATGTCATTAGTAAATATAGCAATAGCAAACATTAGACCAGTGTTTTCAAGATCAAATTCGATTTTCAATTCAAATATAATTCATTTACGGCGTAGAAAGCCTTGTCTAGTAAATAAGAGTTCAATGCTTTGCGAAATGAAAAAATGATGTTATGGATTTGATTTCAAATGGCAGGTGATTGTGCATTTTTTCTGAGTTGTATAATATTGAACTTTTAACTAACTCTGAGCGTGGGGTAGGTAGATAAAGATCTTGCTCCGCGTTCCTGAGTGGATAAGTGTGAGATGGCCTTCTTGAGAAGCTGATACATGTTTACGTATTAGGCAAACGGATTCAAATATAAATAAGGAAGGAAGAGTCAATATTTTAATTCTCTAAAAAGCCCCGGCAATGAGCTCTGCTGTTTAGTCCCAGTGAATATCGAACAGCTCTCTTCTGGAGCTTGAAAATGCGGTCAAATCTGAGCCGCACAACACGTACCCCAGAATGGAAGGGCATACCTGAGATGCGACTCAAAAGTGCATGCGTAATAACAAGTTCTAGCCACTGACAAGTTAAGCTCCTTAGAAACAGACCTTAATGCAAAACAGGCAGAGCTCAATTTTTTCGACAAAGCTTCGATATGTATGTCCCATTTCAGAGAATTGTCCACAACAAGCCCTAAGAATTTTACGGATTTTACGACGTCAATGGTGGTGTTGTCAAGTACAAAAGGCTGCAGCGAGTTTTTATACGACAAAGCCTTAGTTTTAGAAATGTTGAGACTCAGGAGGTCTGAATCGCACCAAGATTTAATGGTGATTAAGTCATTTGATATAATCCTATGAAGTGCCATGATGTCCTTGTTGCTCCAAGTGAAGCTAGTGTCGTCCGCAAAAGACATATTTTGCCACTGATGTTTATGTTAGCAATGTCGTTAATAAAAAGAAGAAACAAAATAGGGCCTAGTACTGAGCCTTGTGGTACTCCACATTCTATTGGCTTGCTAGAAGACAACGTGGTATCCACCCTCACAAGTTGACTTCTGTTGCTCAGATACGACTTAAACCATTCGAGAGATGATCCCTGAACCCATAGTGCTGAAGTTTATTAATTAGGATCTTATGATTTACAAAATCGAACGCCTTAGAAAAATCACAGAAAATTGTTGCTGTAGAATGATGGTTGTTTAGGCTGGAGTAAACTTTTTATTAAGGAGGGAAAACATAGCGTCATTTGTGGACTTGTTGCTTAGAAATCCAAATTGATATTCAGTAAGTATTTTGTACTTAAACAGAAAAGATACCAGCCTGCTTTTAACCAACCTTTCTATGATCTTAGATAGCGTTGGAAGGAGTGCAATTGGGCGATAGTTAGAAGCTTCATTTTTGTCTCCTCCTTTGTGCAGTGGAATGATTATTGCCGTCTTAAGACATTTTGGAAAAATACCATTTTGGAACGACATGTTTATTAAAGTTGTTAGGTGATTCAGAGTGCTTTCTGGCAGATTCGAAAACATTTTTAAAGTATATTATATTATTATCTATTTATTTTACCCTAGAACAGGATTGGGGGTCCAAATACCTTTTTAATAAAGTTTTTATACTCTTTATGAGAAAATGTAGCCTAATTGGGGTGTGGTACCCCAAAATTTTTTTGAGATTGACGGCAACCTTCCGCTGCTTCAGTTTTGTAATAATAAGTTTTCATAATTGGGGCTTTAGCCCCCCCAGATCCAACGACCTAACTTCGCCCATGAACAGTGCTTTCCATAAAATCAATGAAATGAAAAATATACGAAATAATATGCATGTACTGATTTCTTTCGAAAATCGACAACTATGAAACTATGAACTTTTCCTGGACACAAACGGTACATTGTGAGACAGAAAATTGTAGAGAGAAACAAGTCTTATAACATAGGATACAACATTTTAATGAACAGTGCTTTCCATAAAATCAATAAATGAAAATATACGAAATAATATGCATGTACTGATTTCTTTCGAAAATCGACAACTATGAAACTATGAACTCTTCCTGGACACAAACGGTACATTGTGAGACAGAAAATTGTAGAGAGAAACAAGCCCTATAACATAGGATACAACATTTTAATGAACAGTGCTTTCCATAAAATCAATAAAATGAAAAATATACGAAATAATATGCATGTACTGATTTCTTTCGAAAATCGACAACTATGAAACTATGAACTCTTCCTGGACACAAACGGTACATTGTGAGACAGAAAATTGTAGAGAGAAACAAGCCCTATAACATAGGATACAACATTTTAATGAACAGTGCTTTCCATAAAATCAATAAAATGAAAAAATATACGAAATAATATGCATGTACTGATTTCTTCGAAAATCGACAACTATGAAACTATGAACTCTTCCTGGACACAAACGGTACATTGTGAGACAGAAAATTGTAGAGAGAAACAAGCCCTATAACATAGGATACAACATTTTAATGAACAGTGATTTCCATAAAATCAATAAAATGAAAAATATACGAAATAATATGCATGTACTGATTTCTTTCGAAAATCGACAACTATGAAACTATGAACTTTTCCTGGACACAAACGGTACATTGTGAGACAGAAAATTGTCAGAGAAACAAGTCCTATAACATAGGATACAACATTTTAACCGAACAGTGGTTTCCATAAAATCAATATAATGAAAAATATACGAAAAATATGCATGTACTCAGATTTCTTTCGAAAATCGACAACTATGAAACTATGAACTCTTCCTGGACACAAACGGTACATTGTGAGACAGAAAATTGTAGAGAGAAACAAGCCCTATAACATAGGATACAACATTTTAATGAACAGTGCTTTCCATAAAATCAATAAAATGAAAAATATACGAAATAATATGCATGTACTGATTTCTTTCGAAAATCGACAACTATGAAACTATGAACTCTTCCTGGACACAAACGGTACATTGTGTTTCCTGACAATGTCAGGAAAAAAACTAAATAAAACTGACAGCTTGACATTTTTTACCGCAGAGCTACCACCCGAATCCCCAGCAGGAAATTTAAATTCCAGTTAATCAGCCCGGCGCCGAATATGCCATCGTTGGCAACAGTGAATTTAAAAATGGCGCCCTCGATTACGTAACTAAAAGTTTAATTGGTATCGCTTATACAGGGTGCTACAAATTCGAGGTACGAGCATTGGTATCTCTGTAACCGTAATAGATACGAAGATGGTTAAACTCCTGTCGTTACTTTTTAGAAAATCAAAAAACGTTTTCATGTCCACTTTATTAGGGCTATCTGTTAGTATTTTTAGATTTTCAAATTAGCTGGTAATTTGTGAGATGCAGCAGAGGCCAACTTAATTTTTTTAATTACGGACCTGCATTTTATATTTCAGTTTTACAATAAATATATTTTTTATTAATGAAGTAAACTTTTCAGATGTAGAAATAGAGATTTTGCCACAATTATTCCACACCAACCCGCAAGATACAGGGATCGGCACAACGAAGTGTTCCTGGACTTTGAGGCGTTTCTTCTGAGCACGATGAAGGAACGGTCGACGTTGTGGATCCATTCACAAATAAAGGCCTGCATGGAAGCCCTGGATTGCCAGCCAGACTTCTGTCTGGATCTGTTCGAGCCTTCCGGTCATGGAAAACGGAGGTAAAGCTAAATAGATATAAAATAAATGAAGGTTATTCATTATTTTTCCTTTGGAAGATATTTCTTTCTTTCACATGCAACAACATTATTGAATTTTGTTTGTCTTCCGAGGGCCAATACTCATGTAGAAAGGGTATTTACAGTAGTCAATAAGTTATAGACAGGTACAGGGTGGGCCAAATTGGACGCTTTTAAAGGGAAACATCATTTTCATTTTTAGAAAAAACAATGAGTTTTAAATTTTTTTTTTCATATCGTTCCACCACTTCAAAAAATTCTAAAAAATTCCTGAGTGTAACGGAGTATAAAAGACGTTTTCTGACGATTTTGAGTAACATATTTCACAAAGGTTAAAAAAATCATATTATTTTATCATATCATAGACTTCTAAGAATTAGAAAAAAAATCATCATTAATTAATTTTGAATTTTACTATAAAAATAAAAATAAAATTGAAAACGAGGTTTTTTGAAAATCTCGAAAACCGTTTGAGTTAAGGAGCTAAAAATTTAGGTGAATTATTTTGATTCGACACCAAATGGATCACCTGAGTGCGAGTCAAAAAAGCCCCGGGGCCAATGACTAAAGAATCCAAGGACAAATAACACCCGTGAGCAAATTGTGACGACGCGATGTCACCAAACAGAGCCGTGGCACATATTTTTCTTAACCTAGCTGTTTGAAGCAATATTTATATTTTTTGATAATTGTTTTGACTACGCCTATGGTGTATCATCCGAATTAATTACGAAAAAAACGTATTAAAATGTTAACAAAAGGTATAAAACTAGTATCGACGTATAGCACATATCAAGTACATATAGATGTTAATTGAAATTGAAGAATAATTATCGAATTCGATAAGAAAACGCTAAAAAGTTGGAGTGGACTGTTTATTTACCTATGAAACGTAACTCTCTTTCTTATCGCTGCTGCTTTTACACTTGAAAGCTGAACAACTAATCACCATTGTAATAAAGTTTATACAAAGTTTACTACACACAAACTATTAAAAATCGCTAAAATTGTCGCTGGTGACCAAATGATGACTCATTGTTTGCCACCAAAACAAAAAAAAAGGTCTAGAGTAAAGGCAGGAGACACTTATACGGAAGAGATACCGACACCAAGAGGCATCAGACAAGGTGACAGCCTTAGCCCATTTCTGTTCAATCTCTTAATGGACAGAATTATAGAGGAAGTATCATCACTAAATATAGGATACCGAATGGGACAGAAAAGAATCAGCATGGTATGCTACGCCGATGACGCAGCCATTTTCGCGGAAACGGAGGACGACCTGCAGAAACAGCTTCACAGATTCTACCAGGTCAGTCAAGCGATGAATATGACCATATCTACAGAAAAACGAAAAGCATAACCTTTGCTAAAGACCCCGTGAGATGTAAGTTGGTAGTTCAGGACAAAATCATCGAGCAAGTCTCACAATTCAAATACCTGGGTATGGATCTGTCGAGCCACCATGATCCAGCGAAGGACTTAAGAAGCCAGATCAACAAAGCGACTGCCATGTCGGGCTGCTTAAGGCAAACAATATGGGCGAACGAATACATGAGATGGGATAGCAAGGTAAAGATATACAAGACTTGTATCAGACCAATCATGACATACGGAATAGAAACCAGAGAGGAAACCAACAAAACGAAGAGCATGCTACGAGTAGCCGAGATGAAAACGCTCAGGACAATAATGGGAAAAACAAGAAGAGACCGAATTAAGAACACCGACATCAGGGAACAATGTGAGGTTCAAGACATAGTAAGGTGGGGCAGACAAAGAAAAAGAGGTTGGTACGCCCACGTGAGAAGAATGGATGAGAGAAGACTGCCACGAATTGCATTAGAAGGGAAACCAACAGGGAAAAGAGACCCTGGAAGACCACCTAAGAGATGGAAGGACAGCTGGCAGTCCACCTCCCAAAAACTGTTACAGAGGACCCATCAAAATTAACAGATCGTGAGATCTTAAAAATGAATAAGAAGAAGAAGATAAGAAAACGCTAAAAAGTTGGAGTGGACTGTTTATTTACCTATGAAACGTAACTCCTGGCTCTTTCTTATCGCTGCTGCTTTTACACTTGAAAGCTGAACAACTAATCACCATTGTAATAAAGTTTATACAAAGTTTACTACACACAAACTATTAAAAATCGCTAAAATTGTCGCTGGTGACCAAATGATGACTCATTGTTTGCCACCAAAACAAAAAAAAAGGTCACAAATTCTGCTGCAGCCCGTATAGGGGCGTTACATATCCTTATATTCTTTAGTCATTGCCCGGGGCAGATTTCCCATATTAATCCGGCTATACCCTTTTTAGAAAACGTCGTGAAACAGCAGAAGTTACACAAATCACCGAACAGGACAATTTAGGCAACGCCTTATCCAAATTCAATGACAGTATACACTTTGCCAAGATCCAGGGAAATTTGGAATACACAGTTCTGATGCCTGGAGAATTTTTCCAGAGAGCGTCATCCATGGAGAGCAGTTGCAGCACATTTCTGGTAAATATCTATTACACCGGGTGAACAGGAAGTAACCGAAAACAATTGAATACGTCAATCAATACTGATTTATGTCATATACTAACGTACCAAATCTCGTTTATTTATCTGAAAAAATAAAAAGGTTGCAGGGGTGAGCCACTTTAGAGGAACACCCTGTATAGAGTATTTTTATGTCTTAATAAATAAATTAGATACGAGAAAAATACAAAAAGATCGAAAAAAACCGCCGTGAGAGATAGCTATAAAATAAAGAAGGCTGTCATTCTACCGGATGAATCTCAAAAGTGGTTCACCCCTATAACTTTTTTTATTTTTTTAGTTAAAAAAACGAGATTTGGTATGTTAGTATATGACATAAATTAGGATTGATTGACGTATTCAATTGTTTTCGGTCACTTCCGGTTTCACCGGAAATGACTACAACTTTAGATTTTTAAATGACACCCCCGGAATTTTTTTACTTTATTCGATACAAAATGACACTCTGAATAGAATGACATATCATATGTCAACCTTTGACATTTTCGCATATGGTTTATTTGAAATTTCTTACGGTTCGTAACGAAAATTTGACTCAAGATACCAATTATGTGGTATCAAATTATTCGTAAAAAAATGCTTTTTCCAAATATGCTAATGAGCCACCCCGTTCCATTTGGAAAAATTGAGATATGATTAAAAATACGATTTGAGCATTTTCTAACTGGCCAGGACAAGACACTAAAAACATTAGACGATCAAATCTATTTTTCCATGGCTCCTTGATGAAGAATTATTGTTTTTAACATAGCCATGGCACTCTAGATTGAATTTTAAAATACATTTTTTTATTAAGCGAGAATGTCAAAAGTTGACATATGATATGTCATTCTATTCAGAATGTCATTTTCTATCGAATAAAGTAAAAAAATACTGAGGGTGCCATTTAAAAATCAAAAGTTATAGTCATTTCCGGTGAAAGAGGAAACGACCAAAAACAATTGAAATCGCCAATCAATCCTAATTTCTGTCATATACTAACATACCAAATCTCGATTTATTATCTGAAAAAATAAAAAAGTTATAGGGGGTGAGCCACTTTTGAGACGCACCCGGTATATGTAAACTTATATGAATAATGTCATCGATGTTTATTTCCAAGGCAACTGGTCGCCGTTTTTTTTTCGGGCATACTCATAATTACTCGACAGAGTTTTGTGGCACACCGATGACATACTAAAAATTTTAAAATTTATTTTAGACACATTTTTTTTTAAACTGTCTTTGATTTAAAGGTCGTTGCTGCCATTTTGGGATGTCTACTGTTCATGGCAGCCTTCATTATGTGCTGGCTGGCTACTAAGCTGCATTCAGCACTCATGGAAACCAACGAATCAGGGAAGAACGTGGATGATTTTGTTAGGGAGAGCAGGCATTACAGCGAAAGTTGCTACACAGGCAGACCTACAACGCAATGAAAAGACTATTTTTATTTAGTGAATATAATATATAAAGGAAAATTAAAACAACTTTCGTTACACGTCATCAATGACACCATGCGTCGTCTTATGGAGTTTGCTGGTGGTCGTATTATGATGTGCAACCAAAGTTATTTTAATTTTCCTAACAAAACATATACATTGATTTGTTTTGACTCAACATATACAAGCAAAATGTAAACAAACTGTTTGGATATTTCCAGTTTGATTTTACCAAAAATGTTGAACTGTATTCATGTCATTGCATTCAGGATTATTTTCATAAAAGCTTCTTCTTGGTAGTTATTTATGCAAGGTATTCCAAACTGTATTCCGGAAACTTCAGCAGCATATTCTGCAGATAAAAATAAATAAAAAAGTTCGTATAAATGGCCGTCCTAAAATGCTTAGTTTCGGAGATACAGGGTGTAGAAGTTTCATTTTTATTTCGATTTTTTCCAATTAATTTCTGAAGTAACGTCAATACTTGGATGAAAATTGGCATCTGGAAGTTTTTTTGATGCGAGAAAATTGATTTTGATGTCAATATGACTCCTACTTGTAGAGGGCGCCACCTACATATTTTGAAGGTTCAAAACCATCAACTGGTTTGAAGAGTGGTAACTTTTTGTCCGGATCTGTATAAAACTACTGAGTAAAAGAATATACATTTACGACATTTTTTACATAAAAAAGGTCTCTTAGTGAAAATCGCTACCAGTAATGGTTCTCGAGATATTTGGAATCGAAATTATCAATACCTGTCATCATTGACGTAAATTAAACATGTTGACTAAATAGTTATTAAACTAAAATCATAAATTTGAAATGTTTTTGTGCCAAGAGATCAACAGAAACAGTTTTATCATCATTTTTTCGAAGAAACATTTATGATTAATTTAAAAAATAAACATTTCCCAAATTTATAATTTCAGTCAAATAACTATCTACTCAACATTTTTATTTTTTGTCAATAATGACATGTTTTTACTAAATATCTTAAGAACGGTTGCTCGTAGTGATTTTTACCAAAAGACATTTTTTACGTAAAAAATCAAGAAAATGTATATTTTTTCACTCTTCAAAACAGTTAAAACACGTGTAGGTGGCGCCCTCCTACAAATAGGAGTCATATTGGCGTCAAAATCAAATTTATCATGTCAAAAAACTCCCAGACACCAATTTTTATCCGAATATTGACGTTACTTCAGAAATTATTTGGAAAAAAATCGTAATAAAAATGAAACTTATACACCCTGTATCTCCGAAACTAAGCATTTTAGGACATACATTTATACGAACTTTTGTACTTATTTTTATCTGCAGAATATGCTGCCGAAGTTTCCGGAATACAGTTCGGACCACCCTGTATAGAAGTAAAAGACTATAAGAACCAACCACAAACCAAACTAATTTTGTAGATCAGTGTTATGATTTTTTTATTCTACATCAAATAACTCGTAAACACATTTTTGATTATAATGTTTTATTCCATCTTTTTTTTTTCATAATATCATCATTTAATGTACATATTTCTAATTTTTCTTCTAGTTAATCTTGCCAAAGGACTCAATTCTCGTCCGAAACCAAATATATTTATTTATTTTTACCTTTATTTATTTATAAATTATTTAATTTATTTATTGAACTTTTAGTAAGTATTTTTTTGTAAATATTATTTGTTAAGTAAGCTTATCGGGGAAACGTTTTCGGGTAAAAAGAAATTTTACGAAATATTTTCTTTTGTAAAATTTTTTATTCTTTAATATTAATATATAATGTGACGTAGTTTTAGTTTAAGGATATGGGTGGAACTAAAATAAGTATATTAATAGTAATTTATTTAGTATATGTAAGTTTGTTCTAATTTTATTTAAATGTTATTTGATCAGCTATAATGTTTATTTTGTATTTGATTGTCTGTATTTATTTAGACTATTCTGTTAATATACATAGAGTATTTTAATAAAAAAGTAAGTTAGTAAAAATGATGAAGCCTCAATAATTCTTAATTTTTTAGTAAATGATTGACAATTCAAATTTCTTTCTTCAAAAAATACCACACACACTCTCAAAACATATATACATACAGGGTGTTCAAAAATGCACTACCAAATGTATAGCGAAATTAAAATAAGTTTTGGTTGCACATCATAATACGACCACCAGTAAACTCCATAAGGCTCCGCGCGCACTGCATCGGATCGGACCGACCAGCAAAAGCGACTGCGACTATCGTACATATAGACGGCGCCGGCGTCCACTAAAACATTTCGGCCTGTAGAGGCCAGATTCCTACCTCTACCTATCCACGATAGTCGAGTCACCGCCTTCGCCGTTTCTCGCCGGACTGGTACCGGTTCAGTGCGCGTACACCTTAAGACGATGCATGGTGTCATTGATAACGTGCAACGAAAGTTGTTTTAATTTCCCTTTTACCAAGATTTGTACTGATATAGCTTGACTGCACCTTTTTTAATAGAAATTGATAACAAATGCTAAATAAATGTATATAAAAACTTAATGTAATACGTATTAAAAAAATTGGGCCCAGTTCGTGTGATTTGCAGTTTAAGTTCTAACTATTCGGAAAGGTATACAGATTATGTTTGCACATATGTACATGTTTTTTCATATTGAAGAGGTCAAATTTATTTTAAATATTGAAAAAATAAAAGAGAGTTGTTTCATTTTATAAATACAATTTTATTGTCAATTGATATACAGTGTGTCCACGAAATAAATTGACACGAAGAGGAAAAAATAAGTTACTTTTATTTTAAGACAAAAAGTCAATCTTTAACCACCCGGTATAAGTTCCGGCGGCAATTCGCGGCAGCCAATGGCAATTAATTTATATGCAATATACTTTAAGCAACAAGTATTATCATGCCGTTTAAGAGGATTTGAAAGGTAAAGTAGTTAAAAGATTTAAAGAGTGACAAGCAAAAATGTAAAAATACAATTTTTGTTGCCTTAAAATAAATTGCCATCAACTAATATTACTTAGGTTTAATTAAGTGCAAAAAAAACAGTTCTTTTTACCTTCTTTTCGAACGCCCATTACAGAAAAGGCAACAGCTTTTATCAATTTTAATAAAATAAGTAATTAATTGGCGGTATCTGAAAACTATTTATGTCAGCTTGATACCAATAGCAAAAATGTGACATTTCTAATAAAAAAAGCGCTACACTAGGCTTACTTTATTTTGTTATTTATTATGTATCGTTTACAGGGGAATATAAGAAAAGTACTATCAACAGTTTCATGCAAACATTTTGAAATTAATATTTCCAAGTAATGACCTATCTGGGAACCACTGTACAACAGATGCGAAAGAACACCGAATTACGCGTTCAGGTTTCTGTGACCTTCAGAAAGAGTTCATAGACAATCCGCATCAATGTATAGTTTGGGTTATTATTTGTTTGGGTGAATATAATCTGCACCAATATGTTATCGAGGCATACAAAAAGGTCCACAGACTTCGACACATACGAAAAATCAAGTCCATTTAGCGTGTGTCGCAATTTTCACACCTTAAAAAATTAGTTTTTTATAGCTATAGCAACTGCAGCGACTATGAAAAAAGCTGTGTGATTTTCATAGAAAATAAGGGCACCTGTAATTCATTTGAGAATGTTATAAATCGCTAAAAGAGGTTTCAAATCTCTTGGATTTCTATTAATATTAATAAATTTTATTAAAATTGTTAGTTAAACTAAAATTGTTAGTATCATTAAAAACAATTCAAATTCAAAAAATTGTATCAGTCAAATTCCCTCATTTAAGGTGAATATTAAAGTAAATATAAATACAGCTCATTCTAAGCTCATTATCTTTAAGAAAAATTTAAATCATTGTTGCAAATTGGGCCTTAATGCCATTTCGAACAAACAATAGTATTAATAATGTACATTATAATAATAATAAATTTTATATCATAGTGATTACAGTTGAGGGTTGGAACCTTTGGTGTTACACTAAATCACCACAATACACCAAAACACTTTTACTTTTACACTGGACGCACGTTTCGCTAACCATGTTAGCATCATCAGCAGATGATTATAAACCAAAGTACAATCTACAAGTTGAGCGTTTATATACTCGCTCAGTGGGCACCGAGTGGGCGTGGCAAAATCTAGCCAACCGAGTCAGAGCCAACTGAGCGTAACAGTTAGATTTCCGCCACTAGAGTAGTAGGAACAAAGAACTTGAAGGAATTGGACCGTTGACTCTGTTCATACTATCTTTACATTTATTAATTCTGATGCTTTCATATGCATCTAATTGCCTGTAATTTGAGACTTGTTTAATTAATTTTAAATTATTAAGATCTATACAATGTTCATTATCAACAATATGTTCGGCAACGCAAGATTTATCCGGTCTACCATATCTTATCTGAGCTAAATGTTCTTTAAATCTAGTTAATATTGATCTTCTAGTTTGCCCAACATATTTCTGATTACAATCTTTACAAGAAATTTCATAAATACCCGACCTTTCCAGTGGAGGTGTTTTATCCTTTGTATTGCCTAATAATTGTTGTAATTTATTATTAGCACTATACACAAGTTTATAATTGACATTCTTAAAAATTACTTTTAGACCACAGGATAACTCTCTATCAAACGGTATCGAAAAATATTTAGACGTATCTTCCTCCACTTGAAAAGTCGAATTTTCAGGAAATCATTAAGCTATACCTACGTTTTCTAATTAATTTATCAACTAGTGAAGGAGAATATCCATTACACTCAGCTACATTCCTAATGTAATCTCTTTCTATTTCATTTCTTTCGTTGGAAAGTGGGAAACTAAGTAATCTATGAACTAAGAAATTTAAACTAGCCATTTTATGTTCAACACTATGATGTGATTCATTAGGAATATATCAGCGTGTGGTATTTTTCCTATAGATATCAAATTCCACGCAATTATTAGTATTTCTAATAACTAATACATCTAGAAATGGTAATCTGTCGTTGTTCTCAATTTCATGCGTAAATTTAATGGAAGGAAAACGATTATTTAACTTAGAAATAAAATTATCTATGGTGTCTCAATGTGTGTCAAAAACAACAAAAATATCATCCACATACCTAACCCATACTCTTGGAAAATACTTAAACTGATTCTTAGCTTCCACTTCAAACCTGCTCATGAATAAATTAGCCAAAAATGGAGACAATGGATTACCCATTGCTGTACCTTCCCGCTGTTCAAAAAAGTTGTTATTAAATTGAAAACAGTTTTGTTTCATACATAACGATGTAAGCTCAATATATTCAATCACAGTTTTGTTGTCGAGACCATTTGCGTTCAGTAATTCCTTCAAATAGCCTAAAGTATGTGGAATTGGAGCACTTGGGAACAACGAAGATACATCAAAGGAGACCAAAATTTCACCTTCATGCAATGTTATATCTTTAATTTTGTTAATGAATTCAATATTATTTTTAACTGAGAAAGAAGGTTCATGATCAGGTAAATTTTCGAACTCCCTTGATAACCATTTTGCCAAATTATAAGTCGGAGAACCTACAGCCGAAACAATTGGGCGCATAGACTTGTCCGGCTTATGAATTTTTGGCAAAGCATACAATTTTGGTAATGAGGGATTGGATACTTGCAATTTCCTCTTTAAAGAAAGATCAATAAGGGTGTTACATTCTTTTAGAGTTTTTTTAACGTCTGCTACCATCTTAGACAAGGGATTCTTTTTCAAATTTATGTAGGGGCCATTATCGATTAAGTTGTTAACCTTATCATAATAGTCTTTTTTATCTAATATAACAACCTTATTTCCCTTATCAGCTTTTAGATAGAAACAATCTTTGTTACGCAAACTCTTGACAATATTGTGCTCTTTGTTAGATTTTAATGAATTACTTGAAAGGATATTTTTCGATAACTGATTTCTACAAGCCTCTCTTGTAAATACTTTAGAAGCCTCGGGCAAGTGCTGAATAGCAGTTTCAACACCAACGACGATTTCCTCCAAAGCGCTACCAGAGTTGGGCAATGCATACTTTAAACCTTTGTTTAATAACGGACAACAGATGGACCATAAAAATTACAGCATGGTACCCACGGGGAATTAAGAGACCTAGAAGAAGACCAAACCTGAGATGAGATTATGCTATTAAGAAATTAGCAGGGATAACTTGGGGGGTGACAGTAAACCGGAAAATTGGAAACAGTTGTGGCGCGGTTCTACCCAGGCAGAACAGCCCGCCATTAAAAACCGGAAACGGAAATAAATTTCATAAAATTGAAATTGTCATGTCTATGTCATGTCAAATGTCCCAGCCGCCATATCTGAAAATTAGTTACCCAGGCAGCCACGCTGTTTCCATAATTTAACATTGACTTGACACTTCTTCTTGTATTTATTATTTTATGGGGATAACTTGGGGCTGCATAGCCAACAATAGACAACAATGGGCCGAATTACAAAGAGAGTATCTAAATATGTGAGGGAGGCTACACCATAACTGGAAATGGTTGAATAAGCTGAAAATGATGATGATGATGATATACCAATACTTTTGAACAATGTCGGTATAGTAGATATGTGACATTGTATCAATTAAAATATACAAAAAGTCAAGTCATTTTTACTGTTAGATTTTCCGGATATTTGTTCAAATTTCTTGTCTGGAAAAAAATGGTATATTATCCCGCGTCAATTAAACAGTACCTCTGTTTAATTGACAAACAATAGCTCACAAATGTCAAAAATTTTATCAAAATGTCAACTCTAAGTCCGTCATCGGGCAGGAGCGAAAAAAATATACAATCTCAGGAATCCGGAATCGGTAGTCCTGAAAGAGTTACTTCTCTGTATAACGAAACACCGAAAAAAACATCATGGAGTGAAATTCTGGAAGAATCTTCCAAAAATAGAGAAGAACTGGACAATTATTTAAGCAATAAAAGGAGAGAAGAGAACCAAATCACTTTAGATTCACGTAATGTATCAATTATTTTTCGAAAAAAAATGGTAATAATGCCGGGTCTAGAGCAAGGCGACAGAAAGTGAACACGATTTTGAGACAAAAACAAGACAAACCTGCGACAAGACAAATTTGAGACAAAGGGCCTATACCGCGAGGACAAAACTACAACAAAGTTCAGTATATACAGGGTTGTTCACCACATACGACACGAAGTATTGTAGCTAAACGATTAGATTTTTACAAATTGTAAGTTTTGGGTTCGTTGAAGGACTATTAGAGCTACAATTTAAAAATATTTTTACAAGATACAGAGTGACCCAAATAAATAAAAAATATCGAAGTTGTATTTTTTTAAATGGAACACCCTGTATATTATTGATTTTTTTAGTTTCTACGATTAAAATAAAGGTAAATCTCATTAAGGTTTATTACACTTAAAACTTACCGTTTTTGAAATATTTTCAATTTTGTGAAATTGCAGTATAAATTTTAAGGCTTCATTTCTCCGAGGGTATCAAAATTTTTAATACTAAATATTTACTGAAGTTTATTTATTGATCAGTTATTGTGTTGCAATAATAAAAATTATACTACCTTATACAGAGTGTTTAAAAATTTATTTTAAATAATTACTAGCTTTAAACGGCAATAAGTTGCTTAATTTAAATGGAATACCCTGTATTTTTTGGAGAATCAGATGCACAATTTAATTGTCTATCAAATTGTATTATACCACTTTTTACCTATCCCTTCAAGTTTTCGTAGAAAATGCATTTTCTTATAATTTAGACCTGATTTATCAATATACCCATGAAATATTGACATTTTAGATTGTTTTTAAAACAACAAATGTACAAAATGCACAGGCTAGTAATATTATCGTTTTTAGTTAAACGATGATATTACTAGCCCATTTGTATGCAAAAAGAAAACTATTTAAATCTTTATAAAAGAGTATACCATTAATTAAATATACCACCAGTATTTTCGCCCAAATACTAATTAATCACATACTTAATTGTGTTCGTTATCAGAAATCAATATAATATTAAGTTATGAAAATGAACGTCTCTGTTGTTATAAATAAGCATTTGTCAAAAAATGAAATGCCATTTTTAAGGTGTTAGTTTTTTTACCACACTGTCACTAAATACACATAACAAACTAATACACATAAATAATTCAGTTTTTTAGTATTTGGAGCAATTTTTTAATGAAATAAACGAACTATGTTGACAATATTAGTATCTGTACTCTTTAAAAATTTGGTACATGTTTAAAAATAATCTAAAATGTCAGTATTCCATGGGTATATTGATAAATGAGTTCTAAATTACAAGAAAATGCATTTTCTACGGAAACTTGAAGAGATAGGTATAATATAATTTGATAGACAATTAAATTGTGCATCTGATTCTCATAAAATATACAGGGTGTTCCATTTAAATTAAACAAGTTATTGCCGTTTAAAGCTAATAATTATTTAAAATAAATATTTAGACACTCTGTATAAGGTAGTAAAATTTTTATTATTGCAACACAATAACTGATCAATAAACTTCAGTAAATATTTAGTATTAAATAGTTTGATACCTTCGGAGAAATGAAGCCTTAAAATTTATGCTGCAATTTCACAAAATTGAAAATATTTCAAAAACGGTAAGGTTTAAGGTGTAATAAACCTTAATCAAATTTACCTTTATTTTAATCGTAGAAACTAAAAATGTAATAATATACAGGGTGTTCCATTTAAAAAAAATCAACTTTCATATTTTTTATTTATTTGGGACACTCTGTAACTTGTAAAAATATTTTTAAATTGTAGCTCTAATAGTCCTTCAACGAACCCAAAACTTACAATTTGTAAAAATTTAATCGTTTAGCTACAATACGCCGTGTCGTATGTGGTGAACAACCCTGTGTATGCGAATCAGTTTTATTTATCATGTGACCTTTCCACCAGAAAGAAATTAAAAATATATTACTAGCAGCCTACTAATGTTGCCAGCAGACTCGCCATCCCATGTTGCAAAAAGAAACCCCAAATGTTTTTGTTTTAATTTCTCTCGTATACTATACCGGGTGTGTCTCAAAAGTGGCTCACCCATATAACTTTTTTATTTTTTCAGATAAAAAAAACGAGGTTTGTTTTTGACTAATGTCATATATTAGCAGTACCAGCACACCACAGTACTAACTTTGTGTGATTTCATTGGTTTCCTACTTTTGGCAACACACGACATCCACACTGCGCCGACAACTTGTTGTAAAATACACGACAAAACAGAGACTCTTTGAACTTTACCGACTCGAGACGAAACCGTTTGTTACCAAAGTCTCCGAATTTGGTAACAAAACAAAAATGAGACAAAAATGTCCTAGAATTTGTCGCAACTTTGTCTTAAAACATGAATGTTTCTGTCTTGTCGCTGTTTTGTCTGCTTGGTCGTGTCTCTGTAGCGATTAAAAGAAAATTATATTCAGTGTAGCCGTTAAGGGTTAATACACAGACAACTCTATTTTAATTTAGTTTGTGGTTAATATAATTTTCTGTCAGTTTTGTAGATGTATTCTCTCAAAATCGTTACTTTCCTTGCTGCACAGACTTTGGATGTTTCAGAATAACATTATTTTATTTTTAGTGCCTGCTATCGCTTACTTAAATGAGAAGATATTTCCATCTTTAAACACTGCTTTAATAGCTATGTTAGAAAGAGTAAAAGAAGAGGATAGTTTTTATGTAATTTCTTTCTTTAAATATCTTTTTATACAACTTATAACCAGAAAAATCCAGATAGTTTGACAAATTGTGATTTTATGAATATTGTTTTATATTTTTTATACATAATTGTTATACAGGATTGTTCACCACATACGACACGGAGCATTGTAGCTAAACGATTAGATTTTTACAAATTGTAAGTTCTGGGTTCATTGAAGGACCCTTAGAGCTACAATTTAAAAATATTTTTACAAGATACAGAGTGTCCCAAATAAATAAAAAATATCAAAGGTTTATTTTTTTAAATGGAACACCCTGTATATTATTACATTTTTAGTTTCTACGATTAAAATAAGGGTAAATTTGATTAAGGTTTGTTACACTTAAACCTTACCGTTTTTGAAATATTTTCAATCTTGTGAAATTGCAGTCAAAATTTTACGGCTTCATTTCTCCAAGGGTATCAAAGTTTTTAATACTAACTATTTACTGAAGTCTATTTATTGATCAGATATTTTGTTGCAATAATAAAAATTATAGTACCTTATACAGAGTGTCTAAAATTTTATTTTAAATAATTACTAGCTTTAAACTGCAATAACTTGTTTAATTTAACATAACAAATGTACCTTTGAAGGACCATCGTAAAGCTATTCTGACGTTACAAGGAAGCACAAAAAGTACATTTTTACTCCTAATAGAACATACATACAATTTTTTTAAAACATTACAAATCATTTTTAATCAATTTCAAACATTGCAAATAATATAAACAGCAATCGAGCAACAATTTGTACGCTCTTTGAATTTGACACTTAATATTTTTTTTGTTTAATAATATATTTTTTGTACTAAAAAAATCTGATTTAAATAAAAAAAATCTGATTTAAATCAAATAAATCTGATTTTTTTGATTTTTTTAAAAAAATTATGATTTTTTCCATCCCTGGAAAAAACAATATGGCGATATTATTATATAACTTGGTAATATTTGAGGGGTAGTTTCATCTCGTTGGAATTTGACTTTCCAGACCGTTTGTGTTTAATCAATTACCCAACTTTTTGGAACACCCTGTATGATTTTTTAAAAAAATTCAAAATATGTAAAAAAACAAAATAAATTATGCTCCTCCAAGCGTTTTCCCGAAAGACTAACCGTTTTTTAAATAACAAATAATGTAATATTTGAGGGACGTTTTTACCCTCTTGGAATTTGAGATTCGAGAAACCCCTCCTTGTAGAATGTAGAATGTTTAGGAGGGGAGTTAATCACCGCGACCTTATAGATCTATTGTGTGTTCCCCATTTCTTGAGTTATAACGAGTTATAACTCATCATACAGTCTCAGGGCTTTAAGAAAAGCAAGTATCTGAGACGGCTCCACAGAGGCCAGCTCTCCATCCTCGACATCAGACGTACCAAGGTTCATGGCACGAATGGTCGTTGTCTCGGCGCACTCAGGGTCTGCTAGTAAACATGTTCAAGCTTAAAGTATCACAACCACAGATAACAAACAAAAATCACAACACTATTTATTTAAACCAAAAACTCGTAATACAAAACTAAATTGTCAAAACGAATGACAATGTCAGGAAATAAATAAATAAATGCAGCAACTTGACACTTTTTACAGCAGAGCTACCACCTGAATCCCCAGCGCGAAATTTAAATTCCAGTTAGTCATCGCGGCGCCGAATATGTTCATAGCTGGCAACAATGAATTTAAAAATCGCGCCCTGGATTACTTAACTAAAAGTTTAATTGATATGAAATATATATTTAAAAGTACAATAGTAATTTTTACTTGTTTAAAGCATCCGAAGACTGCATTTAATGGAATAGATTTCATATGTGAATATTTATACAATTCCAATTCAAAATACCCCGAGAGGCAGCAAAATCCCCAATACATATTTGACATGGATTGGGTTAAGGAAATATTAGAGAAATCGTAAGTTTATACAGAGTGTTTCAAAAAACATGTGCCATCTCTCGCGGGAAGATTCCTCTAGAAAAAATAAGATTTATTTTTCATATCAACATATTGTAATCGCAAAACATTTTCCTATCCACGTCATCAATCATATCGACATTGACACTAAAGTCTACAAACCTGACTAAATAAAATTTTGGCAAAAATGTTTAAATTTGTTGTATAATTTAAGATACCGAGCAGCTCTTTATTTTACTTTATAGAGCAAATGATTGTAACAGACATTTTATTTAGATTTTAGATTAAAGCTATTAATTAGTTTAAACCGAATTTTATTATTGCTATGTAGGCCACATTGCGCCGTGTTCAGCAATGTTGTCCTTTATTATTTGACAATTATCCTAGTGTCAGTAATTATTTTGTATAATATCGTGTTGTTGAATATTTGTTAGTGATTCTCGTTTTTTGCCTATTTTCATAGTCTTTTTTTAAAAAATGCACTTTTGAGCACAAACAGTTCTTTTAAGAACTAAATTTTCGAGTTTTGTAGTTGAAAACATGTCGAAGCATTTAAACTTGTAGCTTCCCTGTTTTTTTTTAACTATTTTGAACGGTAACGTGACAATACAGGTCCTTTATTACCCTTGATTGCAGTCAGAAAAATAAGTTTGATTGATAAGCACATTATACCACCTTCCAAGTTAGTTTTTATTAAATGCTGTGATTAGTTTCTACATTAATAGCACCCTCTTACCTGGTATTACCACTTATGGTGTTGTATAAGATGTACATCAATAAATAAATAACCCATAATAACGCTTATAATAATCTTCGTAATGGACTAGTTTTTGCCATTATGTAATAAGTAAAATAAGCTATAAAACAAATAAATCAATTAATCACTATAATACTAGTTATTAAATTAAAAATAAAACGTAAAACTTTTTAAAAAAAAATATAATAAATATGTTGTTTGTCAAGTTTAAATTAAGATTCATTTCATAAATTCCTCACAATCTGGCAGCGCTGTCGCCATCGTTTGTCACTCAAAGTTGATCACGTGCATCGGAAATTGTTTTGCGATTACCATATACCAAGTGTTGCATCATCGAGCGGGAAATAGAAAATCCCATGTAAATTTTAATGGGGTCAATTATTGGCTTCCCTAATTATTTTAGAGAATAATTCTATTTAGGTTTATTGAAGAGCACTAAAACCCACATTCAAAAGAATAACTTTAGATATTTTTGATTAGCCCGTTTACGAGTTATCGCCCGATTTCTTTTTAAATATTTCTCCTTTCTTATGGCCCTGTATTTACTTATGAGCGCCAGTCAAGGTAAAAGATAACTGTCAAATGAAGTTGTCATTTCAGAAATTATTCTATTTAGTGCTTTATTATTATTATTAAAAACTCATACCTACATCGAAAATATTAGCCATGAATTACACTACCGAAGAAAAAGTATTGATGATTAAATGGTATTATCAAGGAAATAGTTATCAAAAGGTGTCGGACATGTTTGCTGCTCTGTATCCGAATAGACCGATACCTGGAAAATTTACAATCGCAAGGAATATCCAGAGATTTGAGACCACAGGTACCCTAATAAATAACTGCAGATGTGAAGCAAGGCAGGAACAAAGAGAAGATACAAGAAATGATACCGACTTGGAAGTTTTATTGTGCGTGGAAGAGAACGATGGAAAGATCAGCACAAGAAAACTTGAGGATGAAATAGGAATAGATCACACTACGTTTCGAATTTTGAAACGACATAAATACTATTCCTTCAAATATGAAAAGCATCAAGAGCTACGAGATGGGGACGAAATACGGCGGCAGGCGTTTTTTTTTATATGATGGAAAGAGCAAACACGGATAGGGAATTTTTAAAAAAGATATGTTTCACTGACGAATGCACGTTTACCTTAAATAATGAACCCAATGTTCAAAATTATCGATATTGGAACAAAGAAAACCAACACAGGTTTGTCGAAACAAGGACACAATATCCACAGAAAGTAAATGTTTGGGCAGGGATATTCGGACACAATATTATCGGGCCATTATTTCTTACGCGAAATTTAAAAAAATGCAGAATATTATTTGGAACTACTCGAAAATCATATTTTACCTGCTTTACATGATGCCGCTAGGGAAAATCAGGAAGTTTGGTACCAAATGGATGGCCGCCCGGCACATTGTACCCTGGTTGTTCGGGAATATTTAGGCAATAGTTTTAACGGAAACGTTATTGGCCTAAATCATACAGTAAATTGGCCAGCAAGGTCTCCTGATATTTTGCCAAATGATTTCTTTCTCTGGGGCCATTTAAAAAACAGGATATACAAGGATAAAAAATACCCAAATCTAGACGAGTTAAAAAATGCCGATATTTCTGACGAATGCAATAGAATTTCAGTTTACCAACTAGCGAATGTAAGAAGAGAATTTTATGATCGCCTGGGTTATTGTCTAGCAGTCGATGGGGGAATATTTGAACATCTTCTTAAATCCTAAAGTTCTAACAATTTAATAGTACCTAAATTAATAAGTTATTGAATATTGTAATAATACTATAATTAACCTTGTAATTGATTACTTTATTTTACTTTAATTCATGTTAATTTGTATTTATAAATCGATGTAGGAATGAGTTTTCAATACTAATAAAGCACTAAATAGGTAAATTTCTGAAATGACAACTTCATTTGACAGTTATCTTTTACCTTGACTGGTGCTCATAAGTAAATACAGGGCCATAAGAAAGGAGAAATATTTAAAAAGAAATCGGCGATAACTCATAAACGAGCTAATCAAAAATATCTAAAAGTATTCTTTGAATGTGGGTTTTAGTGCTCTTCAATAAACCTAAATAGAATTATTCTCTAAAATAATTAGGGAAGCCAATAATTGACCCCATTAAAATTTACATGGGATTTCCTATGTCCCGTCCGACCCGGTATAAGCTTATATTAATTCAGCAATAAATAAATAAATTAACTGTTATTGCAGACCCCGTCCCTATTATCCCTTCTCCTTGGTCTGGAACACCAACCATGCCGCCCTTAAAATTCAGTCCTTCATGAAGGGATATTGGGTAAGGAAGAGAGAAGACGTGCAAGAAATGAGAGTCTTCTGGAAGGTACTTCAACTAAAGATTCCGTATACAGGGTCGCTTTTATGTATGGAAACGGTCGATTATTAGGTAAAATATAGGAAGTACCGCAAAAAGTTGCATACAAAAGTTATAGGATTTTTAAATATCTATTAGCGAGTAATAAATTTAAGTATACAGGGTCGTTCATAAAGTCATGGTACATCAAAGTTTCATTTTTTTAAATAGAACCCCCTGTATATTATTACATATTTCAATTCTTCCTTCAATTCTAAGCAAAAATCGAAATACACACAATGTACCTCAAAGCAACCGTTTCCGAGTTATTGACTTTTGAAAATATCACTTAAACAATTCAATTTAATTAATTTCGATGTGTTTGGTTTGATTTCGTGATGCCATTCTGCCGAAACTGTGATACTGTTGTAATTAGCGATGGGAACTATCGAATGAATTAGACTATCGAATGGTTACTGAATGAATGATTTCAACTATCGAATGGTTTTATTCGAATAAAATCATTCATTCATTTGTATACTAAAGCATATGTGACAACCTCGCCGTGCAACTAAATGGTTATCGTTGAGCCACGACTATCGAATGCTTTTGATAAATGAAATTTAGTATTCGTTTGATTTTTGTGTACGTCAGTGCATTACTAGTTCTTCCAAATTTTTATAACTTCACCTTATAGATACTGTGCTATTTTTGCGTTTATTAAAATATTTAAAATACTAGAGTAGTAGTTTTTTTAATTGAGGATTGTGTGCGTGTGCGGGTGTCAAAATTTTTCCGAAAATTTGTGTGATTTTCCGTAGCCCGATCTTTCAATTATTTTATTTTATATGGTATATATGGTCTATTTTTTAATGGGAAATTTTGAGAAGTAGCAATTTTTAAGAGAGATGAGATGAACTTAGAATTAATTTTAAAAATACATATTTGTATTTTAGATGTTTTAATAATATGAATTAGTTGAACTTAATAATCATATATATTTAAGTAATGTGGTTAAGTAAATGGGGGGGGGGTTATCGAACTCAAACTATGGGGTGTGAAAATTAAATTGAAAGTTTTACACGTGCCAATTTAAAAAAAAAGTTAACGATGTTTGTATTTTGTTTATGCTAATTCTCTTACATGTAGTTTTTTGCGAAGAAATATTTCTATTTTTTAAAGTAAATGCCAGTAAAAATAAATATTATTTTTAAATAGTAATATAAAGTACCTAATATAAATAATTTTGATTTCTAATTTTTTCCATTACACTGCATGCTTAGAAAATTAATAAATGTTTATATTTCATGATTTTAAAGTTTGTTGTTAATATAACAAATTAGTTCTGTAATTATTATTATTTAATAAACCAACGTTGCCAAAAAATTTAAAGACTATATTATTTTTAAATAGGATCTAATATAAATAATTTTGACATCTAATTTGTTGTTTATATTTTGCTACTACGTAAAAATATTTTTATATTAAATTATTTTAAATTTTGTTGTTAATAGGTATAACAAATTATTACTGTTAACAAATTATTACTATTATTTTTATTAAAGCAGTCTTTGCTTAAAAACATTAAAAATCATTTTCCTACATCCAAAATAACAAGTATTATTGCAGTGTAACAACAGAATATTAATAAAAAAATGCAAAATATATAGACATACTATCCCTAACTAACTAAAGCCAAACAATAATATTCTTTGCTAATATCAACTAATACCAATATATGGCAACAGCGCCCTTCATAATGTATTTTCTGTGTAAATACTAGCACTTAGTCCTTATCTTTATATGACTCCGCAAAAAATCAAAGATGCCGGCTTCTTTCATAGCATTGCCACCGACCGCTGTCGGGTTTCTCGGAAAGAAACCTACGTCGCCGAGCGACAACTAAAATCCAGTTAATATTTTATTATAATCGATCCTGACGAATAAATGATTTTCATAAATGAATGAATTTTATAAATGAATGGTTTTTGCTGCCGAATTACTAGAATACAATATTTCAAGGCAGATGACGCATCTATTCGATAATTTTTATTCGAATAGTTTTCAACGAATGTTTTTTACTAGCTATCGAATTATTCGAATGAATTGCAACTATCGAATGTTTCGATAGTATTCATTCGATAGTTCCCACTACTAGTTGTAATGGGTTTTCAAATTCCTATTAGCTACCAGTGAATTTAAGTATACAGGGTCGGTCATAAAGTTGTGTCACATCAAACTTTTTTTAAATGAAACCCCCTGTATATTATTCTAAATTCAATTCTTCCTTCAATTTTAAACAATAATCGTAATTTACAATGTACATAAATTGAAGAATTGAAATGTTAAACGAAAATTTTGTAATTTCCAGACTTGCTATACTCTCATTTTATACATCTATAAATGCTAACTTGAGAACTAATGTCAAATATTATTAAGTATCACAGTTTCGGCAAAATGGCATCGTTAAATGAAACTGAACATATCGAAATTAATTAAATCAAATTGTTTAAGTGATATATTCAAAAATCAATAATTCAGAAACGGTTGGTATGCGGTAGGTACATTGTGTGTATTGTAATTTTTGCTTAGAATTGAAGGAAGAACCGAAATATGCCATAATATACAGGGGGTTCCATTTAAAAAAATGAAACTTTGATGTGCCACGACTTTATGACCGATCCTGTATACTTAAATTTATTACTCCCTAATAGATATTTATAAATCCTATAACTTTTATATTTAACTTTTTGCGGTACCTCCTATATTTTACCTAATAATCGACAGTTTCTATACATAAAAGCGACCCTGTATAATTTTTTGCAATACATAAAAGAGTTAATTTTTTAGCATCACAAGTTAACTCAGCACGTGGAGGATTCGCCATAGACTTATTTCTATAAAAACAAATAATTAAAAATGTTTATTGTAGTAGAATAGTCTTTATCAGAATAAAAGATTTTATTTTTACCGTGTGTTTTTCAAAAGTGGCTCTCCTCTATAACTTTTTTTATTTTTTCAGATAAAAAAACGAGATTTGGTATGTTAGTACTAATGTTCCATATTAATTTTGTCTCATCCTGTATAACTTTTCGGGTCAAATTTCAATTTGGTTTAACATACAATGGTTACTGTAATTAAATTTCAGGCTAAACAAGATCAACTAAAATTTAGGTAACTGTTATCGAGAATTTAAAATTTACTATTTATTTTCGCAAAATGTGAAATATGTCAAGATTTTTAGATTTTAGGTAAATGCTTCTTTAATAAAACCCCTTAGAGACCTTTATTTTTTTCTAGAATCCAAAAACAATTACTATATAGGGTGCTCCATTAGAAAAAAACCTCGCAAAAAACACAACTTTGATGTGTAACTTTTTTTGGGGACACCCTGTATAATTCTATATATTTATATAAAATGCTTTCAGTTAACCAAAATATGCTGCCAAAATTTCCTTTCGATATAAACTACCGTTCTCCTTGGAGCTTCCGCAGCGTATGAGAGGCACCACCCTGTACATATCTACACACACCGGAAATATCTAGGGATATCATTTTATTAAAGTTAAAAATAAATGTTTTGAATAAACAACCACATATTTGTAGGCCGATTCTTTCTACTTCGATTGAAACGAAGTAGTCACACTAGTTATTTCTAAATTTGGAATATTTGCAGAAGTGTTTGTGCATTTTTTGTCAAATGTATAAAAAGCACTAGCATCAATTGTTCGAATTTAACCTGTACTGGCTATGTTTTTATGATAATTGGCCAGAATTCATTCAAATAACTATGTTTAGTATTAAACGACATTATGGAGCGTAGACATCTTAACAGAGACGAAATGCTAAGGGCCATGGGTATGCTCGAAGCTAGAATGCGCCAAATCGACGTAGCTAGAGCATTAAATACAACGCAAAGTGTAATATCGCGATTAAGTGCACGCTACCGTGAAAGTGGTGATGTTGCTGAAAGGCACACAGGGCGACATCGCATTACTGCCCCTCAGCAAGATCATTTTTTACAATTAAATGCTCGACGCCGACCGACTCTTATAGCACCAGAGCTTAGTTTAATTCTCCAGGAAACACATAATGTAACCATTAGTCCTGACACTGTTCGCAATAGATTAAGAGAGGTCAACTTAAGAAGCAGACGCCCCTGGAGAGCTCAACCCTTAACGAGAGGAAATCGAAAGGTACGATATTTGTGGGCTCAAGACCATGTTCAGTGGTCGAATGAACAATGGGCCAATGTTCTCTTCACGGATGAGTCACGCTTTGGAATTCATCCGGATTCGAGAAGGCTTAGGGTATGGAGAGAACCGGGAAATCTTATTCGGTTGTATCATGTTCAGGAAGTGCATCCTTATCAAGGTGGAACAGTTATGGTCTGGGGAGGAGTCCAGTTAGGCCGAAAAACCGATCTCGTTTTTCTTTAAAGGTTTCTAACAGGAATCTCATATCGTGATTTAATTCTTGAGCCTGTCGTGTTACCATATGCCAATGATTTTGGGAGAAACTTCATTCTCATGCATGACAATGCACGGCATCATACAGCCAGAGTGGTAAGTGAGTTTATCAATGCTCATCAATTAAACATCTTACCCTGGCCGGCACAATCTCCTGACCTCAACCCCATCGAGCACGTATGGGACGCGGTCCAAAGAAGAATTTTGAGAATGGGTATGCCTCGTGAAACTCGTAGGGATCTGGTTCGGGCCGTGAATGCAGCGTGGCAGGCTGTACCTCAAGAAGAGATCGACAACCTGATCAGGAGCATGGAGAGACGATGTAGGGCTGTAATGAACAGTAGAGGAAGCCATACCCTTTATTAAGTAAAAATGGTTTTATCTTTTTTTTTAATTCACAGTTTAGAATAAAAAAAAATGTGTGTATTTTTTTGAGTTCAATAAAAATCAAGGTAAATTTGAAAAATTCGGTAAATTTCGCATTTTTATTTCCAATACTGTCCTGTAAACTATTTGTTTATTTTAATTTTATTATATCAGAAATGCAAATAATAAAATTACTAACGATGGCTGGATAAAATTGTAATATCCCTAGACTTTTCCGGTGTGTGTATTTTAAATTATCCAATCGATGTATAGTCCATAGAATAAAGTAAATTGTTATTTGGTTAATATAATTATTCCTCTATTTCAATGATATTGAGTTACATCAATGAATAGCATCACTTTTTTTCAAAGAAAGTGGCTCAATATGCAAAACACAATAAAAAATAATGCGAAATAGTTTTCTAAAGGTGACTCACGCTGGCTCAGGAGTCTGCTAAAAATAACAAGTCTATTGAATGCGTAACAATCAACTAAATACATAGCTGTACAAGCAATAAATTAAACAATTTCACTTTCATTCAAGGACCCGAGCGCACAGCGTACTGACAATGAGGGCTTCTGTTTCTTGGCTCGTCGAGAAGACATGGTGAAGGTCATTCGTTTTTAATACAAATTAAGTGTTTTAGCCAAAATTCCCCATTAAGTGTTTTAGCCAGACTTCTTCTGAATGTACTTCAACAACAATGAGGACTTTTTTTCCTTGGCTTGAGGTTTGTTGACATTTCCCTGGTTTTGCATTTGTTAACTGTTCAGTTTTAATTTAAAAATACAGTTCATACCAAATAAACTTTTAGTCACGTGATTAAGCTTGACAGAAGAAATTCTTCCTTTTATTATAACAAATCATTTAGATGCCTCATATCCTGCTCTCACTGTTTTGTTAAAAATAGTTTTCACCATACCCTCTAATAGCGCTGGAGCAGAAAGATCGTTTAGCAGGTTAAATAAAATTTTGAATTTCCAAAGATGTTCAATGACTGAGGGAAGGACAAACAACTTATCATTACTTAGTATCGAATCGGAAAAAGCACAATTAATCGATTATGATAAGTTATTAAACAAACTTAAGTCTGTAAAAACAAGATGCTTAAGATTTTAATTAAGTAGATAGTTTTATTTTTTGTTCGTATTTTCCCTAGTAGTACAGTAATGTAATAATGTATGAATAAAGGGAAATTAAAATAACTTTCGTTGCACATCATAATACGACCACCAGCAAACTCCATAAGAAATAATGGCCCGATAATATTGTGTCCGAATATCCCTGCCCAAACATTTACTTTCTGTAGATATTGCGTCCTTGTTTCGACAAACCTGTGTTGGTTTTCTTTGTTCCAATATCGATAATTTTGAACATTGGGTTCATTATTTAAGGCAAACGTGCATTCGTCAGTAAAACATATGTTTTTTTAAAATTCCCTATCCGTGTTTGCTCTTTCCATCATATCAAAACAAAACGCCTGCCGCCGTATTTCGTCCCCATCTCGTAGCTCTTGGTGCTTTTCATATTTGAACGGATAGTATTTATGTCGTTTCAAAATTCGAAACGCTGTAGTGTGATCTATTCCTATTTCATCCTCAAGTTTCCTTGTACTGATCTTTCCATCGTTCTCTTCCACGCACAATAAAACTTCCAAGTCGGTATCATTTCTTGCATTTTCTCTTTGTTCCTGCCTTGCTTCACATCTGCAGTTATTTATTAGGGTACCTTTGGTCTCAAATCTCTGGATATTCCTTGCGATTGTAGATTTTCCAGGTATCGGTCTATTCGGATACAGAGCAGCAAACATGTCCGACACCTTTTGATAACTATTTCCTTGATAATACCATTTAATCATCAATACTTTTTCTTCGATAGTGTAATTCGTGGCTAATATTTTCGATGTAGGTATGAGTCTTTAATAATAATAATAAAACACTAAATAGATAAATTTCTGAAATGACAACTTCATTTGACAGTTATCTTTTACCTTGACTGGTGTTCATAAGTAAATACAGGGCAATAAGAAAGGAGAAATATTTAAAAAGACATCGGCAATAACTCGTAAACAGGCTAATCAAAAATATCTAAAATTATTCATTTGAATGTGGGTTTTAGTGCTCTTCAATAAACCTAAATAGAATTATTCTCTAAAATAATTAGGGAAACCAATAATTGACCCCATTAACATTTACATGGGATTTCCTATGTCCCGCTCGACGATGCAACACCGTTATTAGTCATAATACCGGCCGTGAAAGCCTACACAATTTTACCCGGTATATTTTTCTTAAATTAGTTAAAATCGACTTGTAAAATTAACAGCGGAGCCAATATTTGGACAGTTTAAAATTTGCATGGGATTGTCTATATTTCCAACGACGATGCACCATCCGGTAGATGTATTTTTCGATATCGATAAAATAAAATGATCGATATATTTATTCATTCCTCAATTTCCTGTCAATTTGCGACGAGCAACACAATAAGATCGACAGCAGCATCGAAAATCATGCACCGAAAAAAAAAATGGTCCCAAGCCCATGGAAGAAACTGCATCTTGCCTCTACCGAAAGTTCAACGGCTGCGAACCGGACCCGGATCCGGGAGAAAGTGGTCGAAATGCTAAAGACAAGATTACGTCTTTGTTTAGAACACCGGTGAGGTAACACGGCTTTCGATCGACTCTTGCTTGCACTATACGCCTGTTATTCAATGGCGCCAGAGAGCATAATTCGTATAAAACCTATTTATCGAATAGCAACTACTTATACAGAAAATACTCACCATTAACTCAACATTAACATTAAATGAGAATTATTTTTTTTGCAGATTCAGAAATTGTAAAGCCTTGTATGCCTCCAGATGCTGTCCCTTCACTGCTTGAAATAGGCTCTGTCATTACAACGGCTCGTTCTGGAACAATTACACTATAGTCTGTGAAACGAATAACTTTGAATTTGACAGTTCCCGCGGGCTTTTCTAGTGTAAATTTTATTAGGTTAGCAACTTGCCGCCATGCTGATGCAATGCCGTCTCTAATAGAACAGCCTCAGAGCGAAATTTGTGACGTCACGCTAGTTAGATACTACGGATTAATTATGTTGTAGAATACACGGAAAACATAATTATACCTCGTATATGTAATTTTTTGAATTATATTCGACACTATTTTTTTCATATGACACAACACATATTATTTATTAATCCGTGGTACCTAACTAGCGTGACGTCATAAATCTCGCTCCGAGGCTGTTCTATTAGAGACGGCATTGGTCTGATATTTAGAAATGTCAAAGGCTGATGACATTTTACTTTTGTCAATTATGACATTTTGCGTTGATTTTTGCAAGAAGGGAAGAACTGTCACTTGTTTTATTATTTTCCTTTTCTATTTCACGAAAGTAAAAAGAGTCACCTATTTGATTCGTTCAGGCACTCATTTTAAAGAATATCAGTAACTTTTTTGATAGAGGGATTTTATATTTGCCATGTTGGTAAAAAATAACGGTCAAAATTCAAAGTTATTCATTTTTTAGACTATACCTTGAATCTTTTTCGCAATCTCTATTTTATTGTTGGTGGACTCTTCGATATATCCTTCCGCAACCGTTGCAGATTGCCATCCTCCGTGTCTTTTTAACGTTGTCATGTTCACTCCTGCATTTCCAGTAATGTAGCGGATGATCTTCTCATACAATGGCCAGTTTATTATTGCTCAGGATGTTGTAGGCCTAAGTACTTGCGAAAGATCTTCCTGAATCATTTTTCTTTAAAATCTGACTTGATGGTTGATAATTCACTATTTTATCGTTACAAAATCGCGATTTATCTAAATGACGGCTTCAAATAATTCAAACAAATAGGGAGGCCCTGTTTTGTAGTTAAAATTCGATAAATAAATGTCATTAAAAATTGTCGTCTGTTATTACAGTTGAGGGTTGGAACTTTTGGTGTTACAACAGCAAAATAAAACACTAAATTCGCTAAAATACTCCAAAACACTTCACTTTTTAAAATTTTAAAATCCAGTGATTCTTAAAATATATTGGCAATTTTTTTTCAAATATTCAAAGTAAAATATTTTGGCTATTTTGGACATTTCATTTATCGAGATTTCCCAGCACTGAAAATATTTGACTCACCCTGTATACAGTATATAAGCATACCCGTACAGATTATTTATTAAACTAACCACACACGCCGACGAAGAAAGTTGCATAAGGTATAGTATTAAATTATTATGTAAAGGTATATTGCTGGGGAATCCCTAATTGACCATGACAATAACTAAGTGAAGCGTGTTACAGACTGCAGTTGGGCAATGTGCAATGGCAGTATCAATATTAAGCAGGCACGTCTAAAATTTAGTATTAATCGTATACAAAAAAAATGAATAAATAATTTAATAAATAAATACATATCTATAAAACATCCTGAATTAAAATTATGTAGAAATATAAATAAATAAAAATTCTAAAATTTGCTTATAAGTAAGAATTTGAAGAGTGTTTAGAAAAAGCATGCACAGACCAATTCTGGGCCCTAACTTTCTCTTTCATTTCATATTTACCCAAAAGGAATATCAGAAGAGATCAGACAAATAGCAAAATTATAACATTAAAACTGTTTTTAAGACACTTCTTATAGAGTAGTCCTAGATACTCTATAATAGTACGAGAGCTAGCAACATCGGAAAAACAAGTATTTTAAGACGTCTGGCTCTTTGATATATCTTTTACTATGCTCTCTAGAACAGCATGCGGCCCGTCTGGCTGCCGGTAAACGTTGCGTTCTCTATAGTACGAGAGCTAGCAACGTCGGTAAAACAAGTATTTTAAGACGTCTGGCTCTTTGATATACAGTGGTGTCCAAAAGTATGGAAACTTTTTTAATTTGTTATTTATGCTGAGAAATTAAAATATGAAAAAAAACGACTTATATAATCGTGACCTACAAATAATTTCCTACAAAACCTAATACATTTAAATAAAAAATTACAGCTATCAAAAAATATATAAAAAATTATGAATATTTTCTTGGTCAAAAGTATGGAAACTTAAGAAGAATGTTTATTAAAATTCAAGATAATATAAAAATTACTAATATTTAGTGGAATATCCCTTTGAATTAATTACTTCTCTACATCTTCGTGGCATCGAATCGATCAATCTCGTACAATCTTTACTGGAAATGGCCGCCCATTCAGTTTTTAGCACTTCCCATAATTCATTTTTATTTGAAATAGAATGGCTTCGAATTTTGCTATCCAAATGGTCCCATAAATTTTCTATGGGGTTAAGATCCGGAGACTGTGAGGGCCAATCCATTAGTGGAAGATTATGTTCATTTAACCAATTTTGAACAAACCGAGATTTGTGCTTGGGATCATTGTCTTGCTGGAACAACCATCTGAGTGGCATTTCTTCATCAGCATGAGGCAGCATATTATTCTCCAATATGTCTTTGTACAAAAAACGGTCCATTATCCCATCAATTTTAACAAGAGGACCAACACCTGAGCGAGAAAAACACCCCCATACCATTATACTCCCACCACCATGTTTTACTGTGGGCATCTGGTACTTATGGCTGTACCGTTTACCTTTTGGTCTTCGGACATAACGTCTCCCGTCACTACCAAACAGTTGAAACTTGCTTTCGTCGCTAAACAGTACAGTATTCCATTTCTGATAAGACCAGGTGAGATGATCTTGAGCAAATTTAAAGCGGGCCATCCTATTTTTCTTTGATATTAGTGGTTTCTTCACCGCAACTCTTCCAAAAAGTCCCATGTCATCCAACCTTCTTCTCACCGTGCGTGCAGACACCGATATTTTTTCCCATTTATATATATATATATATATTTCACCCATTTCTCGAGAAATTACTGTGGATGTTTCTTGGATCTCCCATTGATATTCTCTTCATTACTTTCATTGTCCTGTTGCACAACTTTCTTGGTCTTCCTGACTTAAAAGCTGTTGAAACGTTCCCTGTTTTATTAAATT
Organism: Sitophilus oryzae; assembly: GCF_002938485.1. Lineage (NCBI taxonomy): Eukaryota > Metazoa > Arthropoda > Insecta > Coleoptera > Curculionidae > Sitophilus > Sitophilus oryzae. The sequence goes on from NW_022147480.1 coordinate 2,808,077, forward strand.
TACGAATTATTTTCGAAACGGTGCCTTTTAAAATGTTTAAATTTTTACTTATTTGAATTTGTTTATAACTGCTCTTGTATAATTCAACTATTTTATTTTTTAAATCCGTAGAGAAATATTTAGACTTGGGCATGATGTTTATATTTATCTGAAGCAAATCGTACCGTTTATCAGCTTAAACTAAATAATTTTAATGTATTTATTTATGGTTTCCATACTTTTGGCCACAAGAAATCTATTGTTCTCCTACAAAAACTGCTAAACAGATTTTTTTCGCTGTGTAATTTTTGGAATACTTTTATTTGCTGATAAGCTGTTCATTTATATTCCTGATAGTTTAAGCATAGCAATATTTTCTGTGATATTTTAAAAAGTAAAAAGTTTCCATACTTTTGGCCACCACTGTATCTTTTACTATGCTCTCTAGAACAGCATGCGGCCCGTCTGGCTGCCGGTAAACGTTGCGTTCCCTACTGCGCATTGAAAGAAAATCCTATATTTTTATTAGTCCTTCAAATTCTAGTATTGAATATGAATCGAACATGTCTCCATAGCGCAGTGCGTAGAGTTTCCGACCACGAACCGATGATTCAGAGTTCGAGTCTGGGTCAGGACAAAGACTTTTTTATTTTATTTTCGTTTATATTCAGATAGTAAAGTATTAAATATTTGTTTTTCTTTAATTACCAGAATTATTTAATACTTTACTAACAGAATATAAACGAAAATAAAATAAAAAAGTCTTTGACCTGACCCGGATTCGAACTCTGAATCATCGGTTCGTCGTCGGAAACTCTATGCACTGCGCTATGGAGACATGTCCGATTTATATTCAATACTAGAATTTATAGGCCTAAATTAATCTTCTTCCGATGCGCAGTAGTGAACGCAACGGGTATCGGCAGCCAGACGAGCCACATGCTGTTCCAGAGAGCATAGTAAAATATATATCAAAGAGCCAGACGTCTTAAAAAACTTTCTCGAAAACGTTGCTAGCTCTTATATAAGAAGTGGCTTAACAATAATAGCATCATCAAAACAAGAAAAAGAGTGCAGTTGTATGTTGGAGAGGTGAAACTTCTTTAGAAGAAGCATAAAAACATACCCAAAGAGAGGCCTAAGTTATCCACAAGAAAACTCATTGGAAAAAGCGAAAATTAAAAGAAGTCGTGTTTATACAAATGTGAAAAGGTGGCCGTGGCATAATTTTGACATTTTGACAGAGCACATCTAAGAAATTAATGAAAAATGATATATACTTTAACAACGAGGATAGGTTAAAAACTTTATTTCTTCTCGCACGTTTTTTAATTGGTTCCATTTTTGAAAATGTTTGTATTCCTTTTCATAAGTTATTCGGGATTTAAATGGATGTAGTTTGGATATGGCGTTTGTCGCCTCAGCCTGTATATCTGTTGGTAATTTACTTATTTCGTTTTGAGCCATTTCTGGCTCCAATTCAATCAGCAATCGACACGAAAGAGAATTAAAAAATATTAGCTCAAAACTGACAACTAAAGGGACAGCTTTATTTATTTGTCAAACTACATAGAAACCCATAGAAACCAACGCACAATATTTTTTCTATTCGTAATAAATTCCTTGAAATAATAGTTTCTGAACATTTTTTAAAACGTAACTCGCTATGGAAAAAAATATTGTTTTATACATGACGATAAAATTGCATTATCGTCTTGTATAAAAAATAACTATTAAATATATTAAATGTCATATTTAAAAAGATTTTAAACATGTTATAGATAGAGTATCAGCAAAATCATCTTTTAAGAACTTTTTATTAGGTCAAAAAAAGGTTTCCGAGTATTTTTCGTACCTCTGACATTACTTATGCAGATATATTATTATTGTTGTTGTTGATATTACTTCATCAAAAAACCCAAACACTTCGTTGAACGCGTCTAGACCTAGATTGGACGAACAAATTTCGGCAATTTTCGAAGAACTCGCGTTTTGAGTTTTAATTTCAGATTTTTGATTTTTAAATGTTCAAAGTTTCATGGAGTTATACAATGATGGAAAATTATTTATTTTATTTTTTTGGAAAATTACGTATTTTTTTATTTATAAAACACTGCGTTGTTAAAAACAGAAATTTCACTAATTTTTGGACCCTTTTATTATTACTAAAATGTAGAGATGGGCAAGAAATCGCAAACTGCGATTCAATCGCAGCGATTTTGAAATCGCAATCGCAATCTGCGATTGGCTGTCATAAGAAACTGCGATTGTGATTTCTTCTCTTTGCGAGTTTCAATTTAGGCAACTATAGCTGCGATTTGTGATTTTATTGTGATTTGCGATTTTGTTGCGATTGTGATTTTGTAAACTGGGACCGTGATTTCTATCTGTAAGTTTGAATTTTTAGGAGTTGCGATTTGCGATATTGGTGCGAATGTAATTTTGTATGTAATTATTAATTATATTGATTATAAATAAATTGTATTGAACATAAATTTGTGTTCTATTGAAGCATGTTTATTTTATTTCTGTAAGTAAGTAAGTTTTTTTATTTTATTTACCCCCCCCCCCATGGTTCTATCTCAGGGGCCCGCTGCGAAATTCGTAATACAGGGCCCTTTCAATGCTACGCCACTGTCAAGGAGCCTTGGAAAAATATATTTTTTGATCGTCTAATGTTTTTCGTGTCTTGTCCTGGCAGGTTAAAGATGCCCAAATCGTATTTTAATCATATCTCAATTTTTTCAAATGGAACAAGGGTGGCCTATTAGCATATTTAAAAAATGCATTTTTTACGAATAATTTGGTACCACACACTTCGTATTTCGAGTAAAATTATCATTATGAACCGCATGTTACAATTTCAAATAAACCATATGCGAAAATATAAAAGTTGACATTTGATATGTCATTCTATTAAGAGTGTCATTTTCTATCGAATAAAGTAAAACGATACCAAGGGTGTCATTTAAAAATCAAAAGTTGTAGTCATTTCCGGTGAAACAGGAAGTGACCAAAAACAATTGAATACGTCAATCAATCCTAATTTATGTCATATACTAACACACCAAATTTAGTTTTTTTTATCTAAAAAAATAAAAAGTTATAGGGATGTGCCACTTGTGCCAAAGTTATAGGAGACGCACCGGGTAAAATAATAATATTTTTATTATAACGAATTAGAATATAAAATTGTATATGTTATGTCTGCTTATATGGCCTATTGAATAATATAACAGTAATATTGTTTGATGAGTAATACTGGCAACATCATCACTATATCGAGCTGATTGGAAAAATTATTGATTTACCCCTACTAACCTAAGCTAACCCCCCCCCAATTAACTAACCCCTACAAATTAATTAAACTGAAAATTCCGCACCTGTAATTTGTAACCAATCAAAACGTGTTTTTTGAGAAATCACCATGGCAACGGATAAATTTTAGTGAAATTTTTTTCCTTGTGGGCACCCAACAGCGAATTATACTGGAAATTTTTTGACGTTTATAATGACAGAATATCTTTTTGAGAGTCTGATTTTTATTTGTTTACATGATAATTTTGATACATTTCAATTACAAAGCTGAGATGAAAATTTGTAAACTGCTTCCATACGCTTGACTTCGATTTCCTAGTATTCGCGGGTGTCAACTGCTTAATCTCCTGGCGAATATTTTCTTTGCTTTCCTCACCGAAGCGAAACATTTTTTTAAGCCGTGCCGCTATGATGCCGCTTGACAGTTTCGAAACTGAAATAGTTTTTAGGTTTGGGTGTCACTTAGTTATCATAGTAACTAAATAATCAATTCGACCAAAAATCGAAAAATACATTTTAATTATTTGATTTTCAAACACAATTTAGTGTGGAATTTTCTTACTGAATACCACACGAGGTCAAATTAAATCCGGGCATTTTTCTTGCTCATGAATTTTTTTAGAAAATTATCATTCGTCTTCGACTCGGAATAATTTTCAAAATCTTCATAAGCTCGAGAAAATTTCAGGAAATAATTTGACCTCTAGTGGTATTACTAGTCAAAATTAAAAAAAAATGAAAAAAGTTTTTGAAAAATACATTTTCAGATTTTTTCGCGAAGCAAGCCTTAAAACTGACGGAAAAAGAAATAATAAAATCAACAATACCAAAATAAATAAAAAAACTAGTTCATTGCCACACAACCGTAGTACTATTACTCCTACCAACGGTGATCAAATTTCATTCAAAAAACCCACCAGTCGATGCAGAATTACATAATTTCTTCTCAGATCCGCTTGGCATGCACTGATTCTCAAAAATCCGGCACCCCTCTCAAGCCAAACACTCGGTACTACTAAATGTTTATTATATAAAGTACGGCGCCGAAAGCGGGAGTACTCAGTATTGTTTTGCCGATTTTGGCACTAAGATATAAATAAGTAATATAATTTTATTTATTTATTCATAAAGTAGTTAGTGCAGTTTGTGTTTGTTAATAAATTGTTTTAATTCTTTTTGGTAAGTTATTCTAAGTTATGATATAAATATTATAGTAAGTAGCACACGATAAAAGAAGAACAATCATGCCAAAAAAATTTTACGCAAATTTCATCATTTTAAATAAAACTAGCTATACAGGGTGAGTCTTAAAAAAGTGCAAATACTTTTAAGGGTAGTATATTTCGACCCCAGAAACACCTCTATGAGCTTTTTTTCGCGAAAATAGAATTTTTTAAGAAAAATTTGGATTTGCATTCTACATGTATTTGTTAACACAATTTCTGTAAAATATACCGGGAGCGTCTCAAAAGCGGCTCACCCCTGTAACTTTTTTATTTTTTCAGATAAAACAACGATATTTGGTATGTTAGTATATGACATAAATTGGGATTGATTGACCTATTCAATTGTTTTCGGTCACTTCCGGTTTCACCGGAAATTACTACAACGTTTGATTTTTAAATGGCACCCTCGGTATTTTTTTACTTTATTCGATAGAAAATGACACTCTGAATCGAATGACATATCATCTGTCAACTTTTGACATTTTGACATATGGTTTATTTGAAATTGTAACATGCGGTTTATAATGACAATTTAACTCAAAATACCAAATATGTGCCAACTATGTGGTATCAAATTATTCGTAAAAAATGCTTTTTCTAAATATGCTAATGAGCCACCATCGTTCCATTTGAAATAATTGAGATATGATTAAAAATACGATTTGGGCATCTTTTAACCGGCCAGGATAAGACACTAAAAATATTAGACGATCAAATCTATTTTTCCAAGGCTCCTTGAATAAAAATTAATGTTTTTAACACAGCCATGGCAATCTAGATTGAAATTTAAAATAGAATTTGTTTTTGAGTGACTATGTCAAAAATTGACATATGATATGTCATTGGATTCAGAGTGTCATTTTCTATCGAATAAAGTAAAAACATACCGAGGGTTCCATTTAAAAATCAAAAGTTGTAGTCATTTCCGGTGAAACCGGAAGTGACCGAAAACAATTGAATACGTCAATCAATCCCAATTTATGTCATATACTAACATACCAAATCTCGTTGTTTTATCTGAAAAAATAAAAAAGTTATAGGGGGTGAGCCACTTTTGAGACGCCTAAGTTTATCAGTATTTGAAATAGTGTGAAAAACAGACATTTTCAGAAAATTAAACATTTTTGGGCATTGATACATTTTTTGGGAGATTTATACTGTACCAATACCGCCTAGATTAAGAAGGTCCCGAAACTTGAAGTGTGACGTCACCTTGTTAGGCAATTAGATGCACATTGCTTAAAGATTTTTTGGCTATATTTTGCTATTTTTTCCAATTACCTTTTCTGTAATGGTAGTTATTCTAAGGGCTGGCAAAGGTTAGTCTTGGGTCGAGATTTCCGTATGTACTCTTCTTAGTACAATGCGTTTATAATGTACTGAACAAAGAGAGGACAGTAAACACGTTGCCAAACGTATCAAATAAACCGAGAAACTGTGCACATCGCTAAGAGACGTGGAAGGGGATATAGCAGATTTGTAGCAGTTGACCGGTCGACCCAATCAATACCTCTGTCAATACTTAATGTTCTAGGGAAAGGTGTACGTCATGCGTTCAGCTTCACGATTTAATTACGTCTCGTGATACTTAATTTGTTTATTTATTAACGAGTCGTTGTAATTTTCCCTATAGCTTGAATTTTTTTAAGTGCAAGCTAGAAACACTTGCATTTTTGGTAAAAATAAATGGAACTGAGTGGGTGTTCGATAGTGGTCGCGCTATTAGAACTCTGAATTCAAAAATCGATATCTCGAAATCTATTAGAAATAATAGATTGTAGTTTTTTCAAGAACTTTGTTAATATTTCTGCTGTATTTTCTTTGTAGACAGTATGTGAAAATCTTTATCAATAAAAAAATTACACGATTGCTGAAAATTGCTATGCTCTAAAAGTAAATGGATGGATTGTTTACAATTGTTGAATGGAAAAACTAACCTTATCGAATTTTTCTTATGTAAACATATTGTAAAATATCCGATCTTGAAAATAAAAGAAAGTTTCAATATCTAAAGTGGTTCTTGAGTTATGGCCTGTTATGTGTTAAAAAGTCGAGTTTTTAAATAATCGCGATTACTGACGTTTTCTCGTTATAAAAAAATGACACCCTAACGATATCCTTATAATTCCATTTCAGATGCTCAGAAACATGTCTAATAATTTTATCTAGTTGTCTCTTGAAAAAAAAGTCTTTTAAAAATAATCGATTTGCGTTCGTGATTTAACTTTACTTGATAAGGAAAGGCGTATCGGCAACGCCGCAACAGCACACCGTCGCACGTCGCGTCGGTCGGTCGCATTTCTCTCACTCCGACTTAATAAGATCCCTATGCGATTTACTTGCACACATGTAAATGCCGACCCAAAAGTAACAATTGCCAGCACGGTATAACCTAGGTGGCGTTAACTTCTGTTTCGTACCTTGGTCAGAGTTTTTAGGGTTCCGTACTCAAAGGGTAAAACCGGAAACCCAATTACTAAGACTTGTCCTGTCCGTCCTTGTGAACGCCACTGAATTCTACGCAAAAAACTCTATGGGTTTTCAACTTTTGGATAAGTTATAAGATAACCGAGATATGAGAGAAGTTGAAAAATGTAACAGTTCCAAATTCGCCTTGTATTTCAGGAACTGATTGAGGCTGGAATAAATCTGTGTGTAGCTTTAGTTTCATAAAAAAAGTACTACAGTGAGCCATAAATGAAAAACCCTGTAAAGCACACGAAAATGGAACAACCTGTACAAAATAAATCGAAAAAATTGCTATAAATACCGATATAATCCTTAGAGAACTGTATGGTGCTGTATATGCTCGACATAGTCAGTTACAGAAATGATGACTAAACTCTTGAGCTGTACTTGAATCCATCCTTCTTAAAGAAAGTGACTGAAATAAGCGTGGGGTTGGTATATTAACGAAAGTTAGAGAGAGGAATTTGGCAGTAGAGTGTTTTTCGTGTGCGAGTTTATTTTGATTTTTTATGAAAATAAATTAGAGTTTTACATGTAAGTCATGCAATACTATATTATCATACTCAATTATACAGTTATCAGAATCAACTTATTAAGTTATTTAACTTTTTTTTAATTAACTATACTATAACTAACTAAAATAAAAAAGCAAATTATTTGATTTAAATGAAAACGGAGGTCTATTAGTTTGATACTGGCAAAACCAAATAAGAAAAAAAAGCAAATCAAATAATACACAGTATGTTCCTGGAAAAAGAACGCATCTTCATAAAAAACAGCTTGTTCTAAAATGGTTAATCCCGTTTATACTTTTCTAAATTTCCATACCGTTTTAGAGAAAAATTTAAAAAAAAACATGAAAATTATATTTGAATTTCTTCTAAAAAATAATTCTAAATAATAATTTTTGATTTTATAGAAAACAATGTTCATTAAAATGTTGTATCCTATGTTATAGGGCTTGTTTCTCTCTGCAATTTCCTGTTTCACAATGTACTGTTTGTGTCCGGGAAGGGTTCATAGTTTCATAGTTTTTGATTTTCGAAAGAAATCAGTACATGTATATTATTTCGTATATTTTTCATTTTATTGATTTTATGGAAAGCACTGTTCATTAAAATGTTGTATCCTATGTTATAGGGCTTGTTTCTCTCTACAATTTCCTCTTTCACAATGTACCGTTTGTGTCCGGGAAGGGTTAATAGTTTCATAGTTGTCGATTTTCGAAAGAAATCAGTACATGTATATTATTTCGTATATTTTTCATTTTATTGATTTTATGGTAAGCACTGTTCATTAAAATGTTGTATCCTATGTTATAGGGCTTGTTTCTCTCTACAATTTCCTGTTTCACAATGTACCGTTTGTGTCCGGGAAGGGTTCATAGTTTCATAGTTGTCGATTTTTGAAAGAAATCAGTACATGTATATTATTTCGTATATTTTTTATTTTGTTGATTTTATGGAAAGTACTGTTCATTAAAATGTTGTATCCTATGTTATAGGGCTTGTTTCTCTCTACAATTTCCTGTTTCACAATGTACCGTTTGTGTCCGGGACGGGATCACAGTTTCATAGTTGTCGATTTTCGAAAGAAATCAGTACATGTATATTATTTCGTATATTTTTCATTTTATTGATTTTATGGAAAGCACTGTTCATTAAAATGTTGTATCCTATGTTATAGGGCTTGTTTCTCTCTACAATTTCCTGTCTCACAATGTACTGTTTGTGTCCGGGAAGGGTTCATAGTTTCATAGTTTTCGATTTTCGAAAGAAATCAGTATATGTATATAATTTCGTATATTTTTCATTTTATTGATTTTATGGAAAGCACTGTTCGTTAAAATGTTGTATCCTATGTTATAGGGCTTGTTTCTCTCTACAATTTCCTGTTTCACAATGTACCGTTTGTGTCCGGGAAGGGTTCATAGTTTCATAGTTGTCGATTTTCGAAAGAAATCAGTACATGTATTTAGTTCAATGCTACGGAAATGGAGATAGTAGTTATCAGAAAATGTGATACTTTAACAACGGCAAAAAATATGACTTTAATCAAAATTAATAATAACCATCTATCAAAGAATGATATCGAAATTGTATTACTTGATATTACAATAGAAACACGTCTTGATTTTTAGGACTTTTTAGAATAAATTCAACCATATATATTTTCATGTTTTCTTTTTAATTTTCAACAATCTATAACAAGCAAACATTTTTATGAAAAATGCATGAAGTTTTTTGAAAAACAATTTTTTTTTGATCAGTCATTATGCCGGTATGATGTCCGTCCCCGAGATTTGTCCATCAAATGGTCCGTCATTCAGCAATGTTTGTCAATTAAATTCAATGAATTCAAAATTATGTTACCGTAGAAAAAAAGTGGAAGCAAAATGATACTAAATAGATATAAAATGAATGGAGGTTTCACAGCATTTTTCTTTGGAAACAATTTCCAACTTTAATAAAGCTTATAAAGAAAAGGTATTTACAGTTGTCAATAAGTTGTAGTCCAAGTCCGTCAATATGTAATTTTTCGTATACGCTTCACAAGTAAACGTAAAAGGTAAAATAAAATAATTTACACACTTATTATTTTTATCTAAGATACAATTTTCCATTGTATGTAAATAACTGAAGCAAAACAAGAAAGAAAGGACGATACTGGGTTAGAGTGAAAGTAATTTTATCTGAAATATCAACTAAAAACACCATTTCTTTTGGTTGAAATTTAATTACAAGTTATATAGATTGGAAAATTGAAATTTCAACATGTATATGCAATTTATTGCCTGTTTTCTGAAAGAAAAGAAAATATATTCACCCACTATGGTTTTTATATAATAATTATCACAATTAGCACCTCAAATTTCTATCATTTAATGTGATTATAACATGTATTTCACAGTGAATATAAACATAGCAAATCTTATGTAAATGTTTCATGATTAAATAATAGAATAGATATACAGGGTGATTCACGATATTCGAGGCGAGATTATTATAGCTAAATAATAAGATTTTTAAAAATGTTGAAGTGAGAGTTTAAAAAAGTAAGAAATCAAAAGTGTATTGTTTTATAAGCTAAATATTAGGGTTTCTCTATGGATAGAGATATTAAGATTAATTGTATTTTTGTATTTTAATTGTATTTTTTAGATATTGTGAATGATCGTAAACTGAAAAGTATACATTCAATATTAAATTTTGCAATAGCTGATCCGGTCACAACCAGTCGCCCACCAAAATGTCCGTTTTAAGCAAACAAACGCGAAAAAAGTGAAATTGGTGAAAATCGCTCATGAAAACTTTTCAAATTTGACGCCCTGTTGTTTCATTAATCCTATTCATTTTTGTTTTGGTCATTGGCGTAGGCGTATTATTATTATGAGAGGAAATAATTGCCACGAAAAAGTAGCACGTTAACCTTGAGTCTTACTCTCACTTTCTTCCAATCGTGATGCTTTCTACACATCAATATTCGCGAAGAAGACGCGATTCCTTGGTTTTGATGATGTCATACCATGGTATAAGCACGTACTTTGTTATTCTATAGCTCGAGGTCCTTATTTTAGATTATGTGGACACTCGATTTTTATGTAATACAATTATCGATTGATTATACCATACGAAGAAAAAAAAAGGCGTCAAAGACGGCTGGGGAATGACAATCAATGAAAATTTTGGGAAGGTCAAGGCCTAGACGTAAATTACTGGGCCCTCTTTTTTATTTTTTAAGGGCACTTACCGCCAGTTACCTTTGAAACGTCAAACAAAACTGTCAAACTTAGCATCCTAGCATAGATAAAAGAAAATAATCTACTATTAAGATAAGATAGATATGAAACTTAATAGTAAAATTTTGGGTTAAAGTGCCCCTCCGTGTTTTAAGTAGAGACTACGTTTTACCCAGCGCCTTCGCCTTTTCTGCTGTAAATGTTTTTTATGTTTATATTTGAAATCAAAGGATTTATTTTTAAAGTTACACTGATATATTAGTATATCAGGGTAACTTTAATAAAACATAAGAATATATATATTTTACAGTTTATTTTTTTATTTATTTTACAGAGTTTCATGTAAATGATCGTAAGTCAACGTAAGTCGAACTAAGTCGACTGGCTGTCTAATGAATAGACCGAGATTTATAGATTTTAAAGTGAATGAAAAAAAAAATCAAACAACGAATACATACCATATATTTTTCTTTTATCTAAGATACATACCTTATCGTCTTTTGGAAACACGTGCATTTTTGCAGTTTCGTTAGTTTCTTTGCAAGATGCAACACAACAAGAAAACACCATTTTTACAGTTAATAAATAATAAAACTATTTCTGACTATGATATTTAAAATTTTGATAGATAGAAAATTAAATAACAAACCGGTACTTGCTAGTGATGGGTTGTTATTTAACTATCTGTTATTTTATAACAATTATTTAGAAATAACATAACGCAACCGTTACTGCTTTTAAAAAATAACAGATATAAAATAACGACACGCAGAGATCGAGTGTTCGTGAAACGAAGTCGGCGCTCTGCACCGCCACGAAATTCGATGCTGCTCGAAACAATTCCAAAAACCAACTAGTATGGATGGAAAACCTATTATTTCGACAACCATCGATACAGGCGGCGAGATACAACGGACAACGGAGTGGGGTATGCGCTACGGCGCGGCGCGTCGTGTTGGGCTGACAACAGCTTAAAAATAATAGGATATAAAAGAAGCAGCTTTTTTGAAACAGTTGCGGGCATAACGCCTGGCTGTCGAGATAACAGGAGTGGGAAATGAGCGCTGCTGCATCGATCGATTGTCGATGGAGGCTCGCAACGGGTTGGAGAATAACGCATCAGTTGTTTTAGCTATGTTGTTTTTTTACCTGTTACGAGCATAACAGAACGGCGTTCGAGATAATCGGAGGTTTGAAACAGGTTGGAGAATAACGCGTCAGTTGTTTTAGATACATATTGTTTTTCAACCTGTTACGAGCATAACGGGCGGAGGTCGAGATATTATGGCGCTGTATGTTTCAAATACTTTGTTATTAAGTTTCAATATTTAAGTATTTATTTATTCTAAAAAATTTTCAGAATAATATTTTAAGATTTTTAAAATGTATACAGGGTGTTTTGAAAAAAATCTGGTCATTGATTAATCACGATCCTGCTTAAAGCCCTTGACGTAAAAAGCTGATTTTTGGAAAACGGATTGACTTTAGGTGTAGAGGTGCGATAAGAAGGGATTTTTCGAAACTCAAATTCTAAGGGGTGAAACCACCCTCAAATATTAGAATATTTTTATTTAAAAACTGGTGAGTTTTCGAAAAACTCTTAAACACGTATATTTTATTTTGTTGTTTTACATATTTTGAGATTTTTACAAAATATATACAGCGTGTTTCATGAAATATGACCACTGAGTAATCACTATTCTGCTTAAACTGCTTGACGTTTAAAGCTGATTTTTGGTAAACGGATTGACTGTGGGGTGTAGAGGTGCGATAAGGAGGGGTTTCTCAAATCTCAAATTCCAAGAGGGTGAAAACGCCCCTCAAATATTACAATATTTATTATTTAAAAAACGGTTAGTCTTTCGGGAAAATGATTGGACACGTATAATTTATTTTGTTTTTATATATTTTGAAATTTTTTAAAAAATAATACAGGGTGTTCCAAAAGTTGAGTAATTGATTAACTACGATTCTGCTTAAACTTCTCGACGTTTAAAAGCATATTTTTGGCAAATGTGAGAAAATTTTATCCAGTTTGTATGTTAGAAGAGGAGGCGTAGGTAGATCGGAATTTATAGATATAGACAGTGGCGGTATTTTTGCTTTTTTATATCGCAATTTGTAAACAGCGCTTATTTGTAAACAACCCCGTTTTTAGAGACGTATTTTAGATAACAATCGATATTTAGAAATGTTATGACACCCTGGAAATACTACCACCGAGCATGTCATTGTTGCAACTGCGTTAATACGCCTGGCGGTGACCGCCTCATATTCTTTCAGATATTTAGCAATAAAATAAAGAAACCTGTTATTTTTAAGCTGTTATTTTAAGCTGTTTTTTATAAATAACTATAACAGTTTCAACTGTTATCTAAAAATAACAGTTTTGCCCATCACTAGTACTTGCAGACGCAGGCCCAAATTCAATAAAAATCAAAGTTTTTCCTGCGAAAATCGGGCTTATTTCAATGACACAATTCACTGAAAAGGTATTTTTTGATTTATCAGCAATCATTGGCAAGTTGACAATATACAGGGTATTTTCTAATTAGTCTAAAAAAATTGTGTTGTGATTCCTCATGTGTTCTTTAAACAATTTTTATATAACTATTGGGTCTACGAGTACTTCCTTTCTGATCTACAGACTGTTAAAAATTTTAAAAAAAATCGATTTTTTTTGCTTAACATAAATGGTACACCACTGCTTTTTTAAAGAAAATATATTTTTCTTGACTGGCCATCCTTTTTCACCAAGATTGATCTTTTGAGTTTTTCTTGCTCATCAAACGGTTGTCGAGAAAAAAATAAATATACTTATTAAGAGCCCGCCTTAATCCGTTTTCTAACGATTTTTTATTTTTTAGATTAATTAGGAAACACCCTTTATATGCATATCACAGACAACCAAATAAACTAGTAACCTCTAAAAATTATTTTTCCTACCACTAGCGACATACCGTGTTTTTAGTGTGTACTAAATTATTTTATCAAAATTTCACCATTTAATTTTCCAGGCAATGGCATACTAGTCAAATCTATTTTCCCCTTTGTGTTCATACAAATACCATACGATCGAAAAAAAAACGTCGTCAAAGTAAGCTTGGAAATGAACATCGCTGTCATTTTATATGTAAAATTATATGGTAAATCTTATCGGATGTTATTTTCAAGCAAACTTGGCACCGCTTTTTTTTAAATTATAGGGTATTAAATAGATATCAATACTACCATAACTTTCTCTTAAAATTTTATACATTTTATAACCTATGTTTCATTGAAGAAATTAGAAACTAAGCCTATTTTTCCTAAATAAATACTATTACTAAATAAATAGAGGATGATCTTAAATAAATGCACAAAGATTTTGTCTTTAAATTTTCAGAAACAGTAGATTTTTTTCTGTATTTTCATTCCTTTAAATTTATATACTTCCAATGTTACCGTATTATCAAGATATTTTTTAACTACAAATTAAGAAAAATCTTTTTTTTAATTACAAAATGTTCAACTTTTTTTTACGCAAATGTCTCATAGACATGTTCATGGGATCGAAATATACCACCCCTAAATATGTGCATATTTAAGACCCTGTATAGTCTATTTTATCAAATTTATTCTTTTTTTGTTTTTTCGTTACAGAATAATGAAGACTGTCTTAGCCCCCTGGGTCATATTATTATTTTACGCCTGTACCACATCAGCACAAGAAAGATCATGGTCATGGAACGATCAAAACAAAAACAACCAGCCTCTTACAGACGAATCCATCGACTTAACACCAGCAGAAAGCGTGAATGTACAACAAAGCAGTCAACTGAACAGCACTGATGCAGAAAAGGTACCTGAATTCACCGTAAAATATCTTAATTAGTTAACTACACCTTAGATCATGTAACAAATAGATAAGTCCTTTCCTTAAAAGGTTGTTGTCATAGATAAAAGACTTACAATATTAAATAGATAGGCAACTTATAATACATTTCAATTTTATTATACAAGGGCACCTCTGGTAGTCGGAGGAAGAAATACTAAGGGAAGAGAGGGGTGCAGGGAAGGAGGGTTGTTTTAATTAATTTAAAATAAATTTAAACATACATGTAAGAATACTTTATGTGCTTTTAATTAGGTCGAACATGGTATAAACGATAAATCAACTTAATTAAAAGCATACAAAGTGTTCTTATATATCGGATATTAATTAAAAAAATATTAAAAAGACGTAATAGTATATATTAAGTTCTTACAGTTATAATTTAATCTTTGGCGGTTTTCAGCAAATAGCAGGCAGTTTTACATAATTTTCCTCCCTTTGAAGTGAATTGGAAACGGCTATATAATTTTGGTGTAGGCAAGATTCCCAGTTTGTTTCCGTTTGAGACCTCAAATAATAAAAACAAATTAAATCAGATTTAATCATCTGCTGATCATGCTAATATAACGCAACGCGCGTCCTTAATTCCTTACATGCACCGTAAAAAAATAAATAACTGTTCAGCAAGTAGCATTTATTAGCAGTGCTAATTAAAAAAATCTATAACTGTAAGTAGATATATTTTATTTACTTACCATTGTATCCTTCGGAAACCCGGTGTACAACAATTAAACTCCATGATAAAAAATAACTAGAGTCTATACAAAACACAAATTGTCCTACCATTTTTAAAAAAACATTGCCTAAAACAGAATACTGCCAAAAAATCTGAAGGAATTTAATTTTACAATAATTCGACATATCAAAACGAAATCAAACTATAAAATCACAACTGATCACAACAAAAGCGTCTCTGAGTGTCTCGTGTCAGTTAAAAATCAAATTTTATTATTGTCAGACTTGGACATTTGCATTGTTGATTGACAGTTTTAATATTTTGCGCCTCTGCATCTTGGAGGAAAAACTATTTTTAATGAACTGTCATTTCCATTTAAGTTTCCCAGCCATGGTTGATGTCAACATTAACCGCGATCGTGTCTCTCGACTTCTTCTTAAAGTGCCGTGCAGATTCCTGCGTAGTCGTTCGTCTTTTTCTTCCTCATCAGATGGTTCTATTAACTGCAGCGACTTGGAGTGCTTGGAAGTCCTGTATGCCTGTCCAATGACGAATATTTCTCAGCCAGGATAGCTTCCTTCGGCCTATTCCCCTTTCGCCCCCCTCTATTTTACGTTATATAAGTATAGCGTTCTCCACGTAGTATGTGTCCCAAATAGGCTATATTTTCCTCTTCTTGATGATTTCGAAGAGTTCACGTTCTTCTAGACCAGCTCTTCTGAGAATGTCTTCATTACTCACGCGGTCGACCCAGAGCACTTTTAGCATTCGTCGTAGGGTCCACATTTCGAAGGCTTCAATTCGGTTTATTGTTGCTACCTTCAGTGTCCATGCTTCCACACCATATAATAAAACGGACCAGACATAGCACTTCACCATTCTGTATCTAAGGCCGAAGTTCAAGTTCCTATCTGTAAGAAATCTTCGCAGTCTCAGAAAAGTAGATCTTGCTTATTCGATCCTAAAATATACAGGGCATTCCATTTAAATTAAAGAAGTTATTGCCGTTTGAAGCTAATAGTTATTTAAAATAAATTTTTAGACACTCTGTATAAGGTAATATTATTTTTATTATTGCAACACAATAACTGATCAATAAATAAACTTCATTAAATATTTAGTATTAAAAACATTGATACCCTTGGAGAAATGAAGCTTTAAAATTTTTACTGCAATTTCACAAAATTGAAAATATTTCAAAAACGGTGAGGTTTAAGTATAATAAACCTCTATTTTAATCGTAGAAACTAAAAATGTAATAATATACAGGGTGTTCCATTTAAAAAAATACAACTTTGATATTTTTTATTTATTTGGGACACTCTGTATCTTGTAAAAATATTTTTAAATTGTAGCTCTATTAGTCCTTCAACGAACCCCAAACTTACAATTTGTAAAAATCTCATAGATTAGCTACAATACTCCGTGTCGTATGTGGTGAACAACCCTGTAGATTTTAGAATTAACCCAACAAGTTCGTTTGTAGAACGTCAAAACTAGTGGTAGTAATTAGATAAAGACAACGTTTAGTAAGATATCTTTTAAATAGCAAAGACAAGCTCACGACCACACAGAAAGCGTTTTTTGTGTTTTTAGCGTGAAGCGTCTTTAGCGACTAAAACAAAATAACAGGATTATATAGGAGCGGCCACACCAAAAGCGTGTAGCGTTCGGCGTGTCTCGCAAAAAACGCAAATGAAAACAAATCAGTTTGTTTTCTGTAGCGTCTTTAGCGTTTTCTAAGATGAGATCCCGTCATAGGCGGATGTTATATTTAATAATACAATAAAAATAAATTAAATAGTATGCATCTTTTTTGATTTTAGGGTATTATCTAACTAATTTGAAGGAAATGTTTGAAAAAGTGTAGTTTGAAATTTTGAAAAAGTAATAAATTAAAGGAATATTTTCTTACGCGTAAAAATAGTTTTTTATGCGTAAAAAGTGTTTTTTTCTGCGTAAATAAGGTTTTTTAACAGAAACAAATAGTTTTTGACACGTAAAAATAGTTGTTTCCATGTAACCAATAGTTTTTTACACGTAAAAAATATTTTTTTTGCGTAACAAAAGGTTTTTTACCATAAACAATAAGCGTAAAAAAATATTTTTTTACGTGTAACAAATAGTTTTTTTCACGTAAAAAAATTTTTTTTTAGTAAAAAGTTTTTTTACCAGAAACAATAAGTTTTTGACGCGTAAAATTTAGTTTTTTGCGTGTAACAAATAGTTTTTTACGTGTAGCAAATAGTTTTTTACACGTAAAAAATATTTTTTTTTGCGTAAGAAAGGTTTTCTAACAGAAACATTAAGTTTTTGACGCGTAAAAATTAGTATTTTACGTGTAACAAATAGATTTTTACACGTAACAAATAGATCTATATGCGTAAAAAATAGTATAGTTTTCTGCCAATAACAAATAGTTTTATACGCGTAAAAATAGTTTTTTACGTGTAACAGTTTTATTCGCGTAAAATAATAAAAATTGTTTTTTACGTGTAACAAATGTTTTTTTTATACGTAATAATTTGATTCACTTTTACAAAATTTGTATTAAAATATCAATATTTTTGATAAACACGTGGACTACTCACAAATACACGTCGCGTCACTACGTATTTCTAAGCCGTTAACACGTTTCGTTATAACGAGCACGGGTGTCAGAGCCGTCTCACTAGCTCGTATGTCACAGCCTTGAATTTTTACTCCCAGCGCGCGTAAAGAAGTTTCACCCCAAAATGTTTCATAAATCATGTCCTAAAATTGCATTAGCAACTATAAATATTTACTATTCTATTATATAATTATAATTATAATTATAATTATTTATTATATTATAATTATTATAACAAGTACTACTAACCACAACACTACAACATAAAAAAACTATACACATATAAATTAAAATTCGTAAAATAAATGGCAAATAATAATTATTATTTTTACACACACCACTGGCACTAGCAGTAGATTGTGTTTGTCTCCGAATATATGACCCGGCCCGTCCACAATTCAATCCCAGCATCTTTTATCTTCGTCTCTTCAACGCTAACGGCGCCGATCTCGCGTATCCCTTTCTCACAGGATTGATTGTTGGACGGGCCCGGAATCCACGAGCTTGAGACGTTACTAATTGACATCTTGATAGAAACTGCAGACCTGCCGCGTCTTTTGCGTGTTTTTAATAGACACAAATTGAAAAAAGCGCTTAAAACGGTAAAATCGCAAAAAGCAAGCGCTAAAAACGCAAAAAACGCAAAACGCTAAAAACGCTTTCTGTGTGACCGTGGGCTTAAAGTTTGAAACTTAGCAAGCATGTGTAAGCTTGCACAGCAGAACATTTTTTTCGAAGCTTATTAATCACTCTGTATATTATTATAGGTTATCGAGGACATTCTAGTGTCCACTAGACAAGGTCGAGCCCTCCAAGGCTACGACGAGGTCTACAGCGACCCAAACGTCCAGGAAGTGCTCCAAAAAGGTGATGAAGGCGAAGCCAGGAACATCATCAAAGACAGGTTATGTTACCTGGGCCTCGTGCAATGCGACGAGGAAATCGAAGGTAAAAGACCCTACATCACGCCGGAAGAACTCATCTACGCCCAGCCAGTCGCCATCAACCCTGTAGGTCGTCCTATCCCCACCATTCCAGTCAAGGGTGTCAAAGGAGGGTATGGTCCACCTAAACCAGTTGGTATTCCTCATGGTACG
The DNA here is from genome assembly GCF_002938485.1 of Sitophilus oryzae. Taxonomy (NCBI): domain Eukaryota; kingdom Metazoa; phylum Arthropoda; class Insecta; order Coleoptera; family Curculionidae; genus Sitophilus; species Sitophilus oryzae. The sequence goes on from NW_022147480.1 coordinate 2,827,066, forward strand.
AAATTTGGTCCTCCGCCACAAGGTTTGGGACAGTACCCTGGAGGCAAGTACCCCCCTCCTGGATTTTCGGTGAATAAACCTCCTAGAAGAGGTTATGGACCTGTACCTGGTGTTAACAATTTGGGAGGCAGCAAACCTCCATACTATGGTGGCATTGGAGGTCCTGTGAATAAACCTCCATTTTTAGCGGGTAAGGAAACATCAAATAATTGATTAGAAGTAATAAAAAAATGAATTTTATTAAATCTAATAAGTTATTCAGTTAATCTCGTTTTTTGCAACGGCTGTTAAGCTGCTTCGGTATCTTGTACACTTCGCATTACAAGATGTTCTAAAAAGAACAATTTTCGACTGCAAGGTCTGCCAATACAACATTTTAAGCTAAAATATCACAACACAATTCACTTCAACCAAAAACTCGTAATACAAAACTTAACTGCCAAAGCTAATCAAAATATCAGTAAATAAATATGGCAACTAGGCATTTTTTACAACAGAGCTACTGCCTAAATCGCCAGCGGGAAATTTACATTATACAGGGTGGTCCGAACTGTATTTCGGAAACTTCTCCAACATATTCTGCAGATCAAAATAAGTAAAAAAGTTTGTATAAATATATGCCCTAAAATGCTTAGTTTCGGAGATACAGGGTGTAGAAGTTTCATTTTTATGAAAAAGTTTTATTTTTACTTTATTTTGCTTTTCTATTTAAACATTTTTTACGTAAAAAATCACGGAAATGTATATTTTTTCACTAAGTAGTTTTATACAGGTACGGACGAGAAGTTATTACTCTTCAAACCAGTGAAAAAGTTAAGTATGTGGCGCCCTCTACAAGTAGGAGTCATATTGACATGCGAAGAACATGCGATGAATCAAATTTCTCATGTCGAGGAAATTGAACCAAACCAATCCAAACTCCCAGACCTCCATTTTCATCCAAATATTAACGTTACTTCAGAAATAATTTGAAAAAAATCGAAATAAAAATGAAACTTATACACCCTGTATTTCCGAAACTAAGCATTTTAGGACATACATTTATAAGATTTTTTTTTTTTATTTTTATCTGCAAAATATGCTGCCAAAGTTTCCGGAATAGAGTTCGGACCTACAGGGTGTCCTAGAAATAAGTGCAATTATTTGAAAGGGTGGAGGATCTCGATAAAAGAAACATATTTTCTCTTTATCGTTTTTCAAATAGGTCCAAAACAACGAAATTATTTTACTTTGAAAATTTACAAAAAAAAACGATTTTTTGCTAAAATTTTGAGAACCACTGGATCTTTTCTGGATTTTCTTTCTTGTAAATTTAATCTAATACCTATGTTGCCATATTATCAAGAAATTATGATTTTTAACTAAAAACTAAAAAAAAATTCCAAAAAAATTTTCAAAAAATATCGAATTTGTACTAGTAATACCACTAGAGGTCAAATTATTTCCGGAAATGTTTTCGAGCTCATGAATATTTTGAAAATTATATTATAATTTTCTAAAAATATTCATGAGCGAGAAAAAATGTCGGGATTTAATTTGACCTCGTGTGGTAAGAAAATTCCACACCAAATTGTGTTTGAAAATCAAATAATTAAAAAGTATTTTTTGATTTTTGGTCGAATTGATTATTTAGTTACTATGACAACTAAGTGACACCCAAACCTAAAAACTATTTTCAATTTTGAAGCTGTCAAGCGGCACGGCTTAAAAAAAATGTTTCGCTTCGGTCATGAAAGCAAAGAAAATATTCGCCGGGAGATTAAGCAGTTGACACCCGCGAATACTAGGAAATCGAAGTCAAGCGTATGGAAGTAGCTTACAAACTTTCATCTCAGCTTTGTAATTGAAATGTATCAACATTATCATGTAAAGAAATAAAAACCAAACTCTCAAAAAGATATTCTGTCATTATAAACGTCAAAAAATTTCCAGTATAATCCGCTGTTGGGTGCCCACAAGAAAAAAAAATTTACTAAAATTTATCCGTTGCCATGGTGATTTGTCAAAAAAACACGTTTTGATTGGTTAAAAATTACAGGTGTGGAATTTTCAAAAAAAATTGTTCGCGAAAAAACCTCATAGGCGTGTAACTAAAAGTTTATTTGGTATAGATAGTATTATTATTATTTCAGATGGAGAAATTCTTGCAGAAGGTGAATTTTTGGACAAGCCTCCCAGTTTGGACTACTTCAACAAACCAGGAAGTACCGGTTCTCTATCAGGTGCACCGTACCAGTTTGACTCAATAGCACATGCCAGTGCTAGCTCGCACAAAGATAAAAGAGTTGAAATTACCGTTAATGCTCAAGGAGGTCTGGCCAACTCTGGCAACAAGGGTCAGGTTGAGCACGTGCATCATCACTATCATCACAACGCCGACGGACTCAACAAAGCTCCTACTGGTAATTAGACAAAATATCACAATAATTTATAGTCTAGGGTCCACTCTACATATGAGTGGAATTATTTAAGTGCTTTGCAACTTTCTGTGTTGCTTTTTAAGTCATAAGTCAAATTCAACATAAAGTTCAAATGATTTAAGCTTAATACACCCTTAAATCAAAAACAGACTTAAGTTTTCTGTGAGCTTGCAGCTCTGGAAGAATCTATCACTTTTTTTCACTATTGATGATCAGCAAATATTCTTCTTGACTTGCAGTTGTAGTTAACCCGATTCCTGTAGCAGCAGCCGCCGTTTCAACATCACTGAACTCTCTCAACCAAGCAAGCGCCTTCTCGTCAAGCTCATCCGCCTTGAACACCAACGGGTTCATTCCAACTGGAACAGGCAGTCTTCCACTGGGATCCAGTGGATCCAGTTTCGGTCCAACTATCGGTGGACTTAGCTCAGCATCGTACGGAGGACAAACTTTGGCAAATTACGGATCCTCGTCAGGTTTCAGCAGTGCTGTCAAGCCCATTACCGAAAATTACGGTTCTGGACCCTCTTTTGGATCTTCCGGAGGTCTGGGTTCATTTGGATCTTCTTCCTCCTTTGGAACAGGGTCGAACTACTACGATAACGGACTTTACAAGAAAGAACTGAACGTGAACTCGGGAAACAGCAACTATCTACAGTCGAATTATGCAGATAAATATTTGGGTGTCGAATCAGCCAGGTACAGTAGCAAAATATTATTGTTTTATTCATAAATTTAACCAGTTTTAAATCACACGGTGTAATTTTATAATTTACCGTCAACGGTTATTCTTATATCACAATTACAAAGTATTTTTAGCATTAGTTTTTTAGTTAATTGAAATTTCATTTGCAGAGCTGAAAACTACGATTGCGTCTGCGTACCGTACGACCAGTGTCCCACCCATGACGTCATCGGTAGAAAAGACGACTTGTTCCTGGCTCTGGATCCTAGAAACCTCAAGACTGACATCGAAGCTGTGGCGGATAACGAAGAAACCAGAGTTATCACTGATGGAAATGGCAACATGACTGTTGTAAGTGTTTCATAAAGATAAAATAAGTTGTGTCCAACGAGTCGGGAAAGATTTCGACAGTGGACATCCAAAAAATGACAGAAAATTCAATTTAGTTGTAAATTAAAATGATAACATAATAGCTATAAAATATATTCTTTCTATACCATAAAACTTCTGTGTTCTAGATAAGAGTACCCAAAGAAGCTACTAGCAATGCCACTGAAGATACTAGTGAAGAAGAAAAGAAGATATCCAAAAGAGAAGCACCATTAGAAAAAAATACAGAAGAAAAAGAAGAAAAAGATCACAATATCGAAGGGGTAAGTACCATAACTATATTACACCTCACTTCACAAATCAAAAATAATACACTAAAACAATTAACTAAAACTAATTGGACTAATAAGTAACTACAGAGATAATATAACATCAAATATGGATAAAAGTAACTCGGACAAACAGTTAATATGTCTAGTCTGATAAATTAATGTTGTTTGAATTTTTTTAAACTCTACTTTTATAGTTTTAACGTTACTAGTTGTTAAAGTTGAACTAATTTGACAACTATGTTGGCAACCGTAATATTATTTCAGAGAGACATGAATTCCCCATTGAATATCTTAATAATATACTGGGTGGTTCGTTTAAAATAAAAGAGTAGGTTACCTTTAAAGGTGACCAATGTTCAATATTAATTTTGCCTCACCCCGTATAACTTTTTAGGTCAAGTTTTAACTTAATTTAAAGTACAATAGTTATTTTAACTACATATTAGACTATACCGGGTAAATTCCAATTTAGGTAGCTTTTATTAAAATTCAAAAACTGTTGTTCATTTTTTAAAAATGTTAAACATGTTCTCCTTGGAGCTTTTACGTCGTATGAGAGGTACCACCCTGTATATTTATAAACAATAATATTAGACTCCCTCCTTAGTTTTTTTATTCAGTGGCTAGAACTGAAATGATACTTCTACTTATATTAAAAATTACGTTATTTTGATCCAATCAAGCTCTTTACTTCAAAAGATTGTACGTACCTATTCAAAATATTCATTTTGTGCGACAGTAAAATGCTTACGAACAAACTTCAGTAGCTTCATTATGTACAGAAATTCGTTATTGACTTGTAAACACTGCAATAACTAATGGGAAAGTTTATAATTACCCACCGCCTCCTATATAATTGACAATTAACCCAAAAACTTCCAGGAATTAAAGGATACAGTCCCTAGTCCCTTAACAAAAAACTAGTCTTCCAAATTTCTATTAACTAAGATGAGTTTTAACAAAAAAGTTTGGTATCAGAAAGTAACTAGTTTTGTTTAAGAACTCGTTCCGAACCAGTTCAGAATTAATTTAAATCAGAAATCTTTGATAATGAACCATTTGATAATTCAGCAAAATCAAATTGTCTGTAGGTGTTTTAAATTTAATGCTTTTAAATGAAATACCACCGTATAATCGAAAAAAAAACGACGTCAACGATAGCTACGAAATGATGTTCGCTGCCATTTTATATATAAACTAGCGTGTACCAGCGACTTCGTTCGCGTCGAATTAATCATTTGTAATGGTGATGATAAAGCAAAGCAAGGATTTCCATTAACATACAAACTGGATAAAATTTTCTCACATTTATGTCAGCATGAGAAAAAACAATATGGCGATATTATTATATAACTTGGTAATATTTGAGGGGTAGTTTCATCTCGTTGGAATTTGACTTTCGAAAAATCCGTTTGCCAAAAATAAGCTTTTTACGTCAAGCAGTTTAAGCAGAATCGTGGTTTAGAAATTACCCAACTTTTTAAAACACCCTGTATGATTTTTTAAAAAATTTCAAAATATGTAAAAAAAACAAATAAATTATGGTTGTCCAAGCGTTTTCCCGAAAGACTAACCGTTTTTTAAATAACAAATATTGTAATATTTGAGGGGCGTTTTCACCCTCTTGGAATTTGAGATTCTAGAAACCCCTCCTTATCGAACCTCTACACCCCACAGTCAATCCGTTTGCCAAAAATCAGCTTTAAACGTCAAGCAGTTTAAGCAGAATCGTGATTACTCAATGGTCATATTTTATGAAACACCCTGTATAAATTTATAAAGAATCTTAAAATATGTAAAACAACAAAATAAAATATACGTGTTTAAGAGTTTTTCCGAAAAACTCTCCGGTTTTTAAATAAAAAATATTTTATTATTTGAGGGATAGTTTCACCCCCTTAGAATTCGAGTTTCGAAAAATCCCTTCTTATCGAATCTCTACACCCTTAAGTCAATCTGTTTTCCAAAAATCAGCTTTCTACGTCAAGCGCTTTAAGCAGGATCGTGATTAATCAATGACCAGATTTTTCGAAACACCCTATATACATTTTTAAAAAATCTTAGAATATGTAAAAAACAAAATAAAATATACGTGTTTAAGCGTTTTTTCGGAAACTTAACCGTTTTTTAAATAAAAAATATTGTAATACTTGAGGGGTGGTTTCACCCTCTTGGAACTGGAATTTCGAAAAATTCCTTCTTATCGAACTTCTACACCATAAAATCAACCTGTATGCCAAAATTGAGCTTCTTACGTTGAGTGGTTTGAGCAGGATCGTGATTAATCAGTATGTCAGTCACTTAAGGATTTTATACATAAGTATAGATTTATATGGGATCTGTCATCGATCGACATTTTCCAGCCAATTGGACACCGCTTTTTTTTTTCGAGTATACGGTAGTAGGTGGTATATCAAGTCATCAAAATACAGTCTTTTTTAATGTATAATCTGTCCAACGAGTCAGGAAAGATTTCGAAAAAAGAGGATAGCCAAAAGACAGACAATAGAAATGACAAACCATACTGAAGAAAACAGATGAAAAAAATACCGGGTGTTTCTCAAAAGTGGTTCACCCCTTCACCTTTTTTTTCAGATAAAAAACGAGATTTTTAGTATATGACATAAATCAGGGTTGATTGTCGTATTCAATTGTTTTCGGTCACTTCCTGTTTCACTATCATAATATGTCAACTTTTGACATTTTGGCATATGGTTTATTTGAAATTGTAACATGCGGTTCATAACGACAATTTGACGTGGTAAAAAATTATTCGTAAAAAATACGATTTGGGCATCTTTTAACTGGCCAGGATAAGACAGCAAAAACATTAGATGATCAAATCTATTTTTCCAAGGCTCCTTGGTTAAAAATTAGTGTTTTAACACAACCATGGCACTCTAGATTGAAATTTTCAAATACGATTTATTTTTAAGCGAGAATGTCAAAAGTTGACACAATAATATGTCATTCTATTCAGAGTGTCATTTTCTATCGAATAAAGTAAAAAAAACAGAGGGTATCATTTAAAAATGAAAAGTTGTAGTTTGTAGTCATTTCCGGTAGAACAGGAAGTGTCCGAAAACAGTTGAATACGTCAATTGTAAAATCGTTATTTTTGGGGCTTACTCAACCGGGTCTCACAATGCAAATTCACCTCAAATATCCATTTAGTTGGTCATTGGCAAGCACTCTCTCATTGTACATGAAAATAACAAAACAAACATTTACTGATCTGGATAAAATTGATAGTTAAATAGTAAGACTCTCCGCCCCCTAGCCACTGACATCACTGATATTCTATTCAATATATCACATTCCATATCTTCCATCTAATTCAAATATTACTCGGATCTATTGGTTAATAATCTTCAACAACTAGCTAGTGTCACCTGAAATAGTATAGGGGCTTCCCCGGACGCAAATCTGCCGCTAAACAGATTCGCATCCCAATCGATGGGGCTAATTGGGGTCCTCACACAATATACCTTAGCGGTGTCAATCGAGAAGCAAGAGACCTCAAACTCTCAAGACCATCCTCGAAGGAACGACGTCACAAGAGGTTTTTAACTCCCATAGTCAAAAGACTCGCTACTTCCAAATGTCAGCTCTGTGACAAAACACAACACTACACAGCCGGCCGGCCTATCAACAACTGACTAACCTGCCGCCTGCCGAGCTATGCCTCCTCTTACATCACAATTTTACCTGATCACAAATATTTACATCGCTTGCCAATGAATCATACTGTTTTCTCTAATCGACTTTCAAATAGAGTGTTTTAGCATTACCAATAAATAAATAGAGAGTTTCCGAAGGAATGCATATTGTTTATTAGAATAGTGAATTATTAAAAGCATTATTATGACGAACTTATTTTCCAAGTTTTACACAATCAATCCTAATTTAGGTCATATACTATCACACCAAATCTCGTTTTTTTTTATCTAAAAAAATAAAAAAGTTATAGGGGTGAACCCTTTTTAAGAAACAACCCGTACGTGTTATTGTTAAAATATTTAAAGTCTGTCCAAAGAATCAGGGAAAATTTCGACAGACAACATTCAAAAATGACAGAAAATACAATTTGCCTATGAATTAAAATGACATAGTAACTGTCACTCTCAGGTATGCTCTCATTGTAAGATTTCATTTGGTTAGTTTATCACTTTCAAACTATCCAAATACCTGGTTGTTTTGATGATAGATGATACCTACTTCTATACTAAAATATTTGCGAATATTTGTTACTTTAAAAATTAATACGATCGAAAAAAAAGCGTCAAATACGGCTGGGGAATGACAATTAATGGTAATTTTGGCGCGGTCAAGCCCTAGATGTCATTTACTTGGTCCGTACTCCTCTTTATTTTTTTTAATGGCGCTTACTACCAGCTACCAGTTGGCATTAAGAAGGTTGTATTTTATTTTCACACCATTAAAAAATATTTTTAATGGTATAGTTTAAAATTCGGGATTTTTTTTAGAAATCGATTTTTGTGGATTTTCTGGAAACACGCCCTATTCTTTTTTAACCTCTCCATAATTACTGTTAATTTTCGAAAAGTCAACATGTCAATTTTTACTAAATGACGCCTAGAGATTGACCTCGCCGAAACTACCATCTTCATTCGCCAGCCGTCTTTGACGTCGTTTTATTTTCGATCACATGATACAACTGCTTAATTAAATTGAACTATACAGATATATACCCAATTTCAATTTCGTATGACTTTTTTAATTGGTTCGGAACTATAACCTCGAACAAAACGATTATTAACAACAGGACACGGGACTAAAACGGGCTGTCTTGTTGCAGCGCCAATTTCAAGGCCAATACGACCAGTTTATGAAGAAGCTTAAACCGACCTTCGGTCTATCCTTCGGCCTGCCAAATCAAGGCGGCGGTGGGTACCCCTTTTCCCCCCAAGGCATTTACCCCCACCACGGCACCGTCGACCATACCGGCATTAACTTGGGTTTGGTTTCAGTCAATCCCCTTATTTCAGTCCAGTTTTCCAAAGATGACTACGGTAACAAAGAAATAAAACCATTTGTCAATTTACACGTCACTCCAAACAGTTATTTGGTGCACAAATTCGAAGATCTCATTTCTTATAAAAAAGGAGTTGTTTTGAATAAGCACAAACACTTCCACGTGCATAAAGGGTATCCTCCTCATTTTTCATACCATCACGTGCCTCCTCATCCGAGCATAGGTTACGAGGGACCTTACAGAGAGCACCCTGATGAGTTCCATCACGGAGGTCCTCCAGATTTTCATCACGCACCTCACTACTTTCCTCACGAGCCTGAAATCTACGATAAGCCTCATTTCGAGCATCACCCCGAGCATCCAACGTTTTATGGACCTCCAGAACATTTTCCTGAAAGTCCTGTTGCACCTCCATCTCCAGATTTCTTCCCGGAGAAATTCGGGGGGTTCTACGATAATCCCTTGAATTACGGGGGAGGTTTTCACGACTCTTTTTCGGGGAGAGCTATAAATAACGTATCGTACTCTCTTGGAACGAGTTTGTTTGACCAGTACCGGCAAAAATACAATAGTGGGGAGGATTCGTATGGGAACAAAATCGCTTTTGATTCTTCGGATACGAATGCCATAGATTATAACGGGGTGGATGAACAAAGGAGGCATGAGTACCGTGGGGGTAAAAGCCTGAATTTTGGGGGAGAGGCGAACCAAATAAAATTCCCAACGAGCAGAAGAAGACGAGACGTTACGGACAAAAACGATACAAATGAAACTACTGAAGGTAGAAGTACAAATGAAAAGGTAATCCTAAATACCAAACGTTCGAAAAAAACGGCGTCAAAGACGGCTGGGAAATTAACATTTTATCTCATCCATATTTATGCAGATTCACTCGTCTTAAAGTTATAAGAAAACAATAACAAAATAGAAACACCAAAATTAAAAGATTGGTTTTTATACTTTACTTCAAAAAGGATCTAGCCGCTACAGAATGCAAAAATGCACGTTGAGTTGTAATAATTGTGTTTGTCTCAACCTTTTAATTCGTGATTTTCTATGTTATTTTATTTAATTACGAATATAATTATTGCTTAGGATATCTTGGTTTTAAAATATCGAAAATAGTTAAAAAGCAAAGCAAAGTAAAATGAAAGCTAGTATTCACTAGTAATCTCCAGTGAATGCTAACATTCACCAGCAAAAATTGGTTCCGAATTGAACTTTCATGAATTTCCACTGGTGTAGTGTCATCAAATCAGTGAATGTAGGATTTTACCGGTTCCTAATTGTTTTTTTATTTTATTTCTGTCTATTACTGTAATATATACAATTCTGGATATCCAAAGTGCATGGTCTGGATTTTAACGTGTAAGACAGTGATGGAGACAACTTAATGAAAAATCAAATGAATTAAAAAGAGAAAAAAGTTGGGTTGATACATTTCTTCTTTGCAGTATTGCCGGATTTTGCTTCAAAATTTCAAACAGCACAAGTAGGCATTTATAATAATGTTGCATCTAGGGTTGGAACTTTATTTTTCACAATTAGTCATTTTACTACAGCTGTAATAAATTATCTTTAACTTAGAATATATTATCTTCGTTTCAGTAGTATACATGAAAGTCTTTAAAATAGTTTATTTTTTTCAACACACATTTCCCTACACACGTAAAAACCGGCAACACTGTATGCCGCTTTTTATTTTAGGGGTTTTCGGAAACTGTGATCCGATTGATCGGATTAAGAGGATTACTAATCCAGACGTTCGAAAAGTGATCTCAAAACGAGTCAATGCGTTCGGAAAGTGATCCGAATAACTCGATTTTTGCCAAATGTTGTGATCCTACTAACCCTCCTAACGAGGTGGGTAGAATTAATCAGCTGATCATTTCTAGGGTAATTTTAAACGTAACGGTCCGCATAGAAGTATAAAGTTTTTTAACAACCGTTTTGTCCGAAATCACTTTATCTAATGTTGATTAAATACATGATATTTTGTTAGTGACCGTAAAGCTAGACACTTCTATAAAAATTTGTTCTTTCAGCGTCAAGCCTACTACGGTAGGCCACAAACCTGCGGACCAAGGCACGTGTGCTGTCGTAGACAGGCTTACAGACCGTCCGCACCAACAGCCAACAGGAACCAGTGCGGTACCAGGCATTCCCAGGGCATTAATGGTCGTATCAAGAACCCAGTGTACGTGGACGGAGACTCTGAATTCGGCGAGTACCCATGGCAGGTGGCCATCTTGAAAAAAGACCCCAAAGAAAGTGTTTACGTATGCGGTGGTACCCTGATCGACCCGTTGCACATTATTACTGCAGCACATTGTGTCAAACAGTAAGTGTGTCAAACATTTAAGTGATACCAATTTAAACAATATGGACTCTATTCTTGTTTCTGTGAACCAAAATTGTATTATTTTTTGAATTGCAAAATAGGTATACACGGTCCGGCAATACTGCATCGGGCATCTGTAGCTCCTATAATAAAAAAACTTTTCTATAGTGTCTTTTTTATTTTAGATACACAAACTTTGACTTGAGAGTACGTCTTGGCGAATGGGATGTCAACCATGACGTAGAGTTCTACCCCTACATTGAACGTGACATTGCGGCGTTGACAGTTCATCCAGAATTCTACGCTGGAACTCTCTACAACGATATCGCTATTCTCAGGATGAACACGCCAGTAGACTGGACCAAACATCCTCATATTTCACCGGCATGCCTGCCACATCCACAAGTAAGTGTGTAAAGATTATTAGTTATGCAACCAACATTACAACAGTGGCCACAGAGTTTAAAGATCTGTCCAAACATACATATTACATACATACTGCCATTACTCGCTGACGAGTATTTGACACGCATCAGAGGATGTTTACGCAAGGCTATTGATTACACTAGCAATATTAAATATACCTATTCACTTGTATATTTTTGAGAAAGATCTCGTTTTCTTATTGGCCATCGCAGGTGCGGGCATTTTTCGAACTTGAAAATAATTTCTAGCGTTTTCTCTTGGCCGTCTTAGAATTTCCGTTCATGCTCATTCTCTCTACCTCTATATCTGTTGTCCTCTACATCTCTATATCTCTGGCATTTCATAAAATGCCCTTAATGCGAAGGTATCGCCATCTATTTTTGCCCTTAATATTTCACTAGTCCGAAAAAGTAGCAAAATAAGCTTTAGGCATTTAACGTTTTATGTAAACCTGGCTAGGTATTTTTAACAAATGAAGAAGAAAATTAAAGATAAAGGATTATACTATCTACTTCTGCTATTGTAACACATTTTTAGACAACTTCTTTATTTTTAAGATTTTGATGGTCAAACATGAACAAAATATTCCTTATGTTTGGACTAAATTTTCTCGAAAATAAACACATAATTTAAAATTCCGTAAAATTCATAGATTATATCTCTACTACTACTATTGTAACACATTTTTAGAGAACTTCTTTATTTTTAAGATTTTGATGGTCAAACATGAACAAAATATTCCTTATGTTTGGACTAAATTTTCTCGAAAATAAAGACATAATTTAAAATTCCATTACAATACGGAAATAGATTGAAGTTTTGTGATTGCAGTAATATACAGGGTGTCCCAGAAATAAGTGCAAGTATTTTAAGGGGTGGGAGATCTTGATAAAAGAAACATATTTTCTCTTTATCGTTTTTCAAATAAGTACAAAATAACGGAGTTATTTTAGTTTGAAAATTTCCAAAAAAAAATATTTTTTGCTAAAATTTTGAGAACCACTGGATATTTTCTGGATTTTCTTTCTTGTAAATTTAGTCTACTACCTATGTTGCCATATTATCAGGAAATTATGTTTTTTAACTTAATTTTTTTTAAAAAATTCCGAATTTTCAAAACTTTTTTTAGCGAAAAAAAACTCATATGCGTCTTTCTGGGGTTGAACTATACTACCAGTTTAAAGACTTGCACTTATTTCTGGGACACCCTGTATAATTTATACGGTTTTGTAACATGACAAATGCTGGAGCTCTGCAAACCATAATTATATCATTACTTCTCTTGTATTTATTTTTGTGGGAAATAAAGACAATTACATACATACATACATAATCAAGCCTTAATCAAAGCACGTGTGTTTGGAAATTGTGAATTTTGGATGTGAGTTCACACGACCAGGATCGGGCTAGGTAAGCCTTAGGCAGATTTCTGAAATATAATATATATTTCCTTCGGCCACACACCCGCTTTACCCGACCCCTGGGCGCGACCCGAACAGTACAGCGTAATGCGTAATAGACTCTTAAGAACGCACCTTTTCTTGAAATACAAATATTCCCATAAGGTGTGGTATCTATAAAAGTTACTTTGTAGTTGTATTTAGTACTTATTTATGCATCTATTCCAGGACGACTACACCGGATCCAGATGCTGGACCACCGGTTGGGGCAAAGACGCCTTCGGCGACTTTGGCAAGTATCAGAACATCCTCAAGGAAGTGGACGTACCGATCGTGAACTTCGGCCAGTGCCAGCGACAGCTCCAAAGCACCAGGCTAGGCTACGAGTTCAAACTTCACCCGGGATTCATCTGCGCAGGCGGTGAAGAAGGTAAAGACGCCTGCAAAGGTGACGGAGGTGGCCCCATGGTCTGCGAGAGGGGAGGTACCTGGCAAATTGTAGGCGTGGTCAGCTGGGGCATTGGGTGTGGTCAGCCCGGAGTACCAGGAGTGTACGTCAGAGTGGCGCACTATTTGGACTGGATCAGACAAGTTACGCAGAGATACTGAACGACGTACTCATAGAAGGGTCCAGAAACTGCAAATCTACAACGGTTTTTTGAGATTTTAAGAATTATTTATTATGCCAGAATTTAAATTGTTCTGATTTTATTACAACTGGGACTCTTGCATATACTCTTAATTTATTTACAGGGTGAGTCAATTTCTGGGGGTGATTTCCCATTAAAAAGATACGCAACAAAAAAAAAATGCGTTGTTTTAAACCTAGATCATATATTATACTTACGCGGATAAGTAAATACTGTCGCAAACATATCAACGACCTACATTTTTCTTCTTTTTTTGTTGCACAGGCGGTGCTTCTACTCTATCTATCCTTTTCGAGAACCTATCGTTCACGCGCCAAATTTGAACATTAATTTTAAAAATTTAATTTGTAAAATGTATATATTTGAATAAATTCAATGTTTACTGTCACAAAAATTAAATTAAATAAAAATACATTTAGCCACTCCGTACGAATATCAATATTCTTAGGAAATCTAACCAGAAAGCATGCATGTAAGTAGTTTAATATAAATAAAAGAACAACCGAATACTTTACTTGTCTATGAAAAGATAATTCGGGGACCTTTATATTAGAACTTCCACACACCAAACAGTTTCTAGTCATTGTTTTAATGAGCATGCGTAAAGTAAGGTCCTCGGAAAAGACAAACCTATTGAACGTTTCATAAATGCAATAAAGACGGTTTGAAAATGGCATGTCTTCATGTTGAGACATATTTTTTAATGCTGAACTTATGGCGTTGATTTATCCACGTAAGTTTATATGATCTATGGTTTTAAAAATAAAAGATGTTAAACTTTTTAGAAAAAGTATTTTTTTTTGTAATTATCTTAAATAGGTACTCTGCGGTCAATTTTCTTGAAATAACAAAAAAATATGTTTTTTAAAATTTTTAACAATCTGTATCTTTAAAACTTTGCATTTCAGGAGAACCCATGTTTATAGAATCTTTTTATCAAATTTTTTAATGAGAAACCGGCTCCTGAAATTTGGCCGTGCATTTTTCGAACACCCTGTATAGATTTAAAATGTTATATAAGTATATTTAAGCTAATTTATTTTGTAGGTTGTAAATAATATTAATAATTTGTTAATAAATACTGTTGTGATAAAAATAAATTATTATATCTGAAGTAAAATAAACACTGGTTTAATATATAACTAAAATTTTATTTACAAACTTTTTTAATAACAATTTCTTTGACATAAAACAATAAAAAGGCAAAATTTATTTGTTCTGATAAATGTAAGAATATTTCTTACACTATAAATAAATACATCAATACAGAGCATTCAGTCGAATAAAACATATCACATTTTCTTGAAAACCTGTACAAAAAGATTTATTTTAAAGATACTTGGCACCTCGGTGTGAGGACACCGCATCTTTCATAGCTGAATACCAAGTTCCGATATTAGATCTATTTAATAGATCTCTAAAAGCGCTACATCCTTCGATACTATTTAAAACACCATATACCGCCAAATCTGCTAAATTTGGATGATCGCCGCCATGAAATGTTGTTCCTTTCTTCCGTAATTCTTTAGTCTAAAATAGATTAGCAATAGAAAAAAATATATAATTTTCTCTGTACTTAAGTACTTACCCATTTCGAGCATTCATCATACAAACTTTCTCTAACATCGTCTTTTAATCTATATTTCTTCTTTAGTTTCTTCCCTATTAAATACATAGCCGAGCTTCCCACATAAACAATCAAGTTCCTTTCCCAAGCCGGGAAATTTTTATCCCATTCTCCAACTTCAGAAAACCAGTTAAACGCCTGTAATGATTCGTCCATTGTCCGGTATACGTTTGGAGACAGCACATGTACCAAAACATTATCTACCCATTTTCTCCATTTTCTTTCATCCCTATAATATAAATACACTAACTATAATTATATTTTTTTATTTGCTTGAAGACTTACTTTGAAATTTGTTCATCGGGATATATTTGTTCATTACTCAACATCAAAAAGTATTTATTCATAATTTCATTCTTCTTTGAGCCATCCTCATCATAAAACGATATGAATGGAAAGCACTTTGCAATTTCTGTCAGAGATTTGTCAGAATCTTTTAAGTAAGATGCCAGTGCTGAGATAATCATAGTGCTATCATTTAATGGCTAAAAATTAAACCTTTACTAAATATATTATTTTTAAATTTAGTATCTTTGTTACCTGATATCCTGACTCAGTCTGAGCAATTAAAATAGGCACCTTTTTATACTCGGACCATTTAATTGACTGTCTTAAAACAGGATCAACTTCTACAACGTTATATGATATCCCATAATAATCCAAAAATGCCCTAACTTTGCAACAGAAAGGACATGTTTGATATTGATACAAAGTTAACTTTAACCCACTATCATCGTTTGGATATATCACCTAAAAATACACAATTAGATCGCCTAAACTATAAACAAAACAGTAAACTACCTTTCGACTTGGTTCCACTTTTGGTACCTCTTTGACAGGTTCAATAAAGGTTTGTTCGTTAATTATATGGCCTCTAGGCTTATTTTGATGGTGAATGGTGTAGCCAGTTCCTACTAAAGCACCTACCGTGACACCGGTTAATCCTAGTTTGAAAAAGCCCTTCAAACTCCTTGGTTTTGAACTTGTGCTGATGGATCGTACGGGCAGCAAACATAAATGATGATTTATATTTTTAAATGTATTTTGACTAATTAAGGAACTGTTTCCATAAAATTTGAAAAGTATTCGTCGGTAAACACTCATATTTCGATAAATTTCCGAAAAAATTACACCATGACCATATAACCAAAAAATCTCTTTAACTAAAAATATTGCATTGTTGCCAAATTTTATTTTTTGCTTCTTCATTTCAAAATACCAAACAAAATTTAGATCAAATATTAGGATTATCTAACACTTGATTGAGTGTTATTTTATTTACTAGGGAAAGTAAACCTTCTAAAAACATTTTCCTGCAATACTGACTTTAAATTTTTAAATTGTTTTTAAGGGAACAACACAATTTAAAGAATATTTTCATTACATTTGGCAACAGCATGACTTAAGTGCATCTCGCGACATCTATTAAACAACTATAATACTCAGTAACATAACCTGAAATACGGATCCGGAGTGAAAAATTTCGCTCGATTTATGAAATGTACGGCATCTCAAAATATTGTAACTTGTGCGGTAAAAAGAACAATTTGGTAAGGTCCTTACGAGTGATTAAAAGGCAATTAAGTCAACAGCAAATCTCTGGAAACTCAGGTAGAAAAATAAAAACAATCAAAACCCTGTAGTTTTTCATTTCTAATACAGATGGCGCCCTAATCGATGTGGTTGAGAACTCGGCTAAGACAGAGACGTATTCAAGTTTTTTAATTTTTTTCAGAACTAGCTGAAGGATACAAACCTGAAGAAGTAAACCATGAAATAAATGAGGATTATTTTTTCCCTCCATGTCGATCAAATCAGAAACCGTTTACTTTAATATTACCTCCACCGAATATTACAGGAACCTTACATTTAGGGCATGCCCTCACGTCTTCTATACAGGATGTTTTAATAAGATGGTACAATACATTTATTAATAGAAGTAATATAATATACAATTATTATTAAAATATTATGTTATTAGGCATAAAATGAAGGGGATTGAGACATTGTGGGTGCCTGGTCTGGATCACGCGGGTATAGCAACGCAAGTTGTGGTTGAAAAGAAAATATGGAAAGAGAAAAAACTGTCCAGACACGATTTGGGCCGGGAGAATTTCCAAAAAGAGATTTGGAAATGGATGTCAGAAAAATCTTCAACAATAAGTAAATTGTTTTTTATTTGTCTATACTTACATTAGTTGCGCGACTTAAGCTTGATTTTCGTGCATCCGTTGTCCGACGATACGTTGATACGATATTAATTTTATTGGTAGAATTTAAAGATTTTGATTGGTTAGAAAATAACGCAGTTTTTAAATTTATTACATTTTCATGCCTCCGTTTATCGGATCAGTGCCTTCTATTAAAAGATCAGCCTACGGGCGAGATTTATGACGTCACGCTAGTTAGATATAACGGATTAATAAATATGTTGTAGAATACATGGAAAACATAATTATTCCTCAGATTTTTGGTTTGTATTTTAAAAATGATATAGTTTAAATGAAATATACATAATATACAGTTATGACCAATCAGAGCACCGTCGGACCAACGTACCAACGTATAACGGATGCATGAAAATCAAGCTTTAGTCCTGTCACACATTTTTTATCGTCCTTCCAAACCTTTGAATAAGAAGACTAAGGAAGGAGCATAATGCTATCCATGTATTCATGCATGGTGGTCGGAAAAAGCGCCATAAAAGCACTCTAGGGTGGGGATCCTTGACAGTTCTGTTTGAAGATTCATTTGACACATTTGAATTTGATTTGAAATTTTGTGGATTTGTCAGTCTTTACGGAGCTTATTTTATGTTATTTATTATTTATTCTATTACTGATAGTTGTATAAAGGTAGTAAATCTAGATGGAAATTGTGGCAGCACTTAAATTAACAGTGACACTATCGCGATTTATCGAAAAAGACTCTAAAATAGTTGGTTGTGTAGCGTGCGGTAGATCTCGGCAAAAATTGAGTGAAATAATGGAACAACTTTTCGCTAGTAAGTGACTATATAATATACATACGTTTAGTAAACCGATCATTTATGAAATTCACTTAAATTAACTAAATTATATATTTTTCTTGCATTTTAGCTTTTATTTATTACTTGTCAAAGATTAGATGTCAAAGAATTTAGATACGTTAATTTGACTTACCTGCTTCAGTAGCGTATCGGATATTTGTGGTAATAAATACTTATTATAACTTATCTATTTTTATTAGAATTATATATTTTTATAACAATTTTAATAACTACCAACATTTATTCACAACGTAAAATAAAACAACAAATTATTGAGTCTACCCCACGTCTACCCTACATCATAGTTTTACATTTTTTAAATAAAATTAGAACGACACTGATAAACCGGAATTTAAATCGGCCATATTTGAGGCCCATCGCGGTGTACCTAAGATTTTTGATATGCTTCTTCCTTAAGTCTTCTTATTCAAAGTTCCAAACCTAAGTTCCAAACATAATTGTCAGGTCTAGGGATTTTTTCCCAGATCTAGGGAAAATGTAGGTTGTGAAGGAAAGAAAAACGCTGCGATAATCATAATACTATTATTTAATGGCTAAAAATAGAACATTTATTATAAATATACTGTAATGTGAAATATTCAAATTTAGCTCTAAAATTAAGTTGGCAACGCTATAGACTTTCCGGGGAATCTGGTAAGGTAAGACCTAGTTGCCAGCTCTATGGAATTTTTGGTAGATTTAGGGAAAATTAAGGTTGTGAAGAGAAGAAAAATGTAGAAAAAGGATATTGATGGTAAATAAACTTTAGAAAACATATTTTTACACAAAATTTAACGATAACTGCATTTAAAATTTTACCAAATTTGGCATATCTTTTTTTTATCTACAATATCTTCAGAAAAAAAAATTAAGACTATTTTTTTTAGTTATAATAATATTTAAAATTGTTTCTGTTGAACTATTGTTCTAACTATTGATATTATTGACAATATAATGCGTTATTTACTACTTTGAGATTGTTTATCATAATATAATAGGGAAATCTAGGTAAATTTGAAGCAGTGATTTAGGGAATTTGTAAAATTTCATCTGGCAGCGTTGCTTCCAAATCTCGTCGTTCTACGATAATTTCTGTTTTAGTCAATAACTGGAATATTTTGATCAGCCCCTGTATCTTAAAATACAGGGACTAGTCAATATATTTGAAACATTCCTAATAACTCGAAACTAAACAACATTTTGTGAAATGTAAAGTCCTGCTAATAAAAACTGGACCACCCTATGCATTTATATGATTAAACCGTACTTTTTTCTAGTTGATCAATTGAAAATGTTAAATGTAACCTTAAACTGGGAAAAGAAATCGTTCACCATGGACCAGACCAGTTCAGAAGTGGTAGTGGAAACGTTTATAAGGCTTTTTGAACAAGGTCTGATATACAGGGCGGGGCACCTGGTCAACTGGTCGTGCATTCTTCAGTCTGCCATATCTGACATTGAGATAGACTACATGTCGATCACTGGACCCACTCATATTGACGTACCTGGATATGATAAGCCGATAAAATTCGGAGAACTCACTTACTTTGCTTATAAAATTAAAGATTCAGAAGGTCTGTAGTGCATCAAATTTATTTTTTGTTGGTACTAACGCCAAAAAGTATGCAACTAACATTACACAGAGTCCTAAAACATATCCATAAGCCCTTTATGGTTTCTAATAATACAATTTTGTATTTTAATTGTTTTAGACGAAATTGTTGTGGCTACTACCAGACCTGAAACGATAGTAGGCGATGTTGCAGTTGCCGTAAACCCAACAGATTCCAGATATACTAAATTTATCGGAAAACAACTTTACCACCCGTTCAGAAACACGTTTATACCCGTTATAGCCGATGATTTTGTAGATCCAGAATTTGGAACAGGTAGGGACGTACAAAAATATCGATACTTTGAAATATCGATATTCTTTTATGTAATGCCCATACAATATTGCCTTTCATTGTTTCTACTCCTTTCATTTAATGCATTATATAACTTAGGGTGTATTCCGTTGCTTACCTTAGTTATGGTTTTATGTTCCGTTTCTATCGGTTTCCTGAAAGTTTTTTTTATTACGGAACACGGTTCCTGAAAAATTCGGTTATAACTATCACAAAACTAACCAGCGCGGGAAGGCTGGTTTTTCTGGTATTGTTTGTCAATCAATGTCATTTATGTGACAGAAATCAAGCAAATATTGGAAGTTCAAGTGAAATTCTCTTTTAATTTCTAAAATTTGTAATAATATTTTGTATTTAGATCCAAAAGCATTGGAGGTAGGAAGTAAAGGTAAATAAATTTCATTAACTAAATAGAATGACTTTTTAGGACCATAGAACTTATCATGCAGCCATTGTTTCTTAAAGTCAGGAACATTTAAAGAAAACATGAAAAACAAGACAACAAGTAATCGTGAATGTTTTGTAAGCTATAAAAATATAAATATTGATTAGATTTGTTTATTTGTTATTGATCTGTTTTAATATTGGACCAGCAAATCTTCACTTGAGCTGTCTAACGAGTTTAACAGTTTATTAATAAAGTACTTTTCAATATTAAACTCCATTGTAAAGAAGAAGTAAACGTAAAAGCAGAGAATAGGTACATTAAAAATGCAGAAAAGATAAATTTTATAAGGGTAAGGTATTGAAATTTAGAAAACGTCAACATTTGACGTTTCCAGTATTTTACCGAACCATTCCGTATCAAACCGATGTTTTTCAGGAACCGCTCATTACCGCAGTTTACCGGTCTGGTTCGCCTGGTTTTGCAACGGAATACAGCCTTAGTGCTTTAATTTGACATTTTTCTCTGTGATAGGAGCTGTCAAAATAACTCCATCGCACGATCACACAGATTTCGAAGTGGGCAAACGTCACAAGTTAAAATCCTTGGAAATTATTGATAGTAGGGGATCTTTAAACGATCTCTGTAAGGAATTTGAAGGTTTGCAACGTTTTAAAGCACGAGATGTCATTATTGACGAACTTACTAACAGACAATTGTATAGAGGACGAAAAGATCACAATATGAAAATACCCATTTGTAGGTAAGTTTGAAATAGGTGAATATGATGATGAAATATGATGACTTTGTGACAGCAGCGCCTATTAAAGTGAGGTCTTTGAATATGCAACCAACAATAAGTTGAGTCCTAATGTCTGTACCCCAGAAGCAAACTATGTGATGTCACTATTTGTTGTCCCTGTATGTTGCAATTTGGAACGAAAGTACTAAATTTTTATTAAGTTTAAATTAAGACTACCTTATAATAACAAAACTGTCAAAATCAATTTTCGTCACTGTGGACCCGTGGACATAACATACGCTAACCAAATATGTTTAGACAAACTGCGTTTACGTGACTTAACCTCGTTTAGACATCGATCGACTGTTTTATTTATTGGTACAGATAGCGTAAAACATGAAAGAACAAGTAGAACATAAGAAGCTAAGTAATTTATTGGCCTATGAATGTTATTGATGAGTGTTTAAGGGTTAAATTAAGCGAAGAGTTAGAGGGGAAAAATAATTAGGACTGAGAGTAATGTTGGTTGCATACCTTGTGGCGAGTCAACTAAATTTGAAATTTTAGTCGATCAAAAGACGTTATAGAGTTTCTACTCAAGCCCCAATGGTTTGTAAAATGTTCAACAATGGCAGAGAATGCGCTAAATGATGTAAAATCAGGAAATTTGGTAATAGAACCCGAGAATTTCGAAAAAATGTGGTTTCACTGGCTAGAAAATATTAGGTAGTTTCGAAAAATGCACGATTTCTTCAAAACTTTTTACAACAATAACTTTCATATAGGGACTGGTGTATATCAAGACAGCTGTGGTGGGGACATAGAATCCCAGCCTATCACTGTGCAAAAATGGGTTCAGAATCTAGGGAAAAAATATGGGTAGCAGCTAAAAACGAACAGGAAGCTAAAATAAAAACTTCTAAAATTTTAAGTTGTCCTGAAACGGAGATTGATTGTGAACAAGATGATGATGTCTTGGATACGTGGTTTTCATCAGGTCTGCAGCCATTGGCTGTGCTGGGTTGGCTTGAAAATGTATGTCTTTAATGAATAAAAAATGTAGTTGAAAATGTTTACATATTTTCAGAAAGAATTCTTCAAAAAACATTACCCGATATCTTTGATGGAGACGGGACACGATATATTATTTTTCTGGGTGGCCAGAATGGTTATGTTAGGAACTCAATTGACTGGTATATTTATTCTAAATTTGTCATTTTATCGTTTTATTATAACCAACAAAATAATTTCTAGGAACCTTGCCATTTAATAAAATATTACTTCACGGCATTATTTGTGACGCCCACGGTCGAAAGATGTCAAAAACTTTAGGAAACGTCATTGCACCCGAAGATGTCATAAATGGAGCCAGCTTACAGGTGAGAAAGAAACTAAAAAATCTGTATCCATATGGTAAAAAAGTTCTAAAGTTCTTTTCAAACGTGTTATTTTGTTCAATTTTTGGACATCATTTCACCAATCAAATTTTTGTCAACCATCAATTATACACAAATATTTTATTCAGTTCAGTCTTGGAGAGATATCCTGTTTGTGTTCAGATTTTAACTAACCTTCAATAGAGCATAAAAATATGGTGTTCAGTTTTCGATTACCCCTCAATTGAACACAAATATTATACAGGGTGTTTCAAAACAAATGCGAAAAACTTCAGGGGGTGATTCCTTGTTCAAAATAAAGGGTAGTTTGCTTCATAAACGTTGGGTCAAAATTCAACCATTAGGGAGATATTGCGGTACAAAGACGGCGGAAAAATAAATTTTTTATTTTTTATCTTGAAAACGAAAAGAGATAGACTAATATGTTATGTGCATTACTGTTATGAAAACACACTTTCTGGTCATTTTTTCACTTTTTTGAAATGAGTGGAAGGAGTTGAAATAAACTACCCCTATCATTCTTGTTAACGAAATTTAAAGAAAAATCTTATCAAACACATGCAAAAAAATTAATTTGGATAGTTTAGTTTGTTTAGAAACTTTTTTATCTCTTGTATTTTTTTGATAAAACTCACCGATTTAAAATTAAAAAATAAAATGTAAAGCATTACATGTCAGGACAAAAAACATTTTCTGATAAAGAATCTAGTAGGCTGCTGTAATTTTTTTAGGAAAAAATCTAGTCGGCCGCTGTTACTTTTTAGGATGTTCCTAATATTATTTTATTTGACATTACTCTACTGCAATACGTTATTATCTAGATGATTATTATTATAGTCTGTCCAACGAGAAGATCCTTGACAGTGATAGATGTGTCTGTCGTTTTAATTTCAAAGTAGTTTATTTTATTTTACAAAGAAATAAGTTGGTACAACTGGAACGCATAGCAGGACATCATTTAAAATTTGATTGACAAGATGACAAGTGATTACTTCAAAATATTGTGAAAAAAAGTGTATAAAACTGAAAAAATGTAATCGAGTTATTTTATTTAATAAAAACGGTATGTGTTAATACAAAATAAACAAGAACAAGACACTACATACCAAAAATATAAAAAAAGAATATTATTTACTTTCAAGCTTTATGAAACTACCCGCATTTATGATTATATTTATCAATATAACTTATGTACAAATACAAATTTGTAATATTCCACAGGAATAAATAAAACAACATAGGTAAATAAAACAAATTATTTTATTAATAATAACACCTACCAAATTTTATACCTTAAAGGTTGATTAATTAACTTTAATCTTAATTTTTTTAAACCAGTACCTTTTGACATTATTTTTCTGCAGTACTAAAATCCATTATTTACCTATCATGTGATGTCGATATTTTACAGCTACTCCAGTTTTTAGTATGTGTTTTGTTTGATCCTTCTACCATATACGAGATGCACTTATCCACGACAAAATGGTATACAAACTTTATCGATGGCAACTTCATTGGTGTATAAGACTTTCTGCCTGGGCAGCGAATATTAACCATAAACTGTGCTCTGGGTCTACAGTTAATTTTCAGTCGATTTTTCCTCCACTTGACTTCAAAAGACACAAAACACACGTAATAATACGAATCAAAATGCATCATCTTCCAAAACGCAGGGTATTTAACAAAAGTTGACACAAAATTATAACCTATAATTTGGTAAGACTTTCACAAGCGTCAAAAATGACAAAAATCTAAAGGCGAGTTCATACGCATCGGCGTCCGTTTGTCGTTCATCGTTCCGTCAAACCAATAAAATTGAAATACGATCTGTCATTTTTTAAATAAACCAATAAAACTGGTTAAAAACAACAAGACACGACGCATGACGGATTTATATTTAAACCCATCCATAGATAACTTAAAAATTATTAGAAACTTTTTTTAGTAAAATAAATAGATTGGTATGGAACGTCATCTGCTTTTCTTCTGTCATCGTCTGTCGAAATCTTACCTGAGAAAAAAAACAGAGTATATCGTTATTATCACTAGATTCTTAATCTAAAAATGTGTTTTGTCCTGACAGGTAATGCTTTACATTTTATTTTTTAATTTCCAATCGGTGAGTTTTATCAAAAAACACAAGAGGTAAAAAAGTTTCTAAACAAACTAAACTATCCAAATTAAAGCATTTGCATGTGTTTGATAAGATTTTTCTTTAAATTTCGTTAACAAGAATGATAGGGGTAGTTTATTTCAACCCCTTCCACTCATTTTAAAAAAGTAAAAAAAAATACCTGAAAGTGTGTTTTCATAACAGTAATGCTTCCATAAAATTTCATTAGTCTATCTCTTTTCGTTTTCAAGATAAAAAATAAAAACATTATTTTTCCGCCATCTTTGTACCGCGGTATCTCCATAATGGTTGACTTTTGACCCAACGTTTATAAAGCAAACTACCCTTTATTTTGAACAAGGAATCACCCCCTAAAGTTTTTCGCATTTGTTTTGAAACACCCTGTATATATAGACTTTGTGCTCTAGAATTAAAATGATCATTACATTTTTCGTAAGAAAAAAATAACAAATAAGTTTTTCACGAATTCTAGGAACTGAAAAGTAATTTAGGACAAAGTTACTCCAGTGGAATATTGACACAGGCAGAATTTGACATAGCTCTTCAAGGCCAAAGAAAAATGTTTCCTAATGGCATACCAAAATGCGGCGCAGACGCTTTAAGATTTACCCTACTGTCGCACAACATCAAAAGTAAAAATTACAATTTTTTTTTCTAGAACATTTATTTATACACTTTGGCCAAGAAATTACGCCATACCGGGTGCGTCTCAAAAGTGGCTTACCCCTATAACTTTTTTATTTTTTTAGATAAAAAAACGAGATTTGGTATGTTAGTATATGACATAAATTAGGATTGATTGACATATTCATTTCACAGTCACTTCAGTCCTGTTTCGCCGGAAATGATTACAACTTTTAATTTTTAAATGGCATTCCCGGTATTTTTTTACTTCATTCGATAGAAAATGACATTCTGAATAGAATGACATATCATATGTCAACTTTTTACATTTTTGTTTAAAACAAAATTGAATTTTAAATTTCAATCTAGAGTGCCATGGCTGTGTAAAAAACACTATTTTTTAATCAAGGAGCCTTGGAAAAATAGATTTGATCGTATAATGTTATTCGTGTCTTGTCCTGGCTGGTTAAAAGATACCCAAATTGTATTTTTAATCACATCTCAATTTTTTCAAACGGAACGAGGGTGGCTCATTAGCATATTTGGAAAAAGCATTTTTTTACGAATAATTTGATACCACACACTTGGTATTTCGAGTCAAACTATCGTTATGAACCGCATGTTATAATTTCAAATAAACCATATGTGAAAGTGTCAAAGTTGGCATATGATATGTCATTCTATTCAGAATGTCATTTTCTATCGAATGAAGTAAAAAAATACCGGGAATGCCATTTAAAAATCAAAAGTTGTAGTCATTTCCGGCGAAACAGGAAGTGACAGAAAACAAATGAATATGTCAATCAATCCTAATTTATGTTATATACTAACGTACCAAATCTCGTTTTTTTATCTGAAAAAATAAAAAAGTTATAGGGGGTGAGCCACTTTTGAGACGCACCCGGTATATGGAAGTAAGAGTACTTTTCCAAATCTAATTATACTAAAATATGCTATATACAGGGAGATTCAAAACTAGATATTTGTGATGCATACTTATATCGAAAATCAAAATTTCAAAAAACTTAAAATAAACTTCCTTCTTTATATATGGTATGTTTTCTTGAACGTACTATTTAATACATATGTCCGTACATATTTTTAGATCATTTTATCAATTTTGAAATCAGCGAATGCCACACGAATAAACTGTTTTGCAATAAAATCTGGCAGGCCACAAAATTCGCTATATTATGGTGCGATAAAGTGTCGGACTGTCAAGGCGAGAAATTTCTGGAAAAAGATGACGATTTTGACAGATTGCCACTGATGGACAAGTGGATTCTTAGCCGATTAAGTTATTTGATCGAGACAACTAATCGAGCTTTGGAATCGCACGATTTCTACGTTGCCACAGCGCGTATCAAGGATTTCTTTTACTATGAATTTTGTGATATATATTTGGTAAGTTTACAAGAACGTTGTGATGTTGTGGTATATTTGAATTTTTGTTGGTTTGCTATGATTTTCTCTGTGTTTATTTTATATTTTTTGTTCATTTTATTATTGGCTTTATGCAAAGTACATAATTTAATTTCAAAGTACAAAGTGGCGCCTGCGGAAGCTCCAAGGAGAACGGTAGTTTATATCGAAATTAAATTTTGGCAGCTTATGTAGGTTAACTGAAAGCATTTTATAAAAATATACAGGGTGTCCCCAAAAAAAGTTACACTTCAAAGTTGTGTTTTTTTGTAATGGAACACCCTATATATTAATTAATTTTCGAATTCTAGGAAAAAAATAAAGGTGAGTTTTATTAAAGAAGCATATACCTAAAATCTAAGGATGTTGACATATTTCACATTTTGTGAAAATGAAGAGTTAATTTTAAATTTCGATAACAGCTACCTAAATTTTAGTGGACCTTGTATAGCCTGATATTTAATTACAGTAACCATTGTATGTTAAACCAAATTGAAATTTGACTCGAAAAGTTATACAGGGTGAGACAAAATTAATATGGAACATTAGTCACTTTTAAAAGCATGTTACTCCTTTATTTTAAACGGAACACCCAGTATATTTTTCCGGTGTTCAATGGGGAATTTATATATCTTCAAAACATTATTAAGGTTGCCTACCCCTCAGACAAAGATTTTCCTAGATATTTTAATTTTTATGATTTTGCGTCAGTAGATCTTTATTATTTGAAAAAATCTAGGGGGGTGGCTGTGATATACCTTTTGTTAATTTAACAAAAATTAAAGATTGTAGAGTAAAATACTCAACGGTAATAAAAAGATACACGTTTAAAACATATTTTAATTATTACACAATTAAAACTAGATATAAACCTATAATTTATGTGACAAAAATTAGCTAGATGAAATCAAATGCTTCCTTTCCCGTTAACTGCATAAAATGATTGTCTTTCAAAAGAATCAAAAGGATCTTTTCATTTTAAAAGGCATATTTGGAGATCTACCTCGAAAAGCAGCTACAATAATTTTTCTCATGTTGTCGACAATCATTTTTTAAACACTGTCTTTAACATATCCCCATAAAAAAACAGACTAGATTAATCAGCAGTCTCCATTCACCAACTAATAGAATCATATCAATTCTCTCTGATGTAGGATAAGTTTGCATTTTCGGCAAATTTCTGAGAATTTTTTTTTGTTTTAACTGACACAAAATGATAATTAGTTGTTAAAGTTGGACTAATTATACAGCTATATTGAAGTAACGTTAGACATATCACAGCCATCTAGATTTTATCAAATAATAAAGATCTACTCAGCTCAAATCATGTAAATGAAAATATCTAGGAAAATCTTTGTTTGAGGGGTAGGCAACCTTAATATTATTTTGAAGAGACATGAATTCTCCATTGAATATCGGAATAATATACTGGGTGTTTCATTTAAAATAAAAGAGTAACATGGTTTTAAAAGTGACCAATATTCAATATTAATTTTGTCTCACCCTATATAACTTTTTGGATCAAGTTTTAATTTGATTTAATGTACAATAGTTAGTTTAACTACATATTAGGTTATACCGGGTTAATTCCAATTTAGGTAGCTTTTATTGTAATTTAAAAATTGTCCTTTATTTCTAGAAAATGTTAAATATGTCAAAAACCTTACATTTTAGTCATATACTTCTCTTATAAAACTCACCTTTATTTTTCTCCCAGAATCCGAAAATAAATGAATATGTAGGGTGTTCCATTACAAAAAACACAACTTTGATATGTAACTTTTTTTGGGGACACCCTGTAGAAATCTCTATATTTTTAAAAAGTGCTCTGAATTAACCTACATATCTACTGTCGTTCTCCTTGGCACCTCCGAGGCGTATGAGAGGCGCCACACGGTGGAAAGACACAATATAAGATGTTGGACATTGACTTAAAAATAAAATTTTAAATTAAATAATTTTGGTAGAAGATTTTAATTACTTAAAGTCCAGACCGTTATATTTTATCCAACTCAAAAAAATATTTTTAATTATATGTCTGTTTGAAAAGTTTCAAATGAAGATATTACACTGACTTAATTATGGTATTCATTTCTTGTGAAACAACCTAGTTTTATAAAAAGTGGCAAAGACATTAATAATTTTTTAACCATACATATATTAGTGCAAACGATTGTTTTCACTTTAAAATAAAAATATATATAGTCACAAAAGTTTGGGAGAACCATTATTGTATATAAGTAACACATAAACATTTTTTTGCTACTAAATACTAGATTTAGTACCAAAAAATATGTATGTAGAAAATAAAAAATTGCCAAAGTTGGCCAATACTTTATATATGTCACAAGGTAGATTAAGCCTTTCTAATAACGAAACTAATTTAATATCTTGCCCCAGCTTGCCCCCCTCTAAAAATTTCCATTTAATATATTACTAATACATGCTATACTAAAATCAAAAACCTTTTCAATTCCAATAAATCAAATTATCTTTATCAAGAGTCAAATTATCTTTATTTTCTTATAAATTTATTAATATTTAATTATTAATTGGATAAATACAAAATGACGCTTAAATCAAAAACAGATACAGGGTGCTACAAATATATGGAAAACTTATAAACTATTGGAAAAAGAAAAAGGGTTAAAGTGCAGCGTTGAGCTTTTTTGTTTGTGTTAAAAATATTCTAGTGCGTAGATTTACTGTTATATTCTTTGCTTATAATAAAGTTAGTGTACAGGGTGTCCCACTAAGAATAGCTCTCGGCTATATCTCGGAAAGTATTAGCCGTGAGGCCTGCGGAAAAAAATATTCATAACTAAAGAGGCTATGAGAAATTGCTGGAAATTATTTTCAAGTTTGTAGAATGGCCGCTAGAGGGTGCAACTGCTATAGAAAAATAAGAAAATGGAGTTTTTACACAATTTTGCCTAGATAAGTGGTACTATAAAGAATAGCTTCATAATCTTCAGTAAATTCTGAATATTATTTGTTAGAACCATTTTCCCCTACCTGCCAAAATAAAAGTGGTGGGGGAAGGTTAGATCTGTTTTTATTTAAATATTAATAACTCCGGACTGAATGGACAGAATCCAACTAATGGGGGCTCGTTTAAAAGAGCGTTTCTTACTCTATATTATACCATATAAACAAATAGTAAGCTTTTGAACGTAGACGCTAGGGGGCGCTATCTTACAATTTAACAAACATTGCGCGTTTTTTCAAAAAAATTAAATGCGATGGTATATGTAATTTTAGCTGACAGTAAAGAGTAATGAAAGCTTAAAAAGTCAGTGAAAACCGCATCTTGATATCTTTCAAACCGAAGATATTAGCAAAATTATATTAAATAGGAAAATATAAGCAGTGTACCATATACACATAAATATATGCGTCATATTTTTATAATACGGTATCAGTAATCCTAGATTTCAGTGGTAAAATCTAAAGATATTTCTTTTTAAAAGAATCCAAACTAAAACATTTCACGACAGTTTGGCAAAGTTTATTAGCATTTAAAAATTCTAAGATTTTTCCAAAACATACTATATTTTTAGGTCACCCTGTAGATGGTTTGTAATGAGTCAACCACTTCTTTCATTAAAATTTAAAATTGTTCTGTTTATACATTATTACGGTATATAAAAATCATTTTTTCTGTCCTTTGGATTAAAAGTGTTGAGAAGAAAACCTCATGTCCAACCGCTGCCATAAGCTCGTTCCACTGTGCGCCACCCTGTTCATAATTTTAATTGTGAGTTTTCTTTGACGAATTTGAAATTAAATTTGCGTTTTCTTTAGTTAAAACTGCGATTTTTATTGCAATAAAATGGCAAATCCGCTATGTTGTGAAGCCATTTGTTTATGTTTATGAAGAAAAAATATTTTTTGCATTTTTTAACACCTTATTTTATATAAGCGTAACTAAATTATGACTGGGTACGGTCCTGTCTGGCATAACTTACGTTGCAATATCAACGAAACTCGAAGGTTTCACTCACATGTCTCCGATAGCCGTGATCGTCTAGTGGTTAGGACCCTACGTTGTGGCCGTAGTAACCCAGGTTCGAATCCTGGTCACGGCAGTGTCGCACACTGTCACGGTGGAGATTACTTTTTTATTTTTTTTTTCGTCGAAAAAATGATTTTCTCAACTTCTAGTACATATTATACGGTATCTTCAAAAAAAATCGGGTACTTATACAAGGTAAAAAAACGAGCGTTCTTAAAAAGCACTATATCAGCTTTCTGGTTTGAGATATTATTTACTCTCTTTTTTTTGTTTTAAGTATGGGGACAATGAACATTTTAAAAGTATTTCTGTCAGCATACAGGGTGGTTCAAATATATTCTCAAACTCAAATTATACAGAGTCTTAAATAAGTGCAAATATTTTCAGGGCTGTAAATTTCGATAAAAGAAACAAAAAATTTTTCTTTATCGTTTTTCAAATAAGTCCAAAATAAACCGAGTTGTTTAAGTTTGATATTTTTAATTTATTTCATTTCAAATTTTAATTTTTTTATAAAAACTTTTTTCCAAATTTTTTAATAACCCCCTAAAATTTAGCCGTATAATTAAAAATAAATATTTAGTTACTTCATTTTATTTTTCATTAAATTACCATTCCAAAAATACCGTATGATCGCAAAAAAAAGGGCGTCCAGTTGCCTTGAAAATGACGGTGGATGACAGACCCCCCATATAATTTCACATATAAAATACAGATACACCAGAATAGTCTGTTACTTTATACTTTTTATACAGGGTCGCTGTTATGTATGGAAACGGCCGATTATTAGGTAAAATATACAAGGTACCGCACAAAGTTAAATACAAAAATTATAGGGTTTTTAAATATCTATTGGCGAGTAATAAATTTATGTATACAGGGTCGGTCATAAAGTCGTGGCACATCAAAGTTTCATTTTTTAAATAAAACCCCCTGTATATTATTGCATATTTCAATTCTTCCTTCAATTTTAAGCGATAATCGTAATACACAATGTACAGGGTGGTCGAAATTGATATGCTTTAACAGAGAAAACCTATTTCCCGACTAGATATTGATACAAACCGCCTGTTGATATTTTCACTGCCAACACAGATACGGGGTCTTTTTGAATATTTTAATCAATTTTTTTATTTCGTGGAATAATAAAATTCTGTAAAAACGTTCTTATGGCACTTTTTTAAGTACAATCCTGTGGCGTAGTCAGTTTTTTTATGCTTGCTCTTTTTGTCAGAAATAATAAAAAATATAATTTTTAAATGGAAATCACAGTTGGCTATGAACTTAAAAAAATGCTGACGTTTAACCCTTTTCAACGGTATAAAGTTAGGGGTATCTATTTCTAAGAATGAGAGAAATATTAGGTTTTTTATCTTTATGTCGAAGCGGGCCTTGATTTTGTGTTGACCTATGTGCCTATAGTCTGTCCAACGAGAAGATCCTTGACAGTGATAGATGTGTCTGTCATTTTAATTTCAAAGTAGTTTATTTTATTTTACAAAGAAATAAGTTGGTACAACTGGAACTCATAGCAGGAAATTAATATATGTATTTAAAATTTGACTGACAAGTAACTTCAAAATATTGTGAGAAAACCTGTATAAAACAGAAAAAATGTAATCGAGTTATTTTATTTAATAAAAAACGGTATGTGTTAATACAAAACAAACAAAAACAAGACACCACATACCAAAAAATATAAAAAAGAACTATTTCTTACTTTCAAGCTTTATGAAACTTCCCGCATTTATGATTATATTTATCAATATATCTTATGTACAAATACAAATTTGTAATATTCCGGAGGAATAAATAAAACAACATAAATAAAACAAACTATTTTATTAATAATAACACTTACCAAATATTATACCTCACGTTGATTAATTAACTTTAATCTTAATTTTTTTAAATCAGTACCTTTTGACATTATTTTTCTGCAGTACTAAAATCCATTATTGACCTATCGTGTGATGTCGATATTTTACAGCTACTCCAGTTTTTAGTATGTGTTTAGTATGGTCCTTCTACCATATTCGAGATGCACTTATCTACGACGAGATGGTATACGAACTTTATTGATAGTAATTTTATTGGTGTATCTGTATAAGACTTTCTGCCTGGGCAGCGACTATTAACCAAAACCTGTGCTCTGGGTTCTAGAGTTAATTTTTACTCGATTTTTCCTCCACTTGATTTCAAAAGACACAAAACACTCGTAATAACACAAATCAAAATGCATCATCTTCCAAAACGCAGGGTATTTGACAAAAGTTGTCACAAAATTATAACCTATAATTTGGCAAGACTTTGACATACGTCAAAAATCTAAAGGCGAGTTCATACGCATCGACGTCCGTTTGTCGTTTATCGTTCCGTCAAACCAATAAAATTGAAATACGATCTGTCATTTTTGAAATAAACCAATAAAACTGGTTAAAAACAACAAGTGACGACGCATGACGAATTTATGTTTAAACCCATCCATAGTTAACTTAAAAATTATTAGAACCTTTTTTTAGCAAAATAAATAGATTGGTATGGGACGTCATCTGCTTTTCTTCTGTCATCGTCTGTCGAAATCTTACCTGAGAAAAAAAACAGAGTATAATTATTTTTTATCACAATTTAATATTCAATATTATTATTTATCTGCATAATTAAAGACTTTTTGAAGGATAAATTAACGTTCTATATTAGTATTAGTAATTACAATTGAAATCGATACAACAAACAAGGAACAAGACTAAAAATTTTTTTTTTGGCGAATATAGTTTTCTAAAAAAAATCATCAAAGATGTTCAAACTGAACGCCTCCTTGTTGAATACACAATAAACATCTTTTGCGCACAGAGTTACAACGATTTATTAGGCGAACTAGTGTAATAAGTCCAAAAACTTGCCTAGTAATCTTCTGCAATTCTTCTCTCGTCTCAATGGTTCTTCCCTTATAGATAAGGTCTTTTAATTTCCCCCAAAAAGTTGAAAGGAGTTAAATTACAGGACTTAGTAGGCTCTATGGGGCCCTTTGTTCTAATCCAATTCTCTGTAATTTCTCCATTTAATAGTGCAGTTGTAACCAGGGTTGGCAAATATCATGATATTTATATAAATATCAAATATCGGATATTTATTTTTGTTTTTATTTTTTATGTAAAACCGGTAAAACTGCGTTTAGTATCAAGTAAAATCAAGAGCTCAAGCAAATATTTTTATTTCAACTTAATTATTGTTGCTTTGCACATAATAGGAACAACATTAAAACAAAAATATATAAAAAAATATACAGAAATTCTAAAAAAATAGACAGAACTTCTAAAAAATAAACAGGAATTCTAAAAAATAAAGAGAAATTCTAAAAAATAAACAGTAATTCTAAAAAATAAACAGATATTCTAAAACTAACAGCAAACAAATTTATATTGGATTTATTAATTTTATTAATGAAAATCATCGTCAGATTTGTCATGTTGAGAATCAATCTTGAATCAATTGATACAGTTTGTGGCAAAGTTTTTGGTAAATTTTATTTTTTTAGATCAATGATATATATATATATTTATATATATATATATATATATATATATATATATATAAATATCATAAATATATATATATATATATATATATATATGATATATATATATATCATTGATATATATCATGCCATCAATATTATCTTTTTTAATTGTATTTTAATACTCTGATCGTTATCTTTATTTTTTTATATAAATATCATTGATATATATATATATATATATCAAGGTATAAATATCATGATATATATCAATGATATATATCCGATATATATCATTGATATATATCATGCCAACCCTGGTTGTAACCCTGGCGTTTTAATTGTAAATGGTAATACTCCAATCAATATTATCTTTTTTTTTTTTTTCTTTCTGATCGTTGAGTTTTATTTTTTTATAAATATCATGATATATATCAAGGTATAAATATCATGATATATATCAATGATATATATCCGATATATATCATTGATATATATCATGCCAACCCTGGTTGTAACCCTGGCGTTTTAATTGTAAATAAACATTACATTTTTGTTACATTTGCATTTACAAAATCGAGCCCATGACATCTATGTCGGTTGCTCTATCTAGTCAGGAAATAGGTTTTCTCTGTTAAAACAGACCAATTTCGACAACCCTGTACATTGTGTGTATTGCGATTTTTGCTTAGAATTGAAGGAAGAATTGAAATATGCTTTAATATACAGGCGGTTCTATTTAAAAATGGATTTTTTATGTGCTACGACTTTATAACCCACCCTGTATACTTAAATTTATTACTCGCTATTAGATAAACACACCGGAAAAGTCTAGGGATATTACAATTTTATCCAGCCATCATCAGTAATTTTATTTTTTGCATTTCTGATATAGTAAAATTAAAATAAATAAATGGTTTAGAGGACGTTTTGAAAATAAAAATGCGAAATTTACCGAAATTTCCAAATTTATATTGATTTTTATTGAACTCGGACAAATACACAAAATATTTTTTATTCTAAACTGTAAATTAAAAAAAAAAGAAGATAAAACCATTTTTACTTAATAAAGGGTATGGCCTCCTCTACTGTTCATTACAGCCCTACATCGTCTCTCCATGCTCCTGATCAGGTTGTCGATCTCTTCTTGAGGTACAGCCTGCCACGCTGCATTCACGGCCCGAACCAGATCCCTACGAGTTTCACGAGGCATACCCATTCTCAAAATTCTTCTTTGGACCGCGTCCCATACGTGCTCGATGGGGTTGAGCTCAGGAGATTGTGCCGGCCAGGGTAAGATGTTTAATTGATGAGCATTGATAAACTCGCTTACCACTCTGGCTGTATGAGGCCGTGCATTGTCATGCATGAGAATGAAGTTTCTCCCAAAATCATTGGCATATGGTAACACGACTGGCTCAAGAATTAAATCACGGTATGTGATTCCCGTTAGAAACCTTTCAAGGAAAACGAGATCGTTTTTTCGGGCTTACTGGACTCCTCCCCAGACCATAATTGTTCCACCTTGATAAGGGTGCAACATGACATGATCCAACCGAATAAAATTTTCTGGTTCTCCCCATACCCTAAGCCTTCTCGAATCCGGATGAATTCCAAAGCGTGACTCATCCGCGAGGAGAACATTGGCCCATTGTTCATTCGACCACTGAACATGATCTTGAGCCCACAAATATCGTACGATTTCCTCTCGTTAAGGGTTGAGCTCTCCAGGGACGTCTGCTTCTTAATTGACCTCTCTTAATCTATTGCGAACAGTGTCAGGACTAACGGTTACGTTATGTGTTTCCTGGAGAATTAAACTAAGCTCTGGTGTGCTGTAAGAGTGGGTCGGCGTCGAGCATTTAATTGTAAAAATTGATCTTGCTAAGGGGTAATAATGCGATGTCGCCCTGTGTGCCTTTCAACAACATCACCACTTTCACGGTAGCGTGCACTTAATCGCGATATTACACTTTGCGTTGTATTTAATGCTCTAGGTACGTCGATTTGGCGCATTCCAGCTTCGAGCATACCCACGGCCCTTAGCATTTCGTCTCTATTAAGATGTCTACGCTTCATAACGTTGTTTAATACTAAACAAAGTTATTTGAATGAATTCTGGCCAGTTATCATAAAAACATAGCCAGTACAGGTTAAATTCGAACAATTGATGCTAGGTGCTTTTTATACATTTGACAAAAAATACACAAAAACTTCTGCAAACATGCGAAATTTAGAAATTACAAGTGTGACTATTTCATTTCAGTCGAAGTAGAAAGAATCGGCCTAGAAATATGTGGTTGTTTATTCAAAACATTTATTTTTAATTTTAATAAAATGATATCCCTAGATTTTTCCGGTGTGTTTATTTATATATACCTTAATAAATATTATAACTTTTGTATTTAACTTTTTGCGGTACCTCCGATATATTACCTAATAATCGATCGTTTTCGTACATAATAGCGACCCTGTATTTTAGGAGTCTATTAAGACAGATTTTAAAGACCAACCCGATAGTACAGCATCGAAAAATCACTGTCAGATCCTTTTAACCTGTTTGGATCTTGGTTTGAGGATTCTGGCACCATTTATGCCAGTAGTATCTCAGCATTTACACAGACATTTGCCAAAATTTTGGGATACAGGAATTGATACGTCGTTTCCATTGGTATGTCAGTTTTTTTTTTAATTTTTCACATTTTGTTTTGATTTTTTTTTTTAATTTTAGATGTTAGGTCTTCGAAACGAAGTTTTGGAGAAAGATTGGGAAACAATTATGGACATTGTTGTTTGCATTAGAAGACTGAAGAAAATATTTAACGTCATTTACAAATATAAACCGGAAGGTACTGTAGATTAAAATGTTTTTTCCCCTGTATTTTATAAAATGACGTCTAGTTGACATAGGATCATCTTGGTTCAAGCTTTACTATAGGCTTGGAGCCTTTGAATAAGAAGACTAAGGAAGGAGCATAATGCTATCCATGTATTCATGCATGGTGGGCGGAAAAGCCACCATAAAAGCTCTCTAGGGTGGGGATCCTTGACAGTTCTGTTTGACGATTCATTTGACACATTTGAATTTGATTTGAAATTTTGTGGATTTGTCAGTCTTTACGGAGCTTATTTTATGTTATTTATTATTTATTCTACTACTGATAGCTGTATAAAGGTAGTAAATCTAGATGGAAATTGTGGCAGAACTTAAATTAACAGTGACACTATCGCGATTTATCGAAAAGACTCTAAAATAGTTGGTTGTGTAGCGTGCGGTAGATCTCGGCAAAATTGAGTGAAATAATGGAACAACTTTTCGCTAGTAAGTGACTATATAATATACATACGTGTAGTAAACCGATCATTTATGAAATTCGCTTAAATTAACTAAATTATATATTTTTCTTGCATTTTTAGCTTTTATTTATTACTTGTCAAAGATTAGATGTCAAAGAATTTAGATACGTTAATTTGACTTACCTGCTTCAGTAGCGTATCGGATGTTTGTGTTAATAAATACTTATTATAACTTATCTATTTTTATTAGAATTATATATTTTTATAACAATTTTAATAACTACCAACATTTATTCACAACGTAAAATAAAACAACAAATTATTGAGTCTACCCCACGTCTACCCTACATCATAGTTTTACATTTTTTAAATAAAATTAGAACGACACTGATAAACCGGAATTTAAGTCGTCCATATTTGAGGCCCATCGCGGTGTACCTAAGATTTTTGATATGCTCCTTCCTTAGTCTTCTTATTCAAAGCTTGGAGCATTTTCCACCGGTGCTGCCACCATCGGAGAATATCATAAACAACTAATACTTACAAATACACGGGTTTAAATAACGAAAATACGAAAAATTTATTATTTAATTATTCTAAAAGTGTTAGGAAGTGTAATTTGTGAAAATTCTAAAAATAAAAATAAAAAAGTAAATATTTTGATATCTTCAGCAGGTCTAACTTGTATTATAATTTATTATTCTAGTTAAAAAAACTTTTTAAATGAGTTCAACTACGGCCCCGTATAACCAAACAGTATAGAACCTCTATCGAGCCTATATTAAAATCTTTAGTCGATAAAGGCGGCCTTTATTCATTAAAGACATTATTTATTATTAGTTTTTTGACATGAGAAATTTGATTTTGGTGTCAATATGACTCCTACTAGTAGAGGGCGCCACCTACATCTGTTTAAACTGTTTTGAAGCGTAATAACTTTTTGTCCGTACCTGTATAAAACCACCGAGCGAAAAAATATACATCTCTGTGACTTTTTACGTGAAAAATATCTCTTTGTAAAAATCGCTACGAACAACCGTTCTTAAGATATTTAGAATGGAAATAGACAATATACATGTCATTATTGGCAAAAAATAAACACGTTGAGTAGATAGTTATTTCACTGAAATAATAAATTTGGGAAATTTTTATTTTTTTTAAATTAATCATAAATTATTTCTGCAAAAAATGATGATAAAACAGTTTCTGTCGTACTTTTGGCACAAAAACATTTCAAATTTATGATTTCAGTCTAATAACTATTTAGTCAACATCAGGGGCGGGAAAGTGAAATAGCAAAAGCGGTTCCACCCCGTTTCCATGGAAATCTCAAATAAAATAGTTCCAGCCCTAGGCACTAGGTGGTAGTGCAATTAATTTTTAGGTTAAGAAGTTGCTACTAGTTATTGCCAGATGGCGTTAAATCAGAATTTTTTTGTAGTTTCCATAGTTTCCAACGGCCATTGTCATATTATTGTCAAATTCTCAAAAAATATTGTCGTTGTCATAGCGCCAATCATAATATCAAATAAATGATTATCAAAACGTTTTTCAAACTATAATTTGTTATATATGTGTTTTAATTAGACAATTCCTTTTGTTTGTGGCCCTAAAAATATAATGTAAGTCTTTTATTTTTGCCATCATTTAAGTACCTATTTTGGGCGTATTACGTTGGTTTTGTTTTATTATAATAAACGATGTTTAGGTGAAATATTTGACTTATAAATAAAAACTTTAAATAAATAATATTTCACATGTTTGGCTTTAATTTTATTTGATAATATAAATTATACTGTTAAATTTTATTTTTTACACATCACAACGATACTTGTTATTAGTATTGTTGAATTTGTGTAAAAAATAAGATTTAATAATCAAATTTAATTATTTTAGAGTAAAATTCAATAAATACGCTCATTTAAAAAGCCCGCGCTTCAATCCATTTAAAACAAGCCCTACTCAATAGATGGCGCCTCTTCTGTAGGACCATTTTTCAGTATGGCAGAGTCCATTCTTTTTCTAGCTAGGTATATTCTTTGGTCAACATGTTTAATTTATGTTAATGATGACAGGTATTGATAGTTTCTATTCATTGCCTGGAAACTTAAAGTACGTTTGCTGGATCTGTGTCTATGAAAGGAATGCGGACAAAAAACATTTAAATAAACAGCAATATATTTTATACGTAGACTTGACGAGTACGTCACCGCAAATCGCTCCGCCCACTCATTTTATTGGCTACTTGCAAATTTGTCGAATTTTTATTGATGGGACGCGTCCTCTAATTTTTTACGAAAAACATCAAGAGAATATCGTTTCCCCTCTCACAGATACCCCGTAGCTACAGAACTGACAGACGTACTGTATATGGTGAAATTTTGATAAAATAATTTAGTACATACTAAAAACACGGTATGTCGCTAGTGGTAGGAAAAATAATTTTTAGAGGTTACTAGTTTATTTGGTTGCCTGTGATATGCATATACAGGGTGTTTTCTAATTAATCTAAAAAATAAAAAATCGATAGATAACGGATTAAGGCGGGCTCTTAATAAATATATTTTTTTTACCGACAACCCTTTGATGAACAAGAAAAACTTAAAAGATCAATTTTGTTGAAAAAGGATGGCCAGTCAAGAAAAAAATATATTTTCCTTAAAAAGCAGTGGTGTACCATTTATGTTAAGCAAAAAATCGATTTTTTTAATTTTTAACACCCTGTAGATCAGAAAGGAAGTACTTTAGACCCAATGGTTATATAAAAATTGTTTTAAGAACACATGAGGAATCACACCACAATTTTTTTAGATTAATTAAAAAATACCCTGTATATTGTCAACTTGACAATGATTGCTGATAAATCAAAAAATACCTTTTCAGTGAAAAAAGCCCGATTTTCGCAGGAAATTTTGATTTTTATTGAATTTGGGCCTGCGTCTGCAAATACCGGTTTGTTTTTTAATTTTTTATCTATCTAAATTTTAAATATCATAGTCAGAAATAGTTTTATTATTTATTAACTGTAAAAATGGTGTTTTCTTGTTGTGTTGCATCTTGCAAAGAAACTAACAAAACTGCAAAAATGCACGTGTTTCCAAAAGACGATAAGGTATGTATTTTAGATAAAAGAAAAATATATGGTATGTATTCGTTGTTTGATTTTTTTTTCGTTCGCTTTAAAGTCTATAAATCTTGGTCTATTCATTAGACAGCCAGTCGACTTACGATCATCTACATGAAACTCTATAAAATAAATAAAAAAGTAAACTGTAAAATATATATATTCTTATGTTTTATTAAAGTTACTCTGATATACTAATATATATATATATATATATATATATATATATATATATATATATATATATATATATATATATATATATATATATATATATATATATATATATATATATATATATATATATATATATATATATATCAGTGTAACTTAAAAAAATAAATCCTTTGAATTCAAATATAAACATAAGAAAACATTTACAGCAGAAAAGGGGAAGGCGCTGGGTTAGGCCGGAGTCTCATGCATCCGAAATCCGATGACACGACGATCCGACGGTGCTCCTATTGGTCGAAATATTTTGACACCAATTTTTATCCGATATTTTTAACTAATCGTCCGACGTCGTATAAAGTTAAATATTGTTCAACTTTTGTACGATATCGTGTGTTTTTTTAACCTCACTTTTTTGAAAACATTGGTTTTAAAAACAAGTTTAGTGGGAACAGGACAATTTCGGGATATTTTTTATTAAAGTTACTCTGATATACTAATATATATATATATATATATATATATAGTTATTTATAAGTGTTTCTCCAATAATACATGTAATAATGTTGATACTGTTGATAGGAAATGACAGGTCTAAATGTCAAAACTGTCAAATTTCAGAAACGAACTTTCGGATGTATGTGACAGGCTTTTTTTATTTCACAGGATAACTTCAAATTTCGGATGTCGTACCATCGGATTTCGGATGCATGAGACTCCGGCTTTAAACGTAGTCTCTACTAAAAACACGGAAGGGCGCTTTGACCCAAAATTTTACTATTAAGTTTCATATCTATCTTAATAGTAGATTATTTTCTTTTATCTATGTTTCTATTTCAAATATCTCGAAAACCATTACTCGTAGCGATTTTTACCAAGAGACCTTTTTCACGTAAGAAACGTCGTAAATGTATATTTTATTACTCAGTAGTTTTATACAGGTACGGAAAAGTTATTACTCTTCAAACCAGTTAAAACATATGTAGGTGGCGCCCTCTACCAGTAGGAGTCATATTAACATCAAAATCAAATTTCTCATGTCAAAAAAACTTCCAGACACCAATTTTCATCTAAATATTGACGTTACTTCAGAAATTATTTGGAAAAAATCGAAATAAAATTGAAACTTCTACACCCTGTATCTCCGAAACTAAGCATTTTAGGACATATATTTATACGAACTTTTATACTTATTTTTATCTGCAGAATATGCTGCCGAAGTTTCCGGAATACAGTTCGGACCACCCTGTATATATTTTTTTCATTCTAAGTTATGTTATTATGAATTATTCATAGAGAAACAAATAAACAGGGCCTTGAAATAATTTACGATCAGCTGTCATTGTCACAGACAGAGTAAAACTCGTACTGAAATGTTTTTTTTTCTATGCCTACTATAACGTCGGTTTTATTCCACCACACGGTATTTTTTTCTATTCTAGTTTACCTATTACCGGACGATTTCACAACGGTTCAAAATTTTGCGCAAGTCATTAAAGATCTATCTCATCTCTATATTTTAAATATACCAGAAAATGAGAGTTTTATAGAAAATAGAGATAACTTAGTCAAGGATGTAGCAGGCAGCACAAGAATCTATCTGGTCGTTCCTGAAGAATTAATGAAATCGTTCAGTGCCGATCACGAAAAAATGGAGGCAAAGAAACAAAAAATGCTGAAAGAATTCGAAAAGATTAAGAACTTAATCAGTGGAGAGATTTTCCAGGAAAAAGCGCCAAAGCAGTATCAGGAAAGTCAAAGGAAAAAGGTATTTATACAGGGTGTTTCAAAAAACATGTGCCATTTCTCGTGGGGAGATTCCTCACGTAAAAATAAGATTTATTTTTCATATCGACATAGGCCCGATTCTGCTTTGTTTCGTAGCTACAGGGTATTCATAATCTTTCGATTTATTATAATTTTTTGCCAAGTACTTTTAGTGATTCGAATGAAATTTTGAGGGTAAAAGTTACTGTTAGTGCTACATATTTTAATGCCAAAAAAGTGTCGATAAATTAATCAGGGTCGTGCATATGGGTTATCACTGGAATATTTTTCAAAAATAAAATATGTGCGCCACTGATTTTTTCTTTTGATATCAAAATTGAATATGCCGTTTAATGCCAATTAAAAGTTATCTCTTGATATTTTGTCGAATTCGACCTCCTTGATGAGATAAACGCAATTTTATTAATCACAATTATTAATTTTATTTAAAATAAAAATCAAATTAATAAATTATATATTTTACCTAATTTATTATTAAATATTATTACTATTAGTCCAACCTACAGCAATTTCAAATTATTGATAGAGGAACAAAAGACTAATTTTAAAAAGTGTTAACATCCTGTAACGCTAAAACTATACACTTCCATATCCATGTTTATAGGAATTTTTCATATTTTTTGATGAGTTATTCATTGATTCAATGAGTACTAATTTAAAACTTTCGCAAGTTAATGATATTAAATTTTTTTAAAGGTTGCAATTAAAAAAATTGCGGTTATCTCATCAAGGAGGCCGAAAGCGACAAGATATCAAGCAACAACTTTTAATCGGCATTAAACCGCTTACACTATTTCGCTAACAAAAGAAAAAAAGTCAGTGGCGTACATGCTTTTTTAGAAAGATATTCCAGCGATAACCCATATGCATGTCTCTAATGAATATGTCGGCACTTTTTTAGCTTTAAAATATGTCGCATTTATAGTAACTTTTACCCTCAAATTTTCATTCAAAACGCTAAAAGCACTGGGAAGAAGATTATAATAAATCGAGAAAATATTGAGATTTTAACACCCTGTAGCTACGGAACAACGCAGAATCGGACCTATGTTGATATGAAAAATAAATCTTATTTTTACGTAAGAAATCTCCCTACGAGAGATGGCACATGCTTTTTGAAACACCCTCTATTTATATCATAGATATAAAGTCTGTCCAACGAGGGAATACATAACAGTGACAATTGTCTGTCATTTGAATTTACAGGTAAAATGTGTTTTTAGTAGTAGAAAACTCCCCTGACTCGTTGGGCAGAATTTGCATAGATGATATAATGTGTAATAAAATATACTTCATATAAAGACG
The DNA here is from genome assembly GCF_002938485.1 of Sitophilus oryzae. NCBI lineage: Eukaryota > Metazoa > Arthropoda > Insecta > Coleoptera > Curculionidae > Sitophilus > Sitophilus oryzae. The sequence goes on from NW_022147480.1 coordinate 2,871,129, forward strand.
AAAAATTATGATAAAACTTATATCAATCTTATTCTAAGGATATATCGTACTTCTATTTTATTTATTTACCTGAGGGTTACCTTGCTCTTTTTGTTATCAAGTACATATTAATTAAAAAAATAGAAACAATGAAAGTGCGACAACGATTTTTTATTTCAAACTAATTTTAATCTACCATTTTTTAGCTCACTGTACTTGAAGAAAAGATATCACGAATTGACACCATTCAAAAACTGACAAGTAGGACGCCCTAGTTTAATAAAAAAAAATATATAAAGTAACATAAAACATTTGTAATATCACGTTTAAGTAAATAAAATATATAACATAGAACTCTATAAATTGTTTACGTTACATTACAATTTACAATGTACACATCATGATATTTATATAATCTATACAGGGTGATATGTATGGGAACCGTCGATTATTATGTAAAATATACAAGGTACAGCAAAACGTTATAGGGTTCTTAAAGGTCTAGTAACTAGTAGTAAATTTAAGTACACAGGATCGGTCATAAAGTTGTGTGAAGCACATCATAATTTTTTTTTAATGCAGCCCCCTGTATATTATTGCATATTTCAATTCTTCCTTCAATTAATAAATTAAAGAAGCGAAATGTTAGACGAAAATTTTGTAATTTCCAGACTTGATATAATCTCATTTTATACATCTATAAATGCTAACTTGAAAACTAATGTCTAATATAATTAAGTATCACAGTTTTGCCAGAATAGCATCGTTAAACGAAACTGAACATATCGAAATTAATTAAATCAAATTGTTTAAGAGATATTCATGTGGGTTATTCCATTTAAAAAAAAAATAAATTTTGTAGTGCCAACGACTTTATGACCGACCCTGTATACTTAAATTTATTACTCGCTAATAGACATTTATAACTCTGTTTTTTTTCTCAGGTAAGATTTCGACAGACGATGACAGAAGAAGAGACATACCAATCTATTTATTTTACTAAAAAAGTTTCTAATAATTTTTAAGTTAACTATGGATGGGTTTAAATATAAATCCGTCATGCGTCGTCTCTTGTTGTTTTTAACCAGTTTTATTGGTTTATTTAAAAAATGACAGATCGTATTTCAATTTTATTGGTTTGACGGAACGATGAACGACAAACGGACGCCGATGCGTATGAACTCGCCTTTAAATTTTTGACGCTTGTCAAAGTCTTGCTAAATTATAGGTTATAATTTTGTGTCAACTTTTGTCAAATACCCTGCGTTTTGGAAGATGATGCATTTTGATTCGTGTTATTACGTGTGTTTTGTGTCTTTTGAAGTCAAGTGGAGGCAAAATCGAGTGAAAATTAACTGTAGACCCAGAGCACAGTTTATGGTTAATACTCGCTGCCCAGGCAGAAAGTCTTATACACCAATAAAGTTACCATCAATAAAGTTCGTATACCATCTCGTCGTAGATAAGTGCATCTCGAATATGGAAGAAGGACCATACCAAACACATACTAAAAACTGGAGTAGCTGTAAAATATCGACATCACACGATAGGTAAATAATGGATTTTAGTACTGCAGAAAAACAATGGTACTGGTCAAGTATGTAATGGTCAAAAGGTACTGGTTTAAAAAAATTAAGATTAAAGTTAATTAATCAACGTTTAGGGTATAAAATTTGGTAAGTGTTATTAATAAAATAGTTTGTTTTATTTATGTTGTTTTATTTATTCCAGTGGAATATTACAAATTTGTATTTGTACATAAGTTATATTGATAAATATAATCATAAATGCGGGAAGTTTCATAAAGCTTGAAAGTAAGAAATAGTTCTTTTTTATATTTTTTGGTATGAGCATGGTGTCTTGTTCTTGTTTGTTTTGTATTAACACATACCGTTTTTTATTAAATAAAATAACTCGATTACATTTTTTCAGTTTTATACAGTTTTTTCACAATATTTTGAAGTAATCACTTGTCAGCCAAATTTTAAATATATTAATTTCCTGCTATGCGTTCCAGTTGTACCAACTTATTTCTTTGTAAAGTAAAATAAACTACTTTGAAAATTAAAATGACAGACACATCTATCACTGTCAAGGATCTTCTCGTTGGACAGACTATAATTAAAAACCCTATAACTTTTATATTTAACTTTTTGCGGTACCTCGTATATTTACCTAATAATCGACCGTTCCCATACATATCAGCAACCCTGTATATATTTTCTAAAAAGAAGATTTGGAAGGATCCTATTTCAGTTAATATCACAGATTAGGTATCCTATGAGTATACAGATAAAAATCTTGTCCTTAATTCGTGTTATGAAAATTGTTTTTTATGACGATGAGCAAACGAGTAAATTTTCTTGTGCGCAAAAATAAACTCCTGTTTAAACAGCGTAATAACAGGGCCGGTCAGGCGCTGTGCACAATTTTAGAGGCCATAAGTGGGCGTGCTATGTGCGCAAACTAGTAACCTAACTAGTGCGCGACTCCAAAAATTGAACCACGAAAAACAATGCTTTTGACGATAAGTTTATAATCTGTATAATCTGTGTTAATATGGAACTTTGTAAACTAAAAAAAAATCTGAAACATCCAGATATCTTTACAAAACTAGTCTAATACAAATTTTAGACGAAAAATATCGTGACTATAGTCTGTAAAACGAATAACTTTGAATTTGACAATTCCCGCGGGCTTTTCTAGTGTTAATTTTATTAGGTTATCAACTTGCGGCCATGCTGACGCAATGCCGTCTCTAATAGAATAGCCTCAGAGCGAGATTTATGACGTCACGCTAGTTAGGATTAATAAGTATGTTGTAGAACACATGGACAACACTAATTATTCCTCTTATTTTTGGTTTGTATTTTAAAAATGATATAGTTTACATGAAATATACATAATATACAGTTAATAAATACAATATATATACCTATTTATAGTAATAAATACTTTGGCAGATAAACTATAAACCGTACAAATACAGCAAATGTTTTACAATATGGCTGAAATCGTACTCCATAGTCAATGTAGATAGTTTTTGTGTTAAGAATAATAATTTAAAAAAAATATGTGGTCATCTTTTGACAAGTTTATATTAGTTTATTAATTGCAGTAAACATTATAATATATAAATAAATTTTGTGATTGCAAATAATAATACACTATTAGTAGATATTGAATGTTTTTTTGTTAAATTAGATCGATTTTCAAACCCCAAAATTTAAAATATATTTTACATTTTACCCAATATTTGTATATTGTAAAACATTTGCTGCATTTGTATGGTTCATAGTTTATTTGCCAAAGTATCTATTACTATAAATAGGTATATATTATATTGTATTTATTAACTGGTATATTATGTATATTTCATGTAAACTATATCATTTTTAAAATACAAACCAAAAATACGAGGAATGATTACGTTTTCCATGTATTCTACAACATATTTATTAATCCGTAGTATCTAACTAGCGTGACGTCAAAAATCTCGCTCTGTGGCTGTTCTATTAGAGACGGCATTGGTCTAATATTTAGAAATGTCAAAAGCTGATGACATTTTACTTTTGTCAATTATGACATTTCGTTTTGATTTTTGCAAGAAGAGGAAGAACTGTCACTTGTTTTATTATTTTCCTTTTCTATTTCACGAAAGTAAAAAGAGTTACCTATCTGATTCGTTCAGGCCCTCAATTTAAAGAATATCAGTAATTTTTTTGATAGAGGGATTTTATATTTGCCATGTTGGTAAAAAATAACGATCAAAATTCAAAGTTATTCATTTTATAGACTATATAGTTGTTTTACACTGATGGCTCGAAATCTGACCAAGGTGTTGGCTGTGCTTTTTACAGCTCGGTTGCTAATAAAAAAAAACAGATTACCTAATTTCTTTGGCATTTTAACAGCTGAACTCACAGCTATTTATCAGGCTCTTATCCAAATTCGGAGCATGCCACCGATTAAAGCATTAATATTATCTGATTCACTTAATTCCCTCAACAGTATTGCTTCTTTAACCCCCAAAAAATCTCTAACCTGCAGCATTCGAGATCTAGTCTATAAACTTAATGAAAGAAACTACAATATTAAATTTAATTACGACTTCACGTCGTTAAGTTTATGTGGATTCCTGGATACTCTGACATTGCTGGTAACGACCTAATATATATTCTCTTGCATGCGGATCTTTCTGTAAAGTTGTTATAACCCTCACAGGACACTCATATCTTACGAAATCCTATATCATCAGAAATGAACCCACTCCGAAATGCACCTTATGCAATAATTTAATGTCAATGAGACATTCTTTTTGAATGCTTACCTGTTGCCTCCCATAGGTCTAGATTCTTTAATGCTGTTACCTATGAAAATATTTTCGCGCCTTTTAACAATTCGTAGATTAATAAAGTTATGGAATTCTTAGACAGCATCAACATAACGAAAATACTTTAATTTCTAATAATTTAAAATAACCTCATATTAACTAAAGCTTATTATTGAGCGCTAAAAACCTTCGCTGTTGACGCGCTCTATAAACCAATACCTCTCTCTCTCTCTAAAAAAATTTGTCGATTATTATATAGGGTGAATCCCTGAAAGGTTTGTTTTTAGTAATCGTTATTGTCATTTGATTAGGGGTTATAATTGTATTGACGGACATCGATCAGTGTCAAAATTAAAATTTGATTGAACTGTTAACCAATTTTTGAACGATTGCCCAACAGCCTTTATATGTATCTTGCTTAAAACAAAAAACAACGAACACATACAGCTTATGTAAAGCTGAAATTTGAGAAGATATATAAACGATAATGTAAAAAAATATTTATATATTTATTTGGCAGTACATTATGGCAATATAACACAAAAAATGCAATTTTAAGCGACCTCTGGCGAAGGTACTTGGTAAGATGAAGGTCTGATCATCATCCGCGCTTGCAAGAGTCCTACTTGTGGTCCACCAAACTCACCCCAGTACATTCCTTGGTACAGCATTAAATCTGGCAGATTCCCAGGCATGTACTTCGCGTTTAGATTGCTCTTATCGCAACTTTTGTACCACCAGCCGCCATCTAAAAATATTGAAATAATATATACCCTGTATATTGTTGTCCTCCAGTTCGCTTGGAAATGACGATCGATGACATTTTCCATATAAAATGACAGCAATCTTCATTTCTAAGCCATCTCGGACGTTTTTTTCTAGTCATATTTTATTCACAACTAGCGTGTACCCGCGACTTCGTTTGCGACGAATTAATCATTTGTAATGGTGATGATAAAGCAAAGCAAGAATTTCCATTAACATACAAACTGGATAAAATTTTCCCACATTTATGTCAGCATGAGAAAAACAATATGGCGATATTATTATATAACTTGGTAATATTTGAGCGGTAGTTTCATATCGTTGGAATTTGACTTTCGAAAAATCCGTTTGCAACAAATAAGCTTTTTACATCAAGCAGTTTAAGCAGAATCGTGGTTAATCAATTACCCAACTTTTTGGAACACCCTGTATAATTTTTTAAAAAATTTCAAAATATGTAAAAAACAAAATAAATTATACGTGTCCAAGCGTTTTCCCGAAAGACTAACCGTTTTTTAAATAACAAATATTGTAATATTTGAGGGGCGTTTTCACCCTCTTGGAATGTGAGATTCGAGAAACCCCTCCTTATCGAACCTCTACACCCCACAGTCAATCCGTTTGCCAAAAATCAGCTTTAAACGTCAAGTAGTTTAAGCAGAATCGTGATTACTCAATGGCCAAATTTTATGAAACACCCTGTATAAATTTATAAAAAATCTTAAAATATGTAAAACAACAAAATAAAATATTTGTGTTTAAGAGTTTTTCCGAAAAACTCACCGGTTTTTAAATCAAAATTTATTCTAATATTTGAGGGGTAGTTTCACCCCCTTAGAATTCGAGTTTCGAAATATCCCTTCTTATCGAACCTCTACACCCTAAAGTCAATCCGTATTCCAAAAATCAGTTTTTTACGTCAAGCGCTTTAAGCAGGGTCGTGATTAATCAATGACCAGATTTTTCGAAACACCCTGTATACATTTTTAAAAAATCTTAAAATGTGTAAAAAAACAAAATAAAATATACTTGTTTAAGCGTTTTTTCGGAAACTTGACCGTTTTTTAAATAAAAAATATTGTAATATAAGGGGTGGTTTCACCCCCTTGGTACTGGAATTTCGAAAAATCCCTTCTTATGGAACCTCTACACCCTACAATCAACCTGTATGCCAAAATTGAGCTTCTTACGTTGAGTAGTTTGAGCAGGATCGTGATTAATCAGTGAGTCAGTCACTTAATAGACCGAGAGCTGGCTACATAAAAAATCTTATCATCGTTACATGGCTAATTTTTTGTGTGAAGTATCCTTTTGTGTAGCCATTGTGAAATAGTTATGTCTGCCAGCGCGATCCCGGGGCTTAAAGCGAGGGCGGCCAATCGAAAGGGTGAAATTTTGACACTAAAAATATTATTAGGTACACGAGTTATAATTGCCAAATAGCTTTTATTTATTATTAGGAAACGTGTAAAATTGTCGACAGACATTTTTCTCGTGGATGAAATGCCGGCAGACAACGCGAAAGAGGCATAGATTTTTGACAAAAGAAAATCATCGCATACATGCATGTCGGTTGGTGGAATGTCATGTTTATTGTTAATTAATTTAAAAAGCCGTATGCAAAAGGGCAGACAAAAAAATCGTTATTGAAATAATAAAAAAATATATTTATAATATAATCGTATATGATTTATCTATACTTAAATGGATGAGGCGGCCAGCGCTCCCTGAATTAAGCGCTAGAATAATATGGCGCTTTTGATAACTGTCTGCAGCTGATTGAGCCACGATCTTTTTGTCTGCCCTTTTGCATACGGCTTTTAAAATAATTTTTTTCATTCTTCAAATTTCATTTTTTAAAAATTTTTAAAATTTGATGCTTCTTTCGCGTTGTCTGTCGGCATTTTAGCGACTAGAAAAATGTCTGCCAACAATTTTCCACGTTTCTTAATAATAAATAAAAGCTATTTTCGCAATTATAACTCATGTATCTTATAATATTTTTAGTGTCAAAATTTCACCCTTTCGATTGGCCGCCCCCGCTTTAAGCCCAGGGATCGCGCTGGCAGACATGACTATTTCATAATGGCTACACAAAAGGATACTTCACACAAAAAATTAGCCATGTAACGATGATAAGGTTTTTTATGTAGCCAGCTCTTAGACTATAAGGATTTTATATACTAGTATAGATTACACGTTAACAATACTAAAATAGTACTTTTTTACATACTGTGAGATTGTGCGCAGTTTCCCTCATGCCAGGTATCTTGGTCTCTGTCCATGGTACTAAACTTGCTTCCAGCGTGGTACATCAAGGAATTTCCGGCATTTCCCTGATACCCGCTCAGAACTTTGAGGGCGTAGCCTTCCTCTTCTGATCCAACGCTAAACGACGAATAATAGGCGAATCTGTTGATATTATTTGGATCGATCAACTCTATGAGAAGTTCATTCAGGTTGCTACCTAAAAAAAATAATGTTATACAGGGTGGGTCAAATTCGACGCTTTTAAATGGAAACACCCTTTTCTATAGGAGATAGACGAAAACTAATATCGGTGTCTGGAGCTCAATTTTCATCAAAAACATGATGGTGAAAACCGCACATCAATATCTGTTACCGTTTCGGAGTTACGGAGTGTTTTTCAAAAATGTGTATTTTAAACAAATCGCTATAACTTTTTTGCTATGGAAAATTTTATATTTCTATGAAAATATTTCCAAAGCACCTTCTTACGTAGAATTTAATGGTTTAAGTATAACTTTTTTAAAATGAATAATTTAAGAGTTATCAACAGAAAATTGATTTTTTATTTGGGACACCGTATATATTTTTTAATTAACTGGAAGAGAATTTAAAATTACCTTTTCAAAAATATAGCACACTTGATATTTTGTTATAATCCCCTTCGAAATACAGAATTTTTAAAAGCTCGCCACTTTTAACTAGTAGGCTTTGGGCCCCTTATTGATGATATGCCTTTAATGGAACTCTAAAACATATTTTTCCGGCAAGACGACGCATCGCCTCTGAACGCTGAAGTTATCAGCAAATTTTTGCAGCCAATTTCAAGAATAATTGGATAGCTAACCAAGTACTATCCAATAGTACCCATGGATCTAATCCTATGGATATATTTGCGGAAGAATAAAGGTCCCTTATTCTTCCTTATAATCGAGACAAGAATTAAAAATACTTAGCACTTATGAGAGGGTATCTTTCACCCCCACTGAGTTAATGAATACCGCGAGAAATGTTCAAAAACTGCCCCGTCTACCCATAACAGAAGACGGTCGATATAAATGAACACCTGTAGCAAAAACTCATGTCTTGGTTTGCTACTTATTTTTATTGTTATTAGATATAGTTTAAATGTATTGATTGGTTAAATATATTTTAAATTGTTATAAAATTCTGCATCTCCCATAGCAAATATTATTTCCGTTTTAATTGATGCTCACAGCTAGAATTTTTTTGCATTACAGTCGGTGTCGTTCAAAGTAAGGTTCAAAGCCTACTTATTTAAAGCGGGCGAATTTTTATATACTCTATATCTCGAAGAGGAATCGAGCAAAATATCAACTGTGTTATATTTTTAGAAAGGTAAGTTTAAATTCTTTTCAATAAAGTAAAAATACACAGGGTGTCCCATATAAAAAATCAAATTTTCTGTTGATAATTCTTAAATTATTAATTTTAAAAAAATTATACTTAAACCATTAAATTCTACGTAAAAAGGTGCTTTGGAAACGTTTTCATAAAAATACAAAATTTTCCATAGAAAAAAAGTTACAGCGATTTGTTAAAAATGCATATTTTTGAAAAACACCCCGTAACTCCGAAACGGTAACAGATATCGATATGCGGTTTTCACTATCTTGTTTTTGATGAAAATTGAGCTCCAGACACCGATATTAGTTTTTGTCTATCTCCTACAGAAAAGTGTGTTTCCATTTAAAAGCGTCGAATTTGATCCACCCTGTACAGGGTGGGTCTCCACCTCTCCTCTCCACACCTCTCATACGCCGCGGAAACGCCAAGGAGAACAGTAGTTTATATCGAAATGAAATTTTAACAGCAAATGTAGGTTAACTGCAAAAATGTGCTTATTTTGCTGCTTATTAAAGCATTTTTTAAAAATATATGTAGTTATACAGGGTGTCCCCAAAAAAAGTTACACATCAAAGTTGTGTTTTTTCTAACGGAACACCCTATATATTAATTAATTTTCGGATTTTAGAAAAAAAATAAAGGTGAGTTTCATTAAAGAAGCATATACCTAAAATCTAAGGATTTTGACATATTTCACATTTTGTGAAAATGAAGAGTAATTTTTCAAATTCAATAACAGCTACCTAAATTTTAGTTGACCTTGTATAGCCTGATATTTAATTACAGTAACCATTGTATGTTAAACCAAATTAAAATTTGACCCGAAAAGTTATACAGGGTGAGACAAAATTAATATGGAATATTAGTCACTTTTAAAAGCAAGTTACTCCTTTATTTTAAATGGAACACCCAGTATATTTTTTCAGTGTTCAATGGGGAATTTATATATCTTCAAAATATTATTAAGGTTGCCTACCCTTCAGACAAAGGTTTTCCTAGATATTTTAATTTTTATGATTTTGCGTCAGTAGATCTTTATTATTTGAAAAAATCTAGGGTGGCTGTGTGATATACCTTTTGTTAATTTAACAAAAATTAAACTAATAACTTAACTACTAAAACTCCCTACAACAGGGGTATGATGGGTTCCCATATAACACACAATATCCGCAGGATTTTCATAGAATGTCGGAATGTCCCATTATAAGATCATCTTATAAACATCTATAGGATATTCTCCAGACATCCTGAAATCCAGTAGATGTCTCAGAATTGAATATCCTATGGATATCTCTGTCGTATATCTAATGTACATCCAGCTGAGATATCCAAACATGCTCATGATAATAAAATATCCTAACAATATCGTCTAGATATTTACTACTTTTTATATTACATAAAATGCAATAAACCATACAGATAGATATATATTACGTCAAGGCAACAAAATATCCTGTTGGTATCTTCTGGATAATCTGGATATTTATGAGCTTGGCCACTCCCAGTAATACAGAGAATTTAAAAAGCCCGCGCAAAAAAATTCCCACAATCCATCTCGACAGTTGTTTGTTTTTGCATCGTGTATTATTCAGTTCTTTGATTTAGTGAAATTCGAGGTGAATGCGGCCGTGTGTCGATATTGATTGAGCTTAAAAATAACTGAAACTAACAAGACTGGTTGAGTTTGACTTAGTTTTTTCATATACTCATAGTTCTAGCCTTGTTCTAGCAGAAATTCTATCCTAACCTCAACTAATGTCAAAAAACGACGAACGACTCAGGGTCTCACAATGAAAAATTTGTGACTAAATTATAGGTGAAAATTTGTTGAAAAGCGCTTGTTCTTTATCCCTAAACCCATTTTCGTGTTTGATCTATTCAAACAGAAATCCTATTTTTGTGTTTAAATTCTGAATTTCTGGAATGTGTGGTGTTAGAAATTATACCTGTATCCTGTGTGCTAACTTTGATGTAAACTGTTGCTGCTAGACATAAACTGCTAGACTCCATAAAGGGTAGTATAATCTGGTATAATACCACTATAATACCATAAGATCGAAAAACACGGCGTCAGAGGTGGCTTGGAAATGAAGATTGCTGTTATTTTGTATGTAAAATTATATGGGGAATGTCATCGATCGTAATTTTAAAGCCAATTGAACGCCGTTTTTTTTTCGATGGTACAGTATAAATTGAAAGCTCTTAACTCATACAAATAAACTTCTAAATTTTGACATAATATGTAGGTATATTTTAGACCTGTTAATAAAAATATCCAATGAATAACGTCAAAATGTGGCTAAATAAAACTAAATCGCGAACGTTTTTACTATGAACTAAGGATGAAGTAAGTATTGTCAAATAACAGTCCTCATATAATGTCCTAAAAATATTCTATAATGCTCCCAACATCATCCTTGTATTATCCTATAAATAATAAATATCCCAAATAATCGTAAAAGGCTTGCCTAGGGATGTCTTGAAGATGACTTTTTTTGTCCCATCTATTATATCTATAGGATTGTGTTGTGTTATATGGGTTATAGATTGTGTGATGACTCAAGGAAGGGGGATACAATAGATTTTTAAGGTCGCAGTGATTTACCCCCCCCCCTTACTCATTCTACATTCTGTAACACACCTGTTAGCTGATGAATTTTCTCCAAACCGAGCCACGACTCGCCGGCAATATTGCCGAATCCATTCTTGTAGTCTTGCCATCCCAAAGCGAAGTCCTGACTGCCCTGGTATCTGTTGTGGATGACCGACCAGCCGCCATCTTGCGTCTGCATTTCGCAATAGACCGGAAACGGTCGTTCCGCGGTTTCCGGTTGAATCAGGTATACACCGGAAGGGACGGTGACGTTTCTCAGTTTCAGCCATGCGCAGTTCGTCGGAATTCCGCTAGACGGCTCTGTGGATTTCGGAGATTGCGCACTAAAAACGGTGTCTATGGCCGAGTGGACGTCAATTTTGTCCAACAGAGAACTAAAAAGAAGAAAAAAGCATACATACAGATATTTTTATTTTGAAATGACTACAACTTTTGAATTTTAAATGGCACCCTCGGTATATTTTTACTTTATTCGATAGAAAATGACACTCTGAATAGAATGACATATCATATGTCAACTTTTGACATTTTCGCTTAAAAATCGTATTTTAAATTTCCATCTAGAGTGCCATGGCTGTGTTAAAAACACTAATTTTTAATCAAGGAGCCTTGGAAAAATAGACTTGATCGTCTAATGTGCCTTGTCCTGGCCAATTAAAAGGTGCTCAAATCGTATTTTTAATCATATCTCATTTTTTCCAAATGGAACGAGGGTGGATCATTAGCATATTTGTAAAAGCATTTTTTTACGAATAATTTAGTAAAACACACTTCGTATTTGGAGTCAAATTGTCGTTATGAACCGCATGTTACAATTTCAAATAAACCAAATGTGAAAATGTCAATAGTTGATATATGACTATTCAGTGTCATTTTCTGTCAAATGCAGTAAAAAAATACCGGGGGTGTCATTTAAAAATCAAAAATCATTGTCATTTCCGGTGAAAGAGGAAATGATCGAAAACAATTGAATACATCAACCAATCATAATAATTTCTGTCATATACTAACATACCAAATCTTGTTTTTTTTTATCTGAAAAAATAAAAAAGTTAAAGGGGGTTATAATACAATAGGTTATATTGAGAAACAGCCGGTATACAATATTGTAGTAAATTTCCCTATTTTAATTTCACTAAGTGCAATGCTAACGTATGATCGAAAAAACGGCGTCCAGTTGGCTCGGAAATTACGATCCTTCCTCCATTTTCTTTGCCAAAAATGTCTCTAAAACCACAAGTAAAACTTCTAATCTTTAAACCATCATACCTGACAGAAGAACTGTCGTCAGTTTTCTAGATTGTCTTTCGTTTTAAATTACAGGTAAACCGGCATGTGTATAATAACAAAAAAATATTAATTTTGATATTTGTCATACCAAACTAAAGAAAATTAAAATTATTATTATTATTATTATTCCAAAAATCAATAGTAGGCGGGTAAAACCCGATGAGACTATTGAATCACATAATCACATTCATCTATCACAGTTGTAAAAATAAATAAATAAATACTGCACTGCGTACATTCAATTAAAAAACAAATTACCAATCAAAATTAACATCACAGTTTACGATCACATGTAGTGAATAAAAAGGTTGTTCCAGCTCTTCATTTCCACATCAAGTCTATTCTTAAATGTATTTACACTTATAGCATTCACTGTATCATAGTGGAGCCTGTTTCAGCTATACACTACTCTATTTGTAATAAAGTTCCGCCTTAAGAGCTTGTTACAGCGTTCTTTATCCAATTTTTTGTTATGTCCCCTAAGGTTGTGCGTTTCACTGATACGGAAGATGTTCTTGACGCATCCATAGTAGCCACTTGTAATTTTGAATGTCTCGATGAGATCGCCACGAATTCTCCGTTCACGATGAGTTGTTAGACCAAGCCTTTGCAGTCGATCCTCGTATGGCAAATTCCTCATCTCCAAAGGAATCTTAGTGACCCTCCGCTGAACACGCTCAAGCATTTCAATGTCCCTGGCATAATAGGGGTTCCATATATGCATTGTGCATATTCAATCTTTGGTCTAATGCATGACTTATACAACTTGAGTATCATCTCGCCAGATTTGTTTGCAAATGCTGCTTTTATTAAGTAGATCATTGTATTGGCTTGTTTAACTATGCGATTTATATGGTATTCCCACTTCAGATTTTCCGCAATTTCAATGCCGAGGTCTTTTTGATGTTGCACACTTGAGACTTCTGTCTGCTCCAGATAGTATCGTTGATGTGGGTTATTAGGGCCAATGTGGAGAATGGTGCATTTTGAGTTGTTCAGTGGCATTTTCCAGATATTCGTCCACGCTTTAATGGTTGTTAAGTCTTCTTGGAGCAAATTTTTTTCAGTTAGGGGATTGCAGTACACATTTGTATCGGCGAAGGATATGTATAGTTGGTTTTAAGGGTAGGGTATAAGTCACTCAAGCAAATAATAAATAGTAGCGGGCCCAATACTGAGCCTTGTGGCACACCATTGTGAACCAAGTATTCGTCTGAAAGTGCTGATCCCACACGCACCTGGAAAGTACGGTCTCGCAAAAATGAGTTTATCAATGCCAAGATACGTCCCCTAACACCATAATGTTCCAGCTTGCATATCAAGTAATCAGCTGGGATGTTGTCAAAATCCTTCTCGAAGTCTAGGTAAATGACATCCGTCGGTTGCATGATGTCATGTGCCAAGGTCCACTGCTGAAGCCTGGATAGAATATTGGTTGTTGTAGACCTCCGAGGAAGGAAACCATGTTGTTCAGGTGGTATCACTTGGTTCGCCAAAAAGAAATCAGTCAGCTCCCTTGCCACGATTTTCTCCAGACACTTACAAATGACACTTGTCAAGCTAATAGGTCGATAGTTTTCGATTATTTAGAATTATTTTTGTAATTCACGAATTTTAAACTATCGTTGACTCGCCCTGTAGGTAGATTAAACTCATACTTACTTTGTATTATTTTCTAATCGCGATACATTGAATTTTAGACTGGCAACGTCAGAGCTAAGCAGTCGCAATGTGGCAATAGTCAACTTGACACCTCTGTCGATTTCGTCAATTCTTTCGTCGATTTTATTCTCATTTGGATTGCGCTGGTTAATATCATACCTACGAGGTCTTTCTAAAAATAATACATAATTTAAAAGCAATAAAAGCATGAGAAGGTGAAAAAAACGTCGTCACAGTGACCTTTGAAATAAATAACCATTATTTTTTATTGCATTCGTTTTTTGAAAAACTTTAGAATTAAATTTTATGTTTAAATGCGTTTTATAAGTAAAATTTGGTTAGATTGTTAATATCGTAATCAAAATACCTAGGAGGTATTTTAGTTTAAACTTGATGGATAGGAACAGGATATATTAGTTTATTTTTCTGGAGTATATTTAGTTTATTATTTGGATGAAATGAATTTTCGAGAGGTAATTTTCAAATTCCAACGTGATGTAAAACGAAAGCAAGTTAATACCTCTTTAAGTGTAAACTAAACTTACTAAAATAAATTAAATCTAAATCTACAGGGTGGTCCGAACTGTATTCCGGAAACTTTGACAGCATATTCTGCAGATAAAAATAAGTAAAAAAGTTTGTATAAATGTACATATGTCCTAAAATGCTTAGTTTCGGAAATACCGGGTGTAGAAGTTTTATATTTATTACGATTTTTTCCAAACAATTTCTGAAATAACGTCAATATTTGGATGAAAATGGGCGTCTGGGAGTTTTTTGACATGAGAAATTTTATTTTGATGTCAATAGGACTCCTATTTGTAGGGGGCGCCACCTACATTTGTTTTAACTGTTTTAAAGAGTAATAACTTTTCGTCCGTACCTGTATAAAGCTACTGAGTAAAAAAATATACATTTCCGTGACTTTTTACGTAAAAAATATCTCTTAGTAAAAATCGCTCCGAGCAACCGTTCTGAAGATACTTAGAACGGAAATAGTCAATACATGTCATTATTGACAACAAATAAACACGTAGGAGTTAGATAGTTATTTGACTGAAATAATAAATTTAGTAAATTTTAATTTTTTCTATATCATATCATATATATCTATAATCATAATTTTTTCTGCGAAAAAAAATGACGAGAAAACAGTTTCTGTTGAACTTTTAGCAAAAAAACATTTAAAATTTATAATTTCAGTCTAATAACTATTTAGTCAACATGTTTAATTTATGTCAATGATGACAGGTATTGATAAATTCAATTCCAAATATCTCGAAAACCATTACTCGTAGGGATTTTTACCAAGAGACCTTTTTTAGGTAAAAAACGTCAAAAATGTATATTTTTTACTCAGTAGTTTTATACAGGTACCGACGAAAAGTTATTACTCTCCAAACCAGTTAAAAAATATGTAGGTGTTTAATTTATGTCAATGATGACAGGTATTGATAAATTCAATTCCAAATATCTCGAAAACCATTACTCGTAGGGATTTTTACCAAGAGACCTTTTTTAGGTAAAAAACGTCAAAAATGTATATTTTTTACTCAGTAGTTTTATACAGGTACCGACGAAAAGTTATTACTCTCCAAACCAGTTAAAAAATATGTAGGTGGCACCCTCTACAAGTAGGAGTCATATTGACATCAAAATCAAGTTTCTCATGTCAAAAAACTCCCAAGCACAAATTTTCGCCCAAATATTAATGTTACTTCAGAAATTATTTGGAAAAATCGAAATAAAAATGAAACTTCTACACCCAAGCATTTCAGGACATACCTTTATACGAACTTCTTTACTTATTTTTAACTGTAAAATATGTTGCCGAAGTTTCCGGAATACAGTTCGGACCACCCTGTATAGTAATAATAGTTATTATACCAGGGTGAGTCTTAAATAAGCGCAAATATTTTCAGGGCTGGTAGATCTCGAAAAAAGAAACATATTTTCTCTTTACCGTTTTTCAAATAAATCCAAAATAGCCGAGATATTATACCACACGAGTACAGAATCACACCCTGTATATTTGCTACTATTAAAACCTTTGATTAGAACTAATTAAATGTAAACAATAGTTTCACGGACACCCTGTACAATGTCCTGAATTAGAGTGTCATTGAATTATATTATCGTTATCTTTATTGCTAGTTAAAAATAGTTTTTTTTAAATACGTTTTCTATGTAATTGACTTAAAAATACTTTTTTAAGGAAAAGGGTTTTAAGGAAAGTGGCAATATGTACACAGGGTATTTAAAATTATTGAAATGACAAATAGAATTCTAGAGATGATCTACAGGGTGTCCCGGGCTGAGCGTACATTAGGTGAAAAGGTACAGCTGACCACAGCATAATACCTAGGGGTTATATTATACTGCGCTATAAACTTCTTTTGGTCGATTTCACACACTTTTGGTCGGTTTACACACTTTGTCGCACTCACTGTTCACTGTTCGGAAGCTTATTGTCTAGGAAAAAAAACTATAACTAGCTTAATACTACTGACAAATGCTGATTTCGGAAAAAGTAGTTACCTAGCACTAACCTTCCGCGTTTACTGAATAATTTAATTTTCCTGGCTTGGAAAATTTAGAATTTCTTGGAGCAGAAACGTAAAACTTGTGTATGACACGTAAATTAACTTGTGTGTGCAACGTAAAATAACTGGCGTATTTTTCGCTGTTTCTTGGTGCAGAAACTTTTATAATTTTTGTTCACTGGCGCGTGAAAGAGACTAACTTGGACTATGTATTTTTAGTAGTTTCTTGGTGCAGAAACTTTTGTGTTCACTGGCGCGTGAAAGCTTTGAAAATCGTAACAGGGTACGATCGCGGGCGTTGGCGGTACTACCCCTTGTCGGTGAGAGACTGAGTAAGACTCTTTATTTTTACACCCGCAAAATGGTCAGTTGTCCCGGATGGTACGTGATGTACGTGACCATTTTGCAGCCACATTTTCTTCTGGGAATCATACTTTCGTCGTGACTTTCTCTTCGTATTTTAGGGTGTTATTTAGATTTTATTGGCGGGAATTTCCCAAGGAGTATATGTTTGTAGCTTGCTTTGTTTGCAACAGAATTGAAAAGCCTTTTCACTAGTGAAATAAAAAAGTGGGTTTCTATTTGAAAAAAAAATTATTTATGATAATTTTTTAATTGCCCAATTCATTGACAGCTGCGGCCATTATTATTCGAACAATTTAATTTTTGAAATAGATAACTACATGTCTTCTCTTTATGGCACAGTGGCTGTGGTAATCACTAAATTGGACGTTTAGGCTATACAATTTTTTTTAACAGGCAGTTTTTTCCGTCGAAAAATTTTAAATATTTTTTTATCTCAAAAACGATTAATGTTAGGTATACAGTGTTTAATATCAGAATTTATAACATTTTGCAGAGAATTTAAGTATGTAATAAAAATGGGGGTACCCATTTAAAATAAGAAAGTTGTTGTCAACTTCCGGTATTTCCGGAAGTGCCGCAATCCGCAATATTGAAAATATTTTAATAGATAGATCCCGTTGTGAAACAATGATGTGCAAAAAATCTCCGATCTAGATATTGTAGTTCTTTAGAAACTTCTAATGCACGCTCAGCCTGGGACACCCTGTATACCCTATTTTATATTCTATAAACTTGCCTACAACTCGTCTGATTTCCTTCTTGTAATCCTCAACC
The DNA here is from genome assembly GCF_002938485.1 of Sitophilus oryzae. Taxonomy (NCBI): domain Eukaryota; kingdom Metazoa; phylum Arthropoda; class Insecta; order Coleoptera; family Curculionidae; genus Sitophilus; species Sitophilus oryzae. The sequence continues at coordinate 2,889,070 of NW_022147480.1, forward strand.
ACGTTCCTGATGGCTCTGTTTTGGTATTCGATCGACCTAGAGCTATCCCTTATTTCGTTTCTTATAACGTTTATCTGCTCTTGCAGGCTCCTTTCTAGCATCTGTAGCCTGTTCTCTACGTTTCTTAAATCGCACGATGACGCCAGTGTTGTTTTTTCTCTCTCCAACGAATAACTCTGCGGGATTATATTGTCAATAATAAACAATCTTAATTAAATCATCGATGAATATCTTTAAGGCTAAATACAGGGTGACGCCTCTCTCATACGACGCGGAGGCTCCAAGGAGAACGGTAGTTTTTGGTTGCATGTGACAAAAATTAGCTAGTTAAAATCAAATGCTCAGAATGTTTCCTTTCTTGTTCACTGCATAAAATGCCATTAATCTAATAAAACTTAGCTTTATTTTTCTTCTAGAATTCGACAATCAATTAATATATAGGGCGTTCCGTTACAAAAAACACGACTTTGATATGTAACTTTTTTGGGGACACCCTGTAGGACTCTGTATATTTTTAAAAAGTGCTCTGAATTAATCTACATATGCCCACAAAATTTCATTTCAATTCAAACTGTCGTTCTCCTTGGAGCCTCCGCGTCGTATGAGAGGCGCCATCCTGTATGTATCGTGACTATACGTTATGCTAAAGAGGCTTTATTAATGCCGATTGAAGAATTTCTGTTTGTTTTGTTGAGTGTCTCGTTGAAATAAAATAATACTGCATGATCTAATATGAACCTTCCTCAAAGTAGGCGTAGAAATATAATTTTCAATTCAAATTTTAATATTATATCCATATCTGTCAATCAATATCTTATTTGTTGCAAAAAAAGGCTTGAACTGTCTGACGAATTGAACAGCTCATTTACAAAGTATTTTTCAACATAACTTCTATTGAAAACATGAATTAAGCATGGAATACAAATTCTATAACAAGAATATTGGAAAACAGGGTCCGGCAATAGTGCGTCGGGCATCTGTAGCCCCTAGAATAAAAAACTTGGGACCTCTGTTTAAGTCCAAATCTTAAAATTATGTACTAGGATGTATTTCAAGAAAATATTTTAACTTCTGAAACTATTGAAATATATTGATTCATATCTTATAGTCTAAGGGCTGGCTACATAAAAAACCTTATCGTCGTTACATGGCTAATTTTTTGTGTGAAGTATCCTTTTGTGTAGCCATTATGAAATAGTCATGTCTGCCAGCGCGATCGCCGGGCTTAAAGCGGGGGCGGCCAATCGAAAGGGTGAAATTTTGACACTAAAAATATTATAAGATACATGAGTTATAATTGCGAAAATAGCTTTTATTTATTATTAAGAAACGTGGAAAATTGTTGCCAGACTTGGTTTAGTTATTTGGCGGGTTCGTTAGCGTGGTTATTTGGAGAGTGTTAATTCATTGATTAGTTGGTTATTTGGTGGGGTTGGTTGATTTTTACTAATTTATATTGGTTTTTTATATTTTTTATCAGTGGCGTTGGTTAAGTTGGTTATTTGGTGGGGTGGATAGCGTTGGTTAGTCCTTATAAAATTCCTATATTTCATAAAGCCGTCAAGTGCGTCCATATATATGTGCGTCACATCAACGACGTCATACCTATTAACGGCATTTTAGTAAGCTACCGTTTAACGGCAGTTTAAGTACAGCCTTTTAAAAATTTGTGTATTCCTTTTCATAAGTTATTCCGGATTTAAATGGAAGATATAGTATATAGTTTGGATATGGCGTTTGTCGTCTCAGCCTGAATATCTGTTGGTAATTTACTTATTTCGTTTTGAGCCATTTCTGGCCCCAATTCAACCAGCAATATTGTTTTATACACGAAGATAAAATTGCATTATCGTCTTTTCGGTCAACGATAAAATACCATTTTATCGTCTTGTATAAAAAATAACTATGTATTTTTTTTTCTCTAAAATGATATTGAAATTTGGAATAGTATAAACGCGGATTGACCATTTTAGAACACAACCAAAAACTTTTATAAAAAATGTATTTTTCTTAGAAAGTTAATACCTACTTAATAAAAAGTGTTTTTCTCTTCAAAAGAGAACCCGGTAACATACAGTAGAGAAACAAAAATTACGTATAAAAGTTACTCACCTCGCGAACGCCAAACAAACATAGAAAAACGCTAAAAATAACCGGCTTGGGCAGGAGTAGCATTGTTGACTCGGGTACCGCCAAGAATTCGCGTACGACTGAAAGAACGAAGTCTCAAGCCAAGTGCTCAATCATACGCTTAATGAGACTACTTTGTACTCGAATTGTTAATGAAAATGTGGCCCACAAAAATAGATTTTTAGAGATATGATATTTCACCCGTAATATACCGGTTCTCGATAACCAACCGCATTACGGATTAGTCATTTTGAATGGCAAATCCTAACCATGGGGGGATCGAGGGCGCATCGCTATAGCTTTATACAGGGTGGCGCACCTCATTCGCCTCGGATGATTATACGAAAACGGAAAGATGTAGAAGCAAAATATTTTATGGGTATATGTGGGAAGGCAATGTGCATAATTTAAAATTATTTTCAAATGTTCAGGGTGTCAGAACTAAGATCTATACCAAAGTTATACTTTTTCTTATGGAACACCCTGTATTTTATTTCATTTTTGGATTCTTTGGCATAAAATAAGGCATTTATTATAAAGGTTAAATATGTTTAAAACCTCTACTTTTTGAGATATTTAAAGATGTTCAAATATGAATGCTATAATAAAAAAGTTCGTCAACACCTTGTACATTATTTTTTAGAATTAATTCTTGTGCTAACTTTCAAGCCAGAGAAATAAACTTTACTAAAAAATTTGATTGCTTCCTTAAATGTATACAGGGGTATCAAAAATTGCTGGTCTATTTTAAATATTGCAACACTATGTATTTTTTTCCAAGCATATCTAGATGCGTTATTTCAAGTCGAAGCATATTTAAATGCTCTTTTCAAATTTTTCAAACTATATTAGGGTTTCCTATACCTATCTGGCTCAGATTTTGAATAAAAAACGATTTTTCAAAAAAATTGTGATCAAGATGGCTGGTGCTGGTGTCGCCAAGGCAATTTTTTAGTGACACTTATATTAGCTATTTTCAAAATCGACATTAGTTTATGGACTTTATTTAAATTTATAACAGGTTATTTCAAAAATAGCTAATAGGTGTCACTAGCAAATTGCCATGGCGACCCCAGTCATCTTGATTGCCATTTTATTGAAAAATCGCCTTTTATTCAAAATCAGAGTTGTTAAACTACACGTAGTAATTAATAAACTACATTTACTACATGTCACAAGTAGTTTATTAAATGTCGAGTAGTAAATGTGTAGTTTATGTAACTAATGTAGTTTTTTTAAATAACAGTGAAAACATAACCTAAAAACTTTGTTGATCAATTTAAAGAAATAAAAAATCTATATTTTGTGAATTTCTTCCTTATTATGTGATATTTTTGATACTTACTAGTTAAAAATGGTTGGAAGACGTCGATGTCTCCATACCTTGCTCCATACCTTCTGGGAAGAGGGGATTTATGAAGTTGTGCCTTTAGATGTAAAAAATCATATATTCTCCTGGAGAATGTCTATGGAGAATTTCTCCATAAGAAGTTATAGTTTATTTTGTGTTCAATGTTACTTTGTATTTCGTAGAAAATACACTTTTGTTGAAAAAAATTGTCTTTTTTTCTTATGTTATTTAACTTATACAAATATAATATAACTTCATACTTCCATGATAAGAATTTGGCTTGATTTTTGTTTAAAGTCTAAATTGTTTATGTTTTACTATATTTTTGTAGGTAGTTTTTGTGTAGTTTTTGAAGGTAGTTTTTAAAATTTTAAAACGTAGTTAATACAAAAAACTACGCGTAATTTTTGGCGTAGTTTTTTGCTTCATAAACTACTTAACAACCCTGTTCAAAATCTGAGCCAGATAGGTATCTTCTTCTTCTAGTGCGAATCCATTAATGGATGTTTGCGATAACATTTTCCATCGCTTCTCTATTAGCTTCTTCTAGTCCTGTATACATTTAAGAAAGCAATATTTTTTTTAGTAAAGTTTATTTCTCTGGCTTCCAAGTCAGCACAAGAATTAACTCTGAAAAGTAATGTACAGGATGTTAACAAACTTTTTTATTATAGCATGCATTTAAATATTTTTAAATACTATCTCAAAAACCAAATCATTTAAACATATTAAACCTTTATAATAAATGCCTTATTTTATGCCCAAGAATCCAAAAATGAAATAAAATACCGGGTATTCCATAATAAAAAATATAACTTTGGTATGGATCTTAGTTCTGACACACCCTGTATATTTGAAAATAATTTTAAATTATGCACATTGTCTCTCTACATATACCCATAAGAAAACTTGTTTCTACATCTTTCCCTTTTCGTATAGTCAACCGAGGCGAATATGGTGCGCCACCCTGTATTATCAAGAAATTATGGTTTTTAATTAAAAACTGAAAGAAAATTCCAAAATTTTTCAAAAAATTTGAAATTTTTATTTTTTTTTCGTGAAATAAACCTCATAGATGTGTTTCTGGGGTCGAAATATACTACCCCTAAAAATATTCGCACTTAGTTAAGACTCACCCTGTATATGTATCACAGAAATTACCTGGATTTAAATCGCTTTTTTTGGAATTTAGAAATCTCTACAATTCGTTTATTTTTTTGGTTTATTTTCCCTTCTACTTTTCAATTCCTATAAATAACCATATTAGAATTTAGAATGATTAATTTATACATTAAAAAAACTACCCATTATTAGATCATTGATAACGGTTATCATACATCGATTATACATAAATCTCAGTATTCTATAAAATTTCCATGTCTTTACATTGTGACTCAAATATATTTTTTACTCTAAAATCTATGTCTTATTTATTCCTTCTGTGGATTTTCCGTAAGATAACCATTCCAAAAATACCATAATGTCATGTCAGTGTCTAATCACTCAGTCTCTACTGAGTGATTTAATTTTCGGGGAATATAGGTATACAGGGTTGTTTACCACATACGACACGGAGTATTGTAACTAAACGATTAGATTTTTACAAATTATAAGTTTTGGGTTCATTGAACGACTATTAGAGCTACAATTTAAAAATATTTTACAAGATACAGAGTGTCCCAAATAAGTAAAAAATATTATAGTTGTATTTTTTTAAATGGAACACCCTGTATATTATTCTATTTTTGGATTCTACGTTTGAAATAAAGGTAAATTTGATTAAGGTTTATCACACTTAAACCTTACCGTTTATGAAATATTTTCAATTTTATGAAATTGCAGTAAAATTTTTAAGGCTTCATTTCTCCAAGGGTATCAAAGTTTTTAATACTAAATATTTACTGAAGATTATTTATTGATCAGATATTGTGTTGCAATAATAAAACTTTTACTACCTTATACAGAGTGTCCAAAAATTCATATTAAATAATTACTAGCTTTCAACGGCAATAACTTCTTTAATTTATATATATTTTAAGTGAATCAGATGCACAATGAAATTGTCTATCAAATTGTATTATACCATTTTTTACCCATCTCTTCAAGTTTTCATAGAAAACGATTTTTTTTATAATTTAGACCTCATTAATCACTATGCCCATGGAATATTGACATTTTAGCTTATTTTTAAAGATGTAACAAATTTTCAAAGGGTACAGATACTAAAATTGTCGATATAGTGGCTTATTTAATTAAAAAATTAAAAATACCGTTTAAATATTTTTTTGTTAAAGAGGACCAATTAATATGATCCCAATATTCAAACTACATTAATTGACTGTTTACGTTGATTAATAATAATTGCTCCAAATACTAAAAAACTGTATTTTGTGTGTGTATTAGACAGCGTGGTAAAAAGTAACACCTTATAAATTTTATTTCATTTTTTGACGAATGCTTATTTATAAAAACAGAGACGTTCATTTTCATAACTTATTTTTATATTGATTTCGGGGCCAAATCCACATTTATTTAGAATACTTTATTAATTAAAACAATTTAAAAGTATGTAATTAACTAATTTTTGGTGTTTTTGGTCGGAAATAATGGTGGTATAATTAATTGGTATACTCTTTTACAAAGATTTAAATAGTTTTTTTGTATGCCAATGAACTTGCAATATTTACCACCTGTACATTTTGTACATATATGGTGCTATAAAAAATCTGAAATGTCAATATTCCATGGGTATATTGATAAATGAGGTCTAAATTATAAGAAAATGTATTTTCTATGAAAACTTGAAGAGATAGGTAAAAATGGTATAATACAATTTGATAGACAATTAAATTGTGCATCTGTTTCAGGTAAAATATATAGGGTGTTCTATTTAAATTAACCAAGTTATTGCCGTTTAAAGCTAGTAATTATTTAGTATAAATTTTTGGACACTCTGTATAAGACAGTAAAATTTTTATTATTGCAACACAATATCTAATCAATGAATAATTTTCAGTAAATATTTAGCATTAAAAACTTTGATACCCTTGGAGAAATGAAGCATTAAAATGTTTACTGGAATTTCATAAAATTGAAAATATTTCAAAAACGGTAAGGTTTAAGTGTGATAAACCTTAATCAAATTTACCTTTATTTCGATCGTAGTATCCCAAAATAGAATAATATACAGGGTGTTCCATTTAAAAAAATACAACTATAATATTTTTTACTTATTTGGGACACTCTGTATCTTGTAAAAATATTTTTAAATTGTACCGTAAAATGGGGTGAATAGAAACATAGTGGTGAATAGAAACAAAATTTCTGAAAAAAATCAAATCACGATTAAAAATATTCAAAGTAAAAAGAGTCGACATATCTAATTTTTCTATCATTGGTAATACCAAAGGTAATACACAATAAAATGTAAAAACTATATTTTTATCTGTGGCAGCACTGTTTCTGTCAATCAGCTGATCAATAAATCTGAGATCGATTTATCACCTATTTTCGTTAGTATATTCTGTCACCTATTTTGTCAACTTTATCAATAAAATATTTATTTTTAAAGTAATACATAAGCTGGTAAGTTGTCATATTATATGTATTGTTAATTATTCTTAAACCTACTTAAATATGTAATAATTTACTGTTTCTATCACCTTGTTGGAAGTAGAATAGATAAAAACATTAATAAAAAAAAAACATAAACATTAACATCAATGTGTGTTTCTATTCTCCCGAATAGCAGGTGAATAGAAACACAAATGTTATTTTTATTTAATATTTATATGCATATTTTTCAAAAATCAAATTATATGTATACGCAAAGAACAAACAAAGACCCATGTTTTAAAATATTCGGGAAAATAATACCACATTTTTATCAACCGGTATATCGCTAATAGTCTACGAAACTGTTTCTATTCACCCCATTTTACGGTAGCTCTAATAGTCCTTCAATGAACCTAAAACTTACAATTTGTAAAAATCTAATCGTTTAGCTACAATACTCCGTGTCGTAGGTATGTGGTGAACAACCCTGTATAAAACTAGTTTTAAAAATTATCCTCTAATCTGTCGTTTTTTATTTAATTAACCCTGTAGTTAGTTAACTCTGTAATGAAACAAAAATAAATTTCAAAACTAAACCAATGAAACAAATTTAAGTTTTAATAATAGAATGCAGACCGTAATATAAGAAGTTTATTTGTCTAAAATATTTCGCTAAATAGATACACCATATGGTAGTTTTATTAAGCAAAAACGGCTTGTCATAGTTTTATGAAACTGAACGATATGAAATATTAATTAATGGTAATTCTGGAGCTCATGAGACATGTTTAACATTTGCCCCTGCAATATAAAATGAAAAATTCATTGAATAAAGAGTATTTTATTCAATGGGAAGTAATAAAGGATAAATAAATATAATTTTTATAATTCTTGAAGAAAAAAAAACTCGGGCTCAGCCGGGATTTGAACCCGGGACCTCTCGCACCCAAAGCGAGAATCATACCCCTAGACCACTGAGCCTCAGTACGTAGGTGTCTTCTAAACTGTATTATTAACCAAACATGATTCATATATATTAAAGAAAACCGTAAAATTATTATATCAAATTTTTGATTTTTTTTGAGAACCGCATACTTCAAGTTCACACCTCTGTTCACACACAGACACAGCACAGAGACACAGTTATCTTGCAATACAATTTTAAAAAATAATTAAACCACAGAAGATAAACTAAAAAGATGCATTTCATATTTTTACCATAAGATGGCATTTCAGTTGAAAAAAATGAGACAAAGGCTGTGGACAAAGGTAAACACGAGAAACTTTTGCAGCCTTGTGTGTAAAATAACGAAATACGAAATAATTTAAGCTAAGATAGTTTTACCCAACAATGCCTATAGTTATTAAGCCGTAAGTACCATATTATTGCAATACATATAACAGTATTTTAAACTTGAAACCTTTCAAACAACTTGGAAGAATATTTGGCGCCAAAATTGTTTTTGTTTGGGACTGTCACTGTCAAACCACGGCATGTCAAGTCAAACTCAAATATAACATAACCTCAAATAAACTTTAGGAACAAAATATTTTGCAATCGTTTGTAATTTTTTAATAACCGTTTTGTTATAAAGGAAATAAAAAATTTAGAATTTGTGTGTGAATTTACTGTGAACAGTGTCGATGGGCCCCCCAAAAAGGTCCGGATTTAAAAGTGAAAAGGCATCGAAAAAACGTAAAAAAGAGGAGGAAGATGCCTGGATACCAGAGGAAGACGATACCACAGGTACGTATAAATATGAAATACCTAAATATAAATAAACAATAGTACCCCACATTCCACTTTGTACACACTTTGTACACAAACTATTGAACTAATAATGGTATATTTTAACTCTATGTATATCTGTTCGTTCAAGGAGAGGGAGAAGAAGCATCTGTACCAGGAGCAGCAGCACGAGATGCTGAAAAATCTGATGAAAAAGCACAAGAAGATGAATTCGGTGCGAAAGATTACAGATCTCAAATGGTCCTAAAGCCTGACAATACATCCAGGCCTTTATGGGTAGCTCCAAATGGACACATTTTTCTCGAGTCTTTCTCTCCAGTTTATAAACATGCCCACGATTTTTTAATTGGTAATTATTTATTTTCAAGTACATTTTCAAAGTTAGTTTGTGTTTAAATTAGTTAGTCGACTCATACGATTCGGAGGCTCCAAAGAGAATGACAGTTTGTATTGAAATGGAATTTTGGGAGTACACCTATGTAAGGTGTATATATGAGTTCTGCAAGGTGTCCCCAAAAAAGTTTCACATGAAAGTTGTGTTTCTTGTAATTGAACACCCTATATATTAGTTGATTTTCACATTCTAGGAAAGAAATAAAGGTGGGTTTCATTAGAGAAGCATATGTCTAAAATGTAAGGTTTTTGACATAATTAACAATTTCTAAAAATGAACAAGAAATTTTAAATTTCAATAAAAGCTACCTAAATTGGAATTGTAGGCTAATATGTAGTTAAACTAACCATTGTACTGTACATTATAAATATATACATAACATAATTTACATTGTAAATCAAATTATAACTTGACTCCAAAAAGTTATACAGAGTGCGCAAAAATTAATATTAGACATTGGTCACTTTTGTGTGTGCAATTTATTTTTTTTATTTTAAATGGAACACCCGTTGTATTATTCCTATATTCAATGAAGAATTCATGTCTCTTTAATTAAATACTATTAATGTTGCCTACCTTTCCGACATAGGTTTTCTTAAATATTTTCGTTTTTATTATTTAGTGGCAATAGATCTTTATTACTTGATAAAATCTAGATAGTTGTAAATTTATCAACATTATGTTATTAAACTGTCATTCTCATATTAATGTTGCCTACCTTTCCGACATAGGTTTTCTTAAATATTTTCGTTTTTATTATTTAGTGGCAATAGATCTTTATTACTTGATAAAATCTAGATAGTTGTAAATTTATCAACATTATGTTATTAAACTGTCATTCTCCTTGGAGCTTCCGCGTCAAATGAGATTCGCCACCCTGTATATTATATTTTTTGATTTTCTGATTAAAAATATCTTGCTAACCTCAAAAAATAGCCATTTCAGAACCCGTATCTCGGCCAGAACATATACATGAATACAAATTAACAGCATATTCCCTATATGCAGCTGTAAGTGTTGGTTTACAAACAAACGATATAATTGAATACTTAAAAAGATTGAGGTAATATATATTAAATGAGCTTAAATCAATTTTATCTACAAAACAAATAAATTTGTAGCAAAACTACTGTTCCCGATGGAATAATAGAGTTTATAAAACTCTGTACTCTATCGTATGGTAAAGTTAAGTTGGTTTTGAAGCACAATAAGTATTTTGTTGAAAGCCCCCATCCAGAAATACTTCAAAAACTGTTGAAGGATCCGGTTATACAAGAATGTCGATTAAGAAGAAATGTAGAGGAGGAAGGCGATGGATTTATTACACAAGTAACTATGATAAATATACAGGGTCCGGCAATAGTGCGTCGGGCATCTGTAGCTCCTAGAATAAAAACTTGGAATTTTCTTTAAGTGTAAACCTAAAGTGTGTACGAGGATGTATTTCAGGAAAATATTTTAACTTTATATGGTGGCTCAAAAAAACGTGAGTGGGTCGGGATGATTTTTTTAAATGTATATTCTTGCAGTTTCGGTTTCCTTTCTAATTACTTTACTTAATCCTAAGATAAATATATTTCGATAGTTTCAGAGATATTAATAAATAAATAAAAATATATATTTTTCAACCTTCCTAAAAAAATTATTACAAATCGCCAGTGAAACGTGATAACCTGCTAACTCCATTTTTTACGTTAATACGTTTTTTTATACTGTCAAGAAAAATGGCCAGAAATTAAAAATGTATTACTGGTTGCCTGCACAACCGCAACGTATCCGCCAGAAATTAAAAGACTTTTTCGGGCGCCATCTTTTGGTCAAGTCGAGAAGTAAGGGAATCAGACAATAGAATTGTCTGGTATGACACTTAAAATGATTCTGGAACAATTCATTTTTAAATCCACTGTATATCGAAAACGGTAAGAGCAAAGTATACTAAACTATATATTTTTGAAATTAGCTAAAATATGTCTACCGGACCATGTTAAAATATGTGGGGGTTTCTATTTAAAAAAATCAAGATGGCGTCGTATCTGTCAAAATTGACGTTTTAAAAATTTTGGTGTAGAGAATCGGCATCCTCGCGAAAAATTACATTAGAAAATCTTTCTACTATCTTTAAATACCAAACAGGAAAATTATAAACCGAGTGAGACACTTTAAAATGATGTCCCTGTACATATTTTTTTGTACCGTTTTTTCAAAATATGTCTACCCGGACCATGCTAAAATATGATAGGATTTCTATTTAAAAAAAATCAAGATGGCGTCGTATCTGTCAAAATTGACGTTTTAAAAAATTTTGGTGTAGAGAATCGGCATCCTCGCGAAAAATTACATTAGAAAATCTTTCTACTATCTTTAAATACCAAACAGGAAAATTATAAACCGAGTGAGACACTTAAAATGATGTCCCTGTACATATTTTTTTGTACCGTTTTTTCAAAACTATATTAGGTATTTACTTTAGATGGTCTATACATAACTTTGCTAAAAATATCCTAATTTTAAATCCTACAGGATGTTCAATTCTACCCCACTCTTAATAAAATATAAAATATTTTTTCTTTCTTTTTTTAAATGGAATTTAAAGTATTTCAAAAATGTTAATGGGTTTGCAGATACACGCAGTATTATTTCATATGACTCTTTCAACGGTAAAAAGAATGTTCATTTTTTAATTCTCCATCTATTGAAAAAATATATACAGGGTATTCTATTAAAAAAAAACGAAAAAATATTATTTTGTATTTTAGAAAGTTTGGCGTAGAATTTTGAACGTCCTGTATAATTTATGATTACCATATCTATAGCAAAGTAAGTACAGACCATTTAAAGTAAATACCTGAAATAGTTTTGATTTCAGGACAGTTCTTGTATAGTCTGTCCAACGAGAAGATCCTTGACAGTGATAGATGTGTCTGTCATTTTAATTTCAAAGTAGTTTATTTTATTTTACAAAGAAATAAGTTGGTACAACTGTACTTCAAATATTGTGAAAAAACTGTACAAAACTGAAAAAATGTAATCGAGTTATTTTATTTAATAAAAAACGGTATGTGTTAATACAAAACAAACAAGAACAAGACACCACATAAAACAAACAAGAACAAGACACCACATAAAAAAAAAAATATAAAAAGAACTATTTCTCACTTTCAAGCTTTATGAAGCTTCCCGCATTTATGATTATATTTATCAATATAACTTATGTACAAATACAAATTTGTAATATTCCGCAGGAATGAATAAAACAACATAAATAAAACAAACTATTTTATTATTAATAACACTTACTAAATTTTATGGGTACCTTAAAGGTTGATTAATTAACTTTAATCTTAATTTTTTAAACCAGTACCTTTGGCATTATTTTTCTTGTGCAGTACAAAAATCCATTATTTACGTATCGTGTGATGTCGATATTTTACAGCTACTCCAGTTTTTAGTATGTGTTTAGTATGGTCCTTCTACCATATTCGAGATGCACTTATCTACGACTAGATGGTATACGAACTTTAATGATGGTAACTTTATTGGTGTATAAGACTTTTTGCCTGGGCAGCGAGTATTAACCATAAATTGTGCTCTGGGTCTGGGTCTACAGTTAATTTTCACTCGATTTTTCCTTCACTTGACATCAAAAGACACAAAACACACGTCATAACACGAATCAAAATGCATCATCTTCCAAAACGCAGGGTATTTGACAAAACTGACAAAAGTTGACACAAAATTATAACCTCTAATTTGGCAAGACTTTGACAAGCGTCAAAACTAAAGGCGAGTTCATACGCATCGGCGTCCGTTTGTCGTTCATCGTTCCGTCAAACCAATAAAATTGAAATACGATCTGTCATTTTTGAAATAAACCAATAAAACTGGTTAAAAACAACAAGAGACGACGTATGACGGATTTATATTTAAACCCATCCATAGTTAACTTAAAAATTATTAGAAACTTTTTTTAGTAAAATAAATAGATTGGTATGGGACGTCATCTGCTTTTTTTCTGTCATCGTCTGTCGAAATCTTACCTGAGAAAAAAAACAGAGTATATTTTTAATAATTTTTTAGGAAAGGCTGAAAAAAATATACTTTTTATTTATTTATTAATATCTCTGAAACTGTCGAAATATACAGGGTGAGTTTCCTACGATGTTCTCGTTAGGTATCTCGGAAACTACTGGAGATAGAGAGTCGGTTAAATGGGGAAAGAATTGCAGTTTTGTGGGGTCATAAACATGCGCCTTTCAGATTTTTTAAAAAGTTCATGGCTTATAGTGTGACCAACGGATCTGTAGCTACGGGGTATCGGCAGGGGAACGCAGTTGTAAACAAAACACGCCCAATTTCATTCATAAAATAGGCATGGGCGTACGGTGTTATATGAAAATAATGTGTATCATAATTATAATACTCAGATTAATAATTTTTTTCAAAAAACTTTATGCTGTTTGAATCGTTACTGTTGAGTTAGCAGATAAACACTAAAAGCTTTTATTAAAGCTCCCTTAAATATTTTGAATCATTTTATTATTGTGTTGTTAATATAATAGAAGAAATAATTACAGCTGGGGATTGGAACCTTTGGTGTTACACAGCAAAATAAAACACTAAATCAGTACAATACACCAAAACACTTTTAATTTTACACTGGACGCACGTTTCGCTAACCATGTCTGCCATCAGCAGATGATCAAGACTGAGTCTTGAGGTATATTTATTTATATATCTGTACTAACTATATTTTTTTCTATAATACATAATTTTAGATATAACTATTTCCAGCAATAAAAAAATCTTGAAAATAGTTAACTTTGGAAGCGCAAACAACATAATTTTACTCACCAGTAGATCCAATATTGCCTATTACACCAGATATGGTATCGCTCCGCCAGCAGTTTTTAAAGGTTAGGTCATTGTCTACCCATATGTTTCATCCAAATAGATAATACTTGGCTACATTTTCGAATTTCGCGTATATATTTATATCTCTCTCTGCAATATAATGGGCCGCGCCGCTCCATTAATATTTATCTGTTATTTTGACATTTACGTCAAAAAAAATCATTTGATTTTAATCATTGCCTGGAAACTTATATGGTGAAATTTTGATAAAATAATTTAGTACACACTAAAAACACGGTATGTCGCTAGTGGTAGGAAAAATAATTTTTAGAGGTTACTAGTTTATTTGGTTGCCTGTGATATGCATGTCCAGGGTGTTTCCTAATTAATCTAAAAAATAAAAAATCGTTAGAAAACGAATTAAGGCGGGCTCTTAATAAGTATATTTAGTTTTTTCTCGACAACCGTTTGATGAACAAGAAAAACTCAAAATATCAATTTTGTTGAAAAAGGATGGCCAGTCAAGAAAAAAAATTATTTTCTTTAAAAAGCAGTGGTGTACCATTTATGCTAAGCAAAAATCGATTTTTAAAATTTTTAACACCCTGTAGATCAGAAAGGAAGTACTTTAGACCTAATGGTTATATAAAATTGTTTTAAGAACACATGAGGAATCACACCATAATTTTTTTAGACTAATTCGAAAACACCCTGTATATTGTCAACTTGACAATGACTGCTGATAAATCAAAAAATACCGTTTCAGTGAAAAAAGCCTGATTTTCGCAGGAAAAATTTTGGATTTTATTGAATTTGAGCCTGCGTTTGCAAATACTCGTTTGTTTTTTAATTTTCTATCTATCTAAATTTTAAATATCATAGTCAGAAATAGTTTTATTATTTATTAAATGTAAAAATGGTGTTTTCTTGTTGTGTTGCATCTTGCAAAGAAACTAACAAAACTGCAAAAATGTACGTGTTTCCAAAAGACGATAAGGTATGTATCTTAGATAAAAGAAAATATATGGTATGTATTCGTTGTTTGATTTTTTTTTTCGTTCGCTTTAAAATCTATAAATCTCGGTCTATTCATTAAACAGCCCCAGTCGACTTACGATCATTTACATGAAACTCTGTAAAATAAATAAAAAAATAAATTGTAAAATATATATATTCTTATGTTTTATTAAAGTTACTCTGATATACTAATATATCAGTGTAACTTTAAAAATAAATCCTTTGAATTCAAATATATACATAAAAAACATTTTCAGCAGAAAAGGCGAAGGCGCTGGGTTAAACGTAGTCTCTACTAAAAACACGGAGGGGCGCTTTGACCCAAAATTTTACTATTAAGTTTCATATCTATCTTAATAGTAGATTATTTTCTTTTATCTATGATTTTAATAACCCCCTAAGCGTTTCCCTGCAAAAGGAAAATTCGATTCTTCCTGCAATTTTTGCAAAAGCTTTCTAATTGCGGGGACGAGTTTGAATTCGAGATAAAATCTATTTATCAAATTCCTGACCGCTTCGAAAAAGTCGTCGAGCTTTTCGACAGCAGTCTCACGTGGTCGTTTCTTTCCAGAGCTGGATATCATTTTATCGGGGTTAGTTTTCAGCCTTTTTTTATCTTCTGTTGTAGGTTTGCACTTAAACAAAATTCCCAAGTTTTTTTTTTTATTCTAGGAGCTACAGATTCCCGACGCACTATTGCCGAGCCCTTTATACAATACAATGACTAAAGAGTACAAGGACCAATAACACCAGGATTACAGTTGGGGGTTGGGATCTTTGGTATTAGAACAGCAAAATAAAACACTAATTGACCACGATACACCACTACTTTACTTTTACGTACACAAACACTTTACTTTAGCACTGAACGCGCGTTTCGCTACCTTTACGCTTTTATTCTTGAAAACTGAATAAATCACCATTGTAGTAAAGTTTATGTAAAGTTCACTACCCACAACAAACTATTAAAAATCGCAAAAAGTATCCCTCTTGCATCTTCATTTGTTTGGCACCAAAAAAATGGCGTCATATAATTTAACATCACAGATTTTGCTCCAGTTCGTATATGCGCGTCCTTATATTCTTTAGTCATTGATACCATGATCCCATACAAGTAAATATATTGATTTTGCTGATTTATTTAGGTGCAAGATAAGAAAAATGTTCCAACCTTTGGCGGAAAGCCGGCATCTACTGAACAAAATAATGAAAGTATGTTTCACATTAATTTTTTTTGTTTATATTTCTAAACTTTATTCGTCGACACATATTGTAGGTAACACTGTTCCTGATGATATAACAAACTTTTATGAGAAAATGGACAATGAAGAAGATGAAGACGAGTCGGCTCTTCAAACCGTTTCTTTTGAAGTTAACCAAGAAAAAATCGAAGTCATTCAGAAACGTTGCATTGAACTCGAATATCCCTTATTAGCTGAATACGATTTTAGGTATATATCTAATTTTTACTAAAATACTTAATATTTATTGATATAGTCTATAAAATGAATAACTTTTAATTTTGACCGTTATTTTTTACCAACATGGCAAATATAAAATCCTTCTATCAAAAAAGTTACTGATATTCTTTAAACTGAGTGCCTGAACGAATCAGATAGGTAACTCTTTTTACTTTCGTGAAACAGAAAAGGAAAATAATAAAACAAGTGACAGTTCTTCCTCTTCTTGCAAAAATCAACACAAAATGTCATAATTGCCAAAAGTAAAATGTCATATCAGCTTTTGACATTTCTAAATATCAGACCAATGCCGTCTCTAATAGAACAACCTCGGGGCGAGATTGATGACGTCACGCTAGTTAGATACTACGGATTAATAAATATGTTGTAAAATACATGGAAAACATGTATTCATGATACATGTTCATTCATAAACATTGTATTTTAAAAATGATATAGTTTACATGAAATATACATAATATACAGTTAATAAATACAATACATATACCTATTTATAGTAATAAATACTTTGGCAAATAAACTATGAACCACACAAATGCAGCAAATGTTTTACAATATACAAATAATGAATAGGTACATCAGATAATGGATAAAATGTAAAATTTATTTTAAATTTTGGAGTTTGAAAATCGATCTAATTTAACAAAAAACATTCAATATCTACTAATAGTGATGTATTATTATTTGCATTCACAATATTTATATGTATATTTTGCAAGTATCAATGTTCGAAAAATTATATTTGCAAATAATAAAATATCATAGAAAAGAAGGGGTCAGCGATGGCTATGAAATAAAGATCGCTGTCATTTTATATGTAAAATTATTCTAAAATTTTTGACTTTCTTGGGATTTGGGTTCGTGAAAAACGCTGATTAAGTTTTCATTTGGTTTTTCATTATTTTTATTTGGTTTAAAAAAAAACGTTTCGGGTAACATTACAGCCTTCATCAGTGTTGTGTCATATGAAAAAAATAGTGTCGAATATAATCCAAAAAATTACATATAACGTATTCACACCACACACCACATAATGTTTACTACAATTAATAAACTAATATAAACTTGTCAAAAGATGACCACATATTTTTTAAATTATTATTCTTAACACTAAAACTATCTACATTGACTATGGAATGCGATTTCAGCCATAGTTAAGTGAGGCTGTACTATTAGAGACGGCATTGCGTCAGCAGGGCCGCAAGTTGCTAACCTAATAAAATTAACACTAGAAAAGCCCGCGGGAACTGTCAAATTCAAAGTTATTCGCTTCACAGACTATACCATCTTGTGTGTTATTATAGAAACGACACAGTAAACCCTGATATAAATATCGATCTGAGACCTTCGGCGGTTTTGCGACCTTATCAGGAGAAAAGTTTGAGGAAAATGTTTGGAAATGGAAGGGCCAGGTCTGGAGTGATAGTCTTACCATGTGGCGCAGGAAAATCTTTAGTATGTTGCGTAACTTCTCTATTTCATGTTACTCAATCATCTTTTACGTTAGGTCGGTGTAACAGCATGTTGTACGGTGAGGAAACGAGCCCTAGTGCTCTGTAATTCCGGCGTTTCTGTGGAACAGTGGAAACAACAGTTCAAAATGTGGTCCACTGCGGATGATAGTATGATTTGCCGGTTTACATCTGAAGCTAAAGACAAACCGATGGTAAAAATATTGAATAAAAATAACTAAGGAAGGAGTAAAATACTGTTTTTAGGGTTCCGTACCTCAAAAGAGAAAAAAACGGAACCCTTAAGGTTGATTCTCACTATATCTTCCGTTTCCATTCTATATCCGTTCCGTATTTTTTATTGTAATGACGCTATACGTAAGCTTCCGTTCCGTTTCAGTTCCATACTTTTTATTGTACTGGGTGTCCCACTAAGAATAGCTCTCGGCTGTATCTCGTAAAGTATTAGCCGTAGGGCCTACGGAAAAAAATATTTATAACTAAAGGGGCTATGAGAAATTGCTGGAAATTATTTCCAAGCTTGTAAAACGGCCGCTAGAGGGCGCAACTTCTATGGAAAATAAGAAAATAGAATTTTTACAGAATTTTGCCTAGATAATGACTACTATAAATAATAGCTTCGTAATCTTCAGTAAATTTTGGATTTTTTTCATTAGAACCATTTTCCCCTATCTGCTAAAATAAAGTGGTTGGATCTATCTTTATTTAAATGTTAATAACTCCGGACTGGATGATCAGAATCCAACAAACGAGGGCTCATTTAAAAGAGCGTTTCTTACTCTATATTATACCATAAAAATAATAATAATAAGGTTTGGAACGTAGAAGCTAGGGGGCGCTTTTTTACAATTTAACAAACATAGCGCGTTTTTTCAAAAAAATTAAATACGATAGTATATGTAATTTTAGCTGATTGTAAAGAGTAGTAAAATATTAAAAAGTCAGCGAAAACCGCATCTTGATATCTTCTTTCAAACCGAAGATATTAGCAAAATTATCATAAATACCAAAAAATAAGCCCTTAATTACCTTATTTTTGCAACACGGTATCAGTAACCCTCTTGATTATGCCCATTCTAACAAAAAAATAAGATAGAAGCAGTTAGTTTATTTTAAAATCAATGAAATTCCAGAATACCATAATACCAAATGTATTAATGTCTAATAATTCAAATATTAATAACTGTGAACAAGAAACGATTCAGTGAAGTCATCGTAGGCTTTGGAAAAAACTTGCTTTGACGTAATAGTATAAACGTCAAATTGTTATTAGATCAACATTTTGATAGTCTTTTTATCTTTTAATTGCAGCGTTTTTTATCTTTTAATTGCCTTTTCAAAATGCCTTTATTATTTGAAGTAGTTGAAATTGTTGGCATTTTGAAAAAGCAATTAAAAGATAAAAAACGCTGCTAAGACTATCAAAATGTTGATCTAATAACAATTTGACGTTTATACCATTACGCCAAAGCAACTTTTTTCCAAAGCCTACCATGACTTCACTGAATCATCGTTTATTGTTCACTGTTATTAACGAGGTTATTATCTTAATTATTAGACATTAATACATCTGGTGTTATGGTATTCTGGTATTTCGTCGATTTTAAAATAAACTAACTGTTTCTATCTTATTTTTTTGTTAGAATGGCCATAATCAAGAGGGCTACTGATATCGTGTTGTAAAAATAAGGTAATTAAGGGCTTATTTTTTGGTATTTATTATAATTTTGCTAATATCTTCGGTTTGAATTAAGATATCAAGATGCGGTTTTGCTGACATTTTAAGCTTTTACTACTCTTTACTATCAGGTAAAATTACATATACTATCGTATTGAATTTTTTTGATAAAACGCGCTATGTTTGTTAAATTGTAAGAAAGCGCCCCCTAGCGTCTACGTTCAAAACCTTATTATTATTATTTTTATGATATAATATAGAGTAAGAAACGCTCTTTTAAACGAGCCCTCGTTTGTTGGATTCTGATCATCCAGTCCGGAGTTATTAACATTGATACACGAGACGCGAGAGGAAAAGTGGTAACCATCATCTTTTCATGATATTTTGACGACGTTTCGTGCACTACGGAACCCTACGGATATTGGGTATGTAGGTAGATTGGACCAAGCCAACTCGACCCTATACGACACGTGTCACTGTGACAGTTGTTGATGTCGTCCGATTTGGCGACCAAATTTGGTGGGTAGGCTAGATGAGCGATGGTGCACACGGTCCCACCCTGCAAAGTTGGATACGACGTTTCGTTTACATCTTCATCGGATATTTCTTCAATATCATTTGATATTGAAGAAAAATGTGGGTTGATTATTGGGGACAGGATGACGCCCTCGACGTTTCGAACCGATGCACAGTGCTTCGGACATATGGCTCTAGAGGACAAAAATGCAAAACTTCTCTTTTATTGTAGGTAATTTATTCAAACTAGGTTTATTTGACACAAATGATGAGTACTCTCATTGTACTAAATGATGATGTTCTTAGTCCCACGTTTATGAAAAAAAATCTTATAAATAATAAAAATGTTGGAGCTGTGTTCCATCTAAGGAAATAATAATTTATAGTATGAAAACGGTGTAAGTATTAAATAAATCCCTGTGATAAAAAAGAATTGAAATAACTTTAGAACATGATTCCTACAATATAAGCCTAATATAAGATAAAAATGTTTTTCAGTAATGAAAAAGAAACATTAATGTTATATTTAATTAAAAAAAAACTTAAGATACTATAAATTTACTTTAGGACAACAAAATGCATAGTTCGTAACTACTCTGATTCAGAAGAATCATTGCTGACAGAATCTTCCAAATTTATAGTATCCAAATCACAGGTAGATGAAGTATCCTCACATATAAGATATTTCTGTACATTATTTTCTAATATGTTTACTTTTTCGCGTTGTTACTGTTCTTTTTTTTGGTATGAGGGGTTCGGATGTTAATAGTTACCTCTTTAATAGACCATATCCATATATTATTTTTTCCTTTTCTTGGGTATGAGGTTTTATAATAAATTGAAAGATGGGGAAACTTTTTTATGCGACGTTTCGCTCCAACATAGTGGGCTTTTTCAGGCACAAGTGGTGTCCCATTTGACTGGAAGGCATTAATATCTCATAAAGAACACATTTTTTGAAATACAAATAATTTTGAGTTCTTGTCCTTATGATCAAGCCAAGTATTAACCAAATCGGCATTGCTTATCAATTTTACTCCATCTGAAAAGTATTATAAAATAAAGTTCGTCGCAAGCAGACGCAGGTGAACTATACAAAAATTAAAAGTGTATGAATAACGCAACAAAAATATTCAATAAATACGATATGTTTTGATATGTTTTTTTTAAATGCCTTTTTGAAGTTTGAAAACGTAAAATTTTTATACCCATTTAAGAATCATTAAAAAAAATAAATAAAAACTAAACAATAACGAACTTGTTTAGAAATAAAGTTAAAGTACATACTTTGTTTAACAATATCCATAGTGGCTTTCAATTAAGTACGTACCGTTTAACTCCATATACAGAACTACTATGAATGTTATTCTTTTCCCTGATATAAGATAATGATCGCAAAATTTATTTTTAGTGAAAATATTTGCTAACAAAAAACGCTGTTTATGAAAAATAATATACAGGATGGTTGAACATTGCTATAAGTATAAAATTACATATTGAGATATTAGTAAATTTAACCTTTTTTTTCGATTTTTGTCCATGGGACGAAGCACTGTGCGATGCCTCTAAATGGACGAAATTATCAGGATTTTTCTTAATTATGAGTCGATTGGAACCAAACTCGGCACGTGGATAGAGGTAACCGAATGGAGTCCTTAAACGGACAAACAGACGGAAGTAAGAAGTTTCGCGTCAAATATGCGCACATTTTTTTTTCGAGATAAACAACAATTTCTGTTGTTGTATAACCAATGTATAAGAACGGGAGTTGTCTTTGTTGTGAATTGTTTTCAATACAATTTAGTACCCGTGGCACTTAACGCTTTATACTGGGTGGTCCGAACTCTATTCCGGAAACTTCGGCAGTATATTCTGCAGATAAAAATAAGTAAAAAAGTTCGTATAAATGTATGTCCTAAAATGCTTAGTTTCGGAGATACAGGGTGTAGAAGTTTCATTTTTATTTCGATTTTTTCAGTCAAATATTTGAATGAAAATTGGTGTCTGGAAGTTTTTTGACATGAGAAATTTGGATTTTGATGTCAATATCGCTCCTACTAGTAGAGGGCGCCACCTACATATTTTTTTACCGGTTTGAAGAGTAATAACTTTTTGTTCGTACCTGTATATAACTACTGAGTAAAAAAAATTATATTTACGACGTTTTTTACGTAAAAAGGGTCTCTTGGTAAAAATCGCTACGAGTAATGGTTTTCGAGATATTTGGAATCGAAATTATCAATACCTGTCATCGTTGACATTAACTAAACATATTGACTAAATAGTTATTAGACTGAAATCATAAATTTGAAATATTTTTGTGCCAAAAGTTCAACAGAAACTGTTTTATCATCATTTTTTGCAGAAAAATTTATGATTAATTTAAAAAAAATAAAAATTTCCTAAATTTATTATTTCATTGAAATAACTATCTACCCAAAGTGTTTATTTTTCGTCAATAATGACATGTATTGACTATTTCCATTCTAAATATCTTAAGAACGGTTGCTCGTAGCGATTTTTACAAAGAGATATTTTTTACGTAAAAAGTCACAGAGATGTATATTTTTTCACTCGGTAGTTTTATACAGGTACGGACAAAAAGTTATTACGCTTCAAAACAGTTAAAACACATGTAGGTGGCGCCCTCTACTAGTAGGAGTCATATTGAGATCAAAATCAAATTTCTCATGTCAAAAAACTCCCAGACACCAATTTTCATCCAAATATTGACGTTACTTCAGAAATTATTTAGAAAAAATTGAAATAAAAGTGAAACTTCTACACCCTGTATCTCTGAAATTAAGCATTTTAGGATCTACATTTATACGAACTTTTTTAGTTATTCTTATCCCGAAGTTTCCGGAATACAATTCGGACCACCCTGTATATGTTGTTGATTATGGAACTTAGGACATTTTGCAAATAAAACATGACAAACCGATTTTGGCACTTAGAACATTATTTACTTCAAGCCTTCAACTATTGAAGATCACTTTAGTTTTTAACAGATACGTCTATTATGTGAATCGAGTCAAATGAATTATAGCCTCTATCCTGACCGCCATATTAAGCTTTCAGACAGTGAAAACTGTCCCAAAATTATTTTATTAACTTTTCAGTACTGCTCTGACATTCAAACAAAAAAAAAATTTAAACACTAATTTTTTATCTGTGTATGTACTCCTTCCTTTGCGTTTTAAAACAGTTTGACTCCTAAAAAATAGTGAAAACATTATTTTAGGGTTGCTATATATTGGTTACTACATATTCAATGATAACTCATACTCAAAAACGTTCTTGGGAAGCAGAGCAAACCATGAAATGGTTACAGGACCAGGAATGGGGAATTATGGTTCTTGATGAAGTACGTTATTAATTAATATGTACAGAGTGTTCGCGTATTCGTTCACATTAATATAGGTTTTAGAAAAGTTATAATATTTTTTTAGGTTCACACTATCCCAGCGAAAATGTTTCGTAGAGTGCTTACTCTAGTCCAATCTCATTGTAAACTAGGTTTAACAGCCACGTTATTGCGTGAAGACGACAAAATTGCAGATTTAAATTTTCTGATAGGGCCAAAATTATACGAAGCCAATTGGTTAGAATTACAGAAGAAAGGTTTCATCGCCAGGTATGCATTTAAGCGTGTATTCCGTTGCTTACCTTGGTTATGGTTTTATGTTCCGTTTATATCGGTTTCCTGAAAGTTTTCTTATTACGGAACACGGTTCCTGAAAAATTCGGTTATAACTGTCACCAAACTAACCAACGCGAGAAGGCTGGTTTTCTGGTTTTGTTTGTCAATCAATGTCATTTATGTGACAGAAATCAAGCAAATATTGGAAGTTCAAGTGAAATTCTCTTTTAATTTCTAAAATTTGTAATAATATTTTGTATTTAGATCCAAAAGCATTGGAGGTAGGAAGTAAAGGTAAATAAATTTCATTAACTAAATAGAATGACTTTTTAGGACCATTTAAACTTATCATGCAGCCATTGTTTCTTAAAGTCAGGAACATTTAAAGAAAACATGAAAAACAAGACAACAAGTAGTCGTGAATGTTTTGTAAGCTATAAAAATATAAATATTGATTAGATTTATTTATTTATTATTAATCTGTTTTAATATTGGACCTGCAAATCTTCATTTGAGCTGTCTAACGAGTTTAACAGTTTATTAATAAAGTACTTTTCAATATTAAACTCCATTGAAAAGAAGAAGCAAACGTAAAAGCAGAGAATAGGTACAGTTCGTCTGCTGGATCTGTGTCTATGAAAGGAATGCGGACAAAAAACATTTAAATAAACAGCAATATATTTTATACGTCGACTTGATGAGTACGTCACCGCAAATCGCTCCGCCCACTCATTTTATTGGCTACTTGCAAATTTGTCGAATTTTTATTGATCGGACGCGTCGTCTAATTTTTTACGAAAAACATCGAGAGAATATCGTTTCCCCTCTCACGGATACCCGTAGCCACAGAACGGACAGACGTACTGTACCTCAAAAATGCATAAAAGATAAATTTTATAGTAGAGGTATTGAAACTTAGAAAACGTCAACATTTGACGTTTTCCAGTATTTTACCAAACCGTTCCGTATCAGACCGATGTTTTTCAGGAACCGCTCTTTACCGTAGTTTACCGGTGTGATTCGCCTGGTTTTGCAACGGAATACAGCCTAAATATTTATTCAGGTTAACCAACTGTCGAGTAATGGTAAAAATCTCCCCCGATCAAGCTATCAGTTTCATATTTTTACTGGAATTTATTTTTTCAAAATATTGGCGTAGAATTATCAAACTAAAGTTCCTAAATAATATACAGGGTTGTTCACCACATACGACACGGAATATTGTAGCTAAACGATTAGATTTTTGCAAATTGTAAGTTTTGAGTTTGTTGAAGGACTATTAGAGCTACAATTTAAAAATATTTTTACAAGATACGGAGTGTCCCAAATAAATAAAAAATATCAAAGTTGTATTTTTTTCAAATGGAACACCCTGTATATTATTACATTTTTAGTTTCTACGATTAAAATAAAGGTAAATTTAATTAAGGTTTATTGCACTTAAACCTTACCGTTTTTGAAATATTTACAACTTTGTGAACTTGCAGTATAAATTTTAAGGCTTCATTTCTCCGAGGGTATCAAAGTTTTTAATACTAAATATTTACTGAAGTATATTTATTGATCAGTTATTGTGTTGCAATAATAAAAATTTTACTACCTTATACAGAGTGTCTAAATGTTTATTTTAAATAATTATTATCTTTAAACGGCAATAACTTGTTTAATTTAAACGGAACACCCTGTATATTTTATAAGGATCAGATGCATAATTTAATTGACTATCAAATTGTATTATACCATTTTTTACCTATCTCTTCAAGTTTCCGTAGAAAATTCATTTTCTTGTAATTTAGAACTCATTTATCAATATACCCATGGAATATAGACATTTTAAATTATTTTTAAAGATGTACCAAATTTTTAAAGAGTACAGATACTAATATTGTCGATATAGTTCGTTTATTTCATTAAAAAATAAAAAACTTTAAATATTTGTTAAAGAGGACCAATTAATATGATTCCAGTATTCAAACTACATTAATTGACTGTTTGCGTTGATTAATAATAATTGCTTCAAATACTAAAAAACTGAATTATGTATGTGTATTAGACAGTGTTGTAAAAAAACTAACACCTTAAAAATGTTATTTCATTATTTGACAAATGCTTATTTATAACAACAGAGACTTTCATTTTCATAACTTATTATTATATTGATTTCTGATTCAAATCCACATTTATTTAGAATAATTTATTAACGAACACAATTAAGTATGTAATTAATTAGTATTTGGGCGGAAATACTGGTGGTATATTTAATTAAAGGTATACTCTTTTATAAAGATTTAAGTAGTTTTCTTTTTGCATACAAATGGGCTCGTAATATTATCGTTTTAACGATAAAATTACTAGCCTGTACATTTTGTACATTTGTTGTTTTAAAAACAATCTAAAATGTCAATATTCCATGTGTATATTGATAAATGAGGTTTAAATTATAAGAAAATGCATTTTCTATGAAAACTTGAAGGAATAGGTAAAACGTGGTATAATACAATTTGATAGACAATTAAATTGTGCATCAGATTCTCATAAAATATACAGGGTGTTCCATTTAGATTAAACAAGTTATTGCCGTTTAAAGCTAGTAATTATTTAAAATAAATTTTTAGACACTCTGTATAAGGTAATATAATTTTTATTAATGCAACACAATAACTGATCAATAAATAAACTTCAGTAAATATTTAGTATTAAAAACTTTGATACCCTCGGGGAAATGAAGCTTTAAAATTTATACTGCAATTTCACAAAATTGAAAATATTTCAAAATCGGTAAGGTTTAAGTCAGGGTTGGAAAAAATCATGATTTTTAAAAAAAAATCAAAAAAATCAGCTTTTTTTAATTTAAATCAGATTTTTTTTATTTAAATCAGATTTTTTTGATTTTAATAGAAAACATTGTTTAAATCGGATTTCCAAATAATTAGGACTTAATTCCAATTAAACCACTATCCTAAATGGCTAAATCTTCGTAATTCTGATGATAACATTAACAATTCTACGAGGCGTGTCATATTTCCACATCGGTCACCAATATATTCCGCAAAAAAGTCGCTCGCTTAAATCAAAAGGCTTTTTTGTCAAACGTCACAAAAGTATTATATTTTTGTCATTTTAACGCCTAGGTATAAAAGTAAAACGCTTTTATACCCAAGCACAAAAGTACAAAATATATTATTAAACTGATATTAAGTGTAAAATTGAACGAGTGTACAAATTGTTGCTCGATATAATTACTTACAAGGTATTACTTTTTATATTATTTTCAACATTTGAAATTGATAAAAAATTATTTGTAATGTTTGATGTAAATTATTATTTACAATAATTATTTTTCGATTTATTAAAAGTACGATATTAAAAATTATAATAGCAAGTGTAACATTTTATTTGATGATATAAGGTACACCTGTCTGCCATAGAAAGATTTTTATAGTTTTCTAGAACACGTTTTTATAACTTTTACAGTTGTTTTTCGATTTATTACAATGTTTTAAAAAAGATGATTTTTTTGATTTAAATCAGATGATTAAAATAAAATCACTTGATTTAAATCACGATTTAAATCATGATTTAAATCATGCCAACCCTGGTTTAAGTGTAATAAACCTTAATCAAATTTACCTTTATTTTAATCGTAGAAACTAAAAATGCAATAATATACAGGGTGTTCCACTTAAAAAAATTTTGATATTTTTTATTTATTACACTTTGATATTTTTTATTTATTTGGGACACTCTGTATCTTGTAAAAATATTTTTAAATTGTAGCTCTAATAGTCCTTCAACGAACTCAAAACTTACAATTTGTAAATATCTAATCGTTTAGCTACAATACTCCGTGTCGTATGTGGTGAACAACCCTGTAGAGTATCACGATTATTTTTTCCGCTACTTTTGGAGTCAAAATAGCCAGTAATATCAATTTTTCTGTCATATTTCCGGAAGCGACAAAGATAAGTTCAATTAGTAAAGGGATTAGATTGGGCTCAATAACAGGCAACTTTACCCCAGTTTACGCCACCCTATATCTCTTACCGTTCCTTAATTTGAAACAGCCTGTATTTCGGTATTTTTAGAGTAAAGATTTCATAATTAATCAAATGACTACTAGCACAGAATATCTAGCTACGCAACAGAAGCCTCGCCACACGTATAAAATCGTAGGTATCAAAAGGAGACAGGCTTTTAAAGCCTGTCTCCAAATCAGATATTTTGGTGTGGTAGTTTCGCTACTACATAATAGAGGGCGATAAATTTAAAAGAAAACAGTTTTCTACACACGAAATTTAAAACAATTTTATGCAGTGTTGCCATTGTGTAATTCATATTGTAATACTTCCTTATAAAGTCTAGCTTCAAATTTGCTACATCATTTAAACATATTAAAATAGATCAGAGCTCTTTTTTCAAACGTTTGGGTATTTAACTTGCCATGTTAGTTGGAGTTAAATCTTACGAGCTGAATTACAATCACTTTGTGACGTTTGATTGTAATTGAATTTCCTGGCGTTCGATTGGACTTATACTTGGTATAGTAAGTATCTTCGATGACATTGTAATATGATAGTACTATGATGCATATAAAGTGGTACCTTAATATAATACCATATTATGATACCGCTTCCTGACGATCGATTGGGCTCATATTTGATTATACTTGCGTATTGTTGATGACATTGCAATATTATGGTACCGTGAAGTACATCAAGAGGTGCCATAATGTAGTACCATATTATGATGCCATTTCCTGGCGTTCGATTAGTCTTAAACTTTGTATACTACGTGTTCGGCGACATTGTAATATGATGGTACTTTGGTGCATATAAAGTGGTACCTTCTATAGTACCAAATTATGATACCACTTCCTGACATACGATTGGGCTCATATTTGATAATACTTGAATATTTTTTATGACATTGCAATATTATGGTACCATGAAGCATATCAAGGGATACCATAATGTAGTACCATATTACGATACCATTTCCTGGCGTTCGATTGGGCTTAAACTTTGTATGCTACGAATGTTCGGTGACACTGTAATATGATGGTACTATAATGCATTTAAAGTGGTACCTTCTATAGTACCATATTATGATACCACTTCCTGACGTTCGATTGGGCTCATATTTGATTATACTTATGCGTATTTTTGATGACATTGCAATATTATGGTACCATGAAGCATATCAAGAGGTACCATAATGTAGTACCTACGTACTATTACGATACCATTTCCTGGCGTTCGATTGGACTTAAACTTGGTATACTACGTATCTTCGATGACATTGTAATATAATGGTACTATGATGCATATAAAGTGGTACCTACCTATAGTACCATATTACGATACCATTTCCTGGCGTTCGATTGTGCTTAAATTTGGTATACTACGGATCTTCGGTGACATTGCAATATTATAAAGCATATCGGGTGGTACAATAATATAGTACAATATATTGATATCATTCTTTATAAAGATTTGTTTAATTAATAATTTTAATTTATTTTACGATGCCGTGACAGCAATTTTTATGCCGAACTAATATATTATTAATTGTACCTGTGTCACTTTTTAAAATCTACCTAGGTCTATATAAGAAAGTGGCAAACACAAGAAATTTGTTATTATAGTATTTTTTTAGTCAATTACCTACTTAACATTTTTTATACTGCATTTTAATAAATTATTTCCATTATTATTAAACGTATATATTTCATTACTAACGTTTCAGCATTAATAAATATCACTATCAATCGCCCTTATCCGAGCTTCAAGGCCGTCGACGTGCCGTCGATCCAAAACCGAAAATTGAAAATTTCCAATTATATTCTGATTATGATATTGTCGCGCCATCTAGTATTTTATTTGTGCAATTTTAGCTCTTTCATTTTGAGTATTTTTCTGTTGCGTAGCTAGATATTCTGTGCTATTAGTATTGTCTAAATATTTTGTAGAAAAATTCAAACCAAACCTAATATGGAGTTTTTTCTGTAAAGTTGGTCATTCTGTTAAAAAGTAGATCTTTAATATCTTTTTAGAGTGCAATGTGCGGAAGTGTGGTGCCCAATGACACCGGAATTTTACAGAGAGTATCTGATGTGTAAGACAAGCAAAAGATTGTTGCTTTACGTAATGAATCCGAACAAATTTCTGGCCACTCAATATTTAATCAGGTATCACTATATATTTTGACCTTTAGTGTCCACAAGAAGTCTGTGTGAAGTGGTATTTCTTTAATATTAGTACAGGGTGTCCCATTTTCGTGTATTTTATAGGGTTTCTCGTTTATGAGTAGAGATGCAGTTTTCACATCACGGCTGCAAAAATATATGCGCCTAAAATTATAAATTGAAAGACACAATGCCTACATGAATTTAATAAAGACGCAACTCACTCAGTTAATAATTTCAGAACGTACTTAAAATTTTCTGTCATCCTATCCATCAATGACCAGATTTTTTGAAACACCCTGTATACATTTTTAAAAAATCTTAAAATATGTAAAAAAAGCAAAGTAAAATATACGTGTTTAAGCGTTTTTTCGGAAACTTGGCCGTTTTTTAAATAAAAACTATTGTAATATTTGAGGGGTGGTTTCACCCCCTTGGAACTGGAATTTCGAAAAATCCCTTCTTATCGAATCAACCTGTATGCCAAAATTGAGCTTCTTACGTTGAGTGGTTTGAGCAGGATCATGATTAATCAGTGAGTCAGTCACTTAAGGATTTTATATATTAGTATAGACGAGGCCTACGTGAATTTTATGGCCGCAATATTGGAAAATGTGACGTCACAAGATTAGGATCCTATTCGATTCGGATCCCGCCAGATAAGTATTATTTTAGTAACAAATAAAGTACAACTGGAGCTTTCTATAAAAATAATTTATTGAAAAAATAAATTAGAAATACACAAAAATTGTATGCAAATGGTTAAAGGTTAGAAAAACATTTTTATTACATTAGTACTATAAATTTATACCTAATCTAATGATTTGGTTTTTTTATTATTTTGAAATGTGAGTAATTTTCGTTTTTTCTAGAAGAAACTTCTGTCATGTTTGATACAGATGTTTGATCAGAACGATTTTTAGTATAAGAACAGGAAAAATATTACTCAAGACATGAGCAATTTTTATAATAATGTTTTTAAAAGGCTTGTTACATGCATTACAGATCTCTGGATAATTTTCCATGAAATCTTCCACTTTGACTAAAGCCAACTTTTTAAGAATTTTTTGCTGGGAAAATGAAGTTAAAAATTCATGCTCATAGTCTGATGATATGAGCATACAAAATATTTTAAATATGTCAATAACAAACTGAAATACTATTTCTGATGGTGTTTTCAATGCACCTCGGGTAATATTGAGTAAGTATTCACTAACATTTGATACTTTGTCTTCAAAGTGGACAGTAAATTCTTCGTTTGAAGTTATAACAGTTTTGCATATTTCACATCCACTAGTGTATTTTATTACTGAATGAGAGCAATATCCTGCTATCAATAATAACGAAGCATATTGTTCACTATTTATTTCTACATTTTCTGAAGAAGCAATTCTAAAGAACTTAAAAGAACTTTGAAAAAATCTCTCATATTTATGAGAGAAAGTGGTTTGTATTGTATGAAAAACAGGTATGAAACAACTACATACCACAATTTGTAGAGGTTAAGTTTGAAACCTCATCTGATGTAAAAACCACAGATATTCTAAAAAATGTCACAGTTTTTGCTAGCTACACTCAAGGCACAGCACTATTTTCACACCACTAATAATATGAACGCTGATTTCAACTAGAAAATATATTTTTTTCGATCAAAATAGGACATAAACCCGGCACAAACACGGCATTTACATACTAATTTATGTAAACTCAACAGCTGATCGCCCAGATTGTGACGTCACAGGCGCGCTGCGAGGGGTATCTTGCGGCCATATAATTCACGTAGGCCTCGGTATAGATTACAGCTATAGTAAAATGAATAACTAATTGTGAAAAATAAAGTTCCAACCCTAGAGCCAACATTTTTCGTAAACGGCTACTTGTGCGGTTTGAAATTTTGACGCAAAATCCGGCAATACCGCATAGAAGAAATGTACCAACCCAACTTTTACATCTTTTTAATACATTTGATTTTACATTACACGGTCTACATCACTGTTTTACACGTTAACAATCCACGCTTTTTTGATGACCCGATCGGTATACCTACTGCTTTACCTAATTTCACCCCTGTCACCCTAATAAGTAAAAAATCCCATTTGACGTACACTTTTTGAGGACACTGTAAACATTTGAATATATTGTTTAATCGATATATGATACGTGAATAAAAAATTGCTATTCCTAGGTATCACGAAAGACGAGGCGACAAAACCATCGTCTTTTCCGACAACGTGTTCGCTCTGAAACACTATGCCATCAAAATGAACAAGCCGTACATTTACGGCCCCACGAGCCAGAGCGAACGTATCCAGATATTGCAGAACTTCAAGTTCAATCCGAAGGTGAACACGATCTTCGTGTCCAAGGTGGCGGACACCTCCTTCGATCTGCCCGAGGCGAACGTGCTGATCCAAATTTCGTCGCACGGTGGCTCCAGACGCCAGGAGGCGCAACGTCTGGGCCGGATATTGAGGGCGAAAAAGGGCGCCATAGCCGAAGAGTACAACGCTTTCTTCTACACTCTGGTGTCGCAGGTAGAGTATTTTCATAGCTATTGACAGTAGAAATGCCCTCCAGACTTGGTACGTTCTCCGCCGGTGCTGCCACCATCGGAGAATACCGTAAACAGCCAACTATTGTAATCGCAAAACATTTTCCGATGCACGTCATCAATCGTATCGACATTGACACTAAAGTCTATAACCCTGACTAAATGAAATTTTGGCAAAAATGTTTAAATTTGTTGTATAATTTAAGATACCGAGCAGCTCTTCATTTTACTTTATAAAGCAAATGATTGTAACAGATATTTTATTTAGATTAAAGCTGGAAAAATTAGTTTAAACCTTAGATCTTATAAACTTCGTGGATAAAGCTATGCCATATGTATATTACACACGACTTTGTTTACGGGACTTTCACATGCATTTTTCTATTTATTTTTTTCTAGAACAAGATTATCGTATAAATCTATCTTTCTCTCTGCGTACGCTACTGAGCATGCGCAGAACGATATTAGACGTAAATGCTAACTTGGAGCGTTTTTTTCGCTGCGTTGACAACAATTACTAAAAATATAGACCACTAAAATTTTTCAATCAAGATATAACTGATACGTGTATTTATTATTTTGAAAATATTTGTCATATTATTTCCAATATACTTTTTATATATATTTTAAACAAAAATTAAATCATATAACGATAAATTCTTTTTTAAAAATGTTTTAAAATACTACTTTGAAAAATAGCTATGATGAATGGGCAACACAATGACTAAAGAATATAAGGACATGTAACGCCCCTATACGGGCTGCAGCAGAATTTGTGACTTTTTTTTGTTTTGGTGGCAAACAATGAGTCATCATTTGGTCACCAGCGACAATTTTAGCGATTTTTAATAGTTTGTGTGTAGTAAACTTTGTATAAACTTTATTATAATGGTGATTAGTTGTTCAGCTTTCAAGTGTAAAAGCAGCAGCGATAAGAAAGAGCCAGGAGTTACGTTTCTTAGGTAAATAAACAGTCCACTCCAACCTTTTAGCGTTTTCTTATTGAATTCGATAATTATTCTTCAATTTCAATTAATATCTATATGTACTTGATATGTGCTATACGTCGATACTAGTTTTGTACCTTTTGTTAACATTTTAATACGTTTTTTTCGTAATTAATTAGGATGATACACCATAGGCGTAGTCAAAACAATTATCAAAAAATATAAATATTGCTTCAAACAGCTAGGTTAAGAAAAATATGTGCCACGGCACTGTTTGATGGCATCGTCACAATTTGCTCTCGGGTGTTATTTGTCCTTGGATTCTTTAGTCATTGGGGCAATACATAGGAATCAGTAACCAGGGAAACATTAAAATATGTTTTGTCATTGAAAAGTCAAAATATATTTTAATAAAATTATCAAAGAATATACCTAGCTAGAAAAAGAATGGGCTCTGCCATACTGAAAAATGGTCCTACAGAAGTGGCGCCATCTATTGAGTAGGGCTTGTTTTAAATGGGTCGAAGCGCGGGCTTTTTAAATGAGCTTATTTATTGAATTTTACTCTAAAATAATTAAATTTGATTCTTAAATCTTATTTTTTACACAAATTCAACAATACTAATAACAAGTATCGTTGTGATGTGTAAAAAATAAGATTTAACAGTACCTATAATTTATACGATTATTAAATAAAATTAAAGACAAACATGTGAAATATTATTTATTATTTAAAGTTTTCATTGTCAGTCAAGTCAAATATTTAAACATCGTTTATTATAATAAAACAAGACCAACGTAATACGCCCAAAGTTTTGTAAATGGAGTAAATATAAATAGGTACTTAAATGATGGCAAAAATAAAAGACTGGCATTATATTTTTAGGGCCACAAACAAAAGGAATTGTCTAATTAAAACACATATAACAAATTATAGTTTGAAAAACATTTTGATTTGATTTTGATAATCATTTATTTGATAATATTATGATTGGTGCTATGACAACGACAATATTTTTTGAGAATTTCACAATAATATGACAATGGCCGTTGGAAACTATGGAAACTACAAAAAAATTCTGATTTAACGCCATCTGGCAATAACTAGTAGCAACTTCTTAACCTAAAAATTAATTGCACTACCACCTAGTGGCTAGGGCTGGAACTATTTTATTTGAGATTTCAGTGGAAACGGTGGAACCGCTTTTGCTATTTCACTTTCCAGCCCCTGAAAATAATTTAAATAATATCACATTTTGTGCTTTTTGTAAACTGTTTGACTCGTGATAATAAAGAGTTAATTTGGAATTCCGACGATATTTTAGATTTGTGTTCTTTTTGAAAGTTTGTTTTTGTAGTGCGATAAAGTTAGTGGATAAATAGACATTATGACTGATAAAAGTGTTATATGTGAAGCTGTCCGCAATAGGAAAAATCTTATCCTTAAAAGAACTCCACAACACTATAAAAGTATGAAAACCTCTGAAGTATGTTCCATATTTTTAAACAAGATATATAATATTTAAAATCGTTTCTTCAACTGACTTTTATTCAGCGAAATACATATTTATGTTAGGTAACTTAATCACTTTAAACACTATTAGGTAATTTACCTTTGATTTTTTTTTCGTTAAATAGTTAATATACTAGTAAATATTATCCAATAAATAATTAATATCCGAATAACAATACTATTTTCTGAAATTTATATATTTACATTTTCTATTTTATGACATAAAAATGACATATACACAAAACAAAGACAGACCATTGATCAATCAGTGTCAAAGACAAAGATAATCAGATAGTCGAATGTAGCCGATGTGTCTTCAACAAAAATTAAGCGAATTTACTTATCCACGAAGTTTATAAGATCTAAGGTTTAAACCGAATTTTATTATCGCTATGTTGGTCACATTGCGCCCTGTTCAGCAACGTTGTCGTTTATTATGACAATTATTTGACAATTATCCTCTTGTCAGTCATTATTTTGTATAATATTGTGTTGTTGTTGAATCTTCTTTCTGAAAAATATATAAAAAATCTGACGTAAGCCTTTTATAAAACTTTAAGACTTCGATCTTTTTGATGACTTAAATCTTTTTTTATTTCGAAATAAAGATTTATATCTCAAACCATTTTGAAAAAGAGTTAAATCTTAAGTCTTAAGTCAGCTTTCAAAAAATGACTTAAAATCAAATGACTTAAGTCATTAAAATAATTTAAATCAAAAAAAGACTTAAGTTTACTGTGAGCTTGTAGCTCTGGTAGTAACTAAAATAAAGGATAAACGTTTTAGTTGTTTTTTTTAGGATACAATGGAGATGAATTACTCGAGAAAGCGTCAAAGGTTCTTGGTTAACCAAGGCTACAGTTACAAGGTGATCACAAAATTAGCTGGGATGGAGAAGGAACCCGATTTGTTTTATAAAAATAGGGATGAGCAGGGACAATTACTGCAGCAAGTATGTTATTCAAACTAGCGATGAGCTATTTAAACATATTTTTCTTGAGCACTATACATAATTGGGTTTTTCTACAAACTTCGACATCCGATCGATCCTTTCCACAATCGCTACACGGTAGTCCGGTAGACACCTCTCGAATTTCTATATTCATTAAATCAGCACTGCGTACAATAATGAGTTTAGTGCTTTAAGCTTGATTTTCATGTATCGTTGTCCGCCGATACGATATTAATTTTATTGATTGAATTTAAAGACTTCCTTTTGGTTAAAAAATTACGCCGTTTTTAAATTTATTGCATTTCTATGCCTCCGTTCATCGGATATACGATTTGCTTGTGATTGGTGCCATTTTATATTTTCATTTCCATAACGAAATTTCGCTGTTTTACTTATAGTCTAAGAGCTAGCAACGTTTTCGAGAGAGAATTTTAAGAAAGCTGGTTCTTTAATATATGCTCTCCTGAATAGAGTGCGGACCGTCAGGCTGTCGATAGACTTTGCGTTTACTACTGCGCATCATATCTGTATTCAACATCTGTTCACTACTGCGCATCACAAATTCACCCTGTATTTCAGGAACTAAAAAGGTTAGGACAAGCATATGGGTAGCATATTTAGTTTCTTAAGAAAGTAGCAAAGTAATGTGAAAATCGCATCATTGTATCTCTACTCATAAACGAGAAATCTTATA
Source organism: Sitophilus oryzae (assembly GCF_002938485.1). Taxonomy (NCBI): domain Eukaryota; kingdom Metazoa; phylum Arthropoda; class Insecta; order Coleoptera; family Curculionidae; genus Sitophilus; species Sitophilus oryzae. Next base: position 2,925,749 of record NW_022147480.1, read on the forward strand.
GAACACACGACGGTGGGATACCCTGTATAGATGTGATGCGCAGTAGGGAACCGCTGTAGTCTACCGGTAACCAGACGGCTCGCACTTTGTCAGGGGAGCATAGCAAAAGACATATTAAAGAACCAGCTTTCTTAAAATTTACGTTCTCCCGACGGTGCTAGCTCTTATACTATTATATTTTTATTAAGTGTTTCACAAATACACGGGACCTACAGTTTATTGCCGAATCCGAACGGCACTATTTGAGAAGCTGTACAAGGCAAATATACTCAAGGTGGTTTGCCACTGCCTTCCTTGAGGTGGCGGCTCGTTGGTCGCTCTATTTAGATAAATAAATGTTTTTATTTAAATAAATAAAGCGACCGTACTGGCTGGGGATCGAACCCAGTACCTTCCGCTCCGCAGATCGACACACTAACGCTGGAGCTACGGCCGGCCACTAAGGTTAGATTAAATTTGTTATAAAAAGTGTATCAGAACGTCCGTTATCGTACGATCTTTCTCCGTTGATGGACCGGACTAAAAAATTTACGGATGAAAAGTGGCGCAAAAACGATATGTCAAAGCGCTGTCGGACCATCGTATCAACGGATGACGAACGCATGAAAATCAAGCTTTATTAACTTATCGAACGCCTATTGACTTGAAAGTATTTATATATGCATTAGGGTGTTTCAAAATAAATAAAAAAAATTCTTGATAATAATTTCGGAATGGTTTGTTTCCGCAATATCCTCGCGAGAAGATTTATAGGAAATTTCACGCTCTACCACAAACGTCTGAAGGTAAAAGTTCCTCAGATCAACCGTCTCAAAGATATCAGCGATCAAAAATAACACCAAAGTGAAATTTCCTATAAATCTTCTCGCGAGGATGTTGCGGAAACAAACCATTCCGAAATTATTAAAATTCAAAAATAAAAAAATTAAATTTCCGTGTTATTTAAATGAAAAAACAACAAATAAATTGAGGTAAACCTTAATATTAATTCGATATACAGAGAAGACAAGGCTACTAGTAACATAGCAAGTTGCCGGACGAATTTACGTTTACCCAATTTGCGTTCGTAAAACAACAAATAAATTGAGGTAAACCTTAATATTAATTCGATATACAGAGAAGACAAGGCTACTAGTAACATAGCAAGTTGCCGGACGAATTTACGTTTACCCAATTTGCGTTCGTACTCGAGATTCGTTGCCGGCTAGTCGGCTAGTCAGGCAGTACGCAGTTGCAGTTGTGCTTGGACGGGTCGGTCGTGACAGACTAGGAATACGACGCGAGGAGTGCCGAGTATTTATTATTTTCATTTTCAGTGTTTACCTTCACTTAAGGTAACATTTAAAATAAAAATACTTAAATGTTTATTATTTGAGTGTGTTTACAAGCCAAAACTAAAAATAAATAAATTCTCTAAACCCAAAAAAAACTAAAATATTACTCTAAATAAAAAAAGTTATAACAAGTGTTGAAAAAGACCACCTTCTTGTGCTAGACAGAAGCCTAGGCGGTCGTAAAATCCCCGTCTGACATTGGCTAACGTATTAGGGTTAATAGTTTGGAAAGCCTCTCGTATTTTTACTTGAAGCTCATCCAGATTATTAGCCCTATTATGACCATACACTTTGGGTTTTACATATCCCCACAAAAAGAAATCATTGGGAGAAAGATCTGGTGATCTAGCGGGCCACAAAATAGTTCCATGTCCACTAATTAAACGGTTAAACACTTGCTTTAACTCCTGTTCTTGATTAATCAACACATCAGGCTTCTTGTGTTTTTGTGGGGACACGCACCCATGTGTTTCAAAATTATTAATAACTCTTGATATAGTAGGTAAAGATAGAATTGCCCTGTTTACAAAAGTTTGTGGAAAAATTGTTTGTATATCCCGATAAGACCTATTTTGGAAATACCATTTTACAATTTGAATTTTCTCACGAACTTCGTAAACATCCATTATTTTACTTAAAAAATAAATTTTACACGAGAACTGTCGCGAGAATCTATGTATTCGTTTTGGCTATTAAAACACGAATAAATACAAATTATGAAACATCCTTATCACATATCTACCTATTTTTATTTTATCGCATTTTTTCGCCTACTTTTTATCCGGCGGACGGGTATACGCTAATTCGTCCTGTTCTGCCTATGTTACTACTACAGTGGTCCGGTCTCTATAAGGGTTCTACTAGGCGCGAAAATTTTTGTTTTTAAATGTACTTTCAACTTTTCAACACCATAAGAAAAAAAAATATTTATTTTGAAACACCCTAATATGCATCCTTATTACTACAACTGCAGGCGTTTACGAAATATAGAGGAATATTTAGCACGAGATGTCTGGCAGACAACTCTGTACCGTTAAGGGTTAACTCTATACTTTATGTTAAAGGTGCTGGCCGCTAGCGACATCGACTGCGAAGATGAAAGGATTCCGGGCGAAGGGGGCAGCAGAGGTGGCTCCAGCATCACCCGCAGGGTCGGCCAGATGGGCTCGATGTCAGGCGCCGACGACGCCGTATATTACGAATTTAAAAAGTCGGCCAATATCAACAAACATCCCTTGTTTAAAAAATTCAGATATAATTAAATAAAATTTGTTATTACTATTATTTTTTGTAGTATGTGTATTATTGTAATTGTAACAATGACTAAAGAATCCAAGGACAAATAACACCCGAGAGCAAATTGTGACGATGACACCAAACAGTGCCGTGGCACATATTTTTCTTAACCTAGCTGTTTGAAGCAATATTTATATTTTTTAATAATTGTTTTGACTACGCCTATGGTGTATCATCCTAATTAATTATGAAAAAAACGTATTAAAATGTTAACAAAAGGTACAAAACTAGTATCGACGTATAGCACATATCAAGTAAGAGTTAAGTTAGTTTAGTAAAAGTTGGAGTGGACTGTTTATTTACCTATGAAACGTAACTCCTGGCTCTTTCTTATCGCTGCTGCTTTTACACTTGAAAGCTGAACAACTAATCACCATTGTAAGAAAGTTTATACAAAGTTTACTACACACAAACTATTAAAAATCGCTAAAATTGTCGCTGGTGACCAAATGATGACTCATTGTTTGCCACCAAAAGAAAAAAAAAAGGTCACAAATTCTGCTGCAGCCCGTATAGGGGCGTTACATGTCCTTATATTCTTTAGTCATTGAATTGTAATGTGTAAATTATATAAATAATATTTTAAAAAATTCAGATATTAAAATTTGTTCTATTATTTTTTGTAGTTATTTTTCCCAACCCAATAAAACAAACTTTACTTATACGACACAAAACCTTTTGACATACGATATACGTCATGACAGACAATCGTTAAAGTTGTTTTATAGTTGGCAATTTTAATTGCAAGACTATTAATAATTCTAGAGAAATAGAGAGAAAAAATAATATAGGGTCAGTTTTATATGATGCTCTCTATGGCAGTGGCGAAGTTACGGGGGGGCTTAGCCCCCCCAAATGTAGAATTAGCCCTCCCAAAATGTTTGACGCTCTATGCAATACAAGCTCGATTACAGTCGGTCCCTGGTCTGTCAGTGTTAATATGTCACTCGATAGTTTAAAGTTTAACCTAGAAATAATTCTGCGAAAACAATATATTGTGATGTATATATTTTAATGCGATGGTCTGGGTGTTTCTTATTTTATTTTTTAGTCATATTTAATATCTGTATGTTTATTATTAAAATGTATATATCATTTATACTTAGTTCTGTTTAGTTCATGTTTATTCGATATTGCCACTAAAGCATTTAGTATTAAATACTGTGTTTTCATCCTAATCTTACCTAATGTTATGATCAAAAGATGCCGGGGCTTAAGCCCCCCCCAAAATCAGAGAGCTAACTTCGCCAATGCTCTATGGGTATCTCGGAAACTAGCGGAGTTAGAGAATCGGTCAAATTGGGAAAGAATTGCAGTTTTGTGAGGTCAAATATATGCGCCTTTCGGATTTTTGAAAAAGTTTATGGCTTAATAGATATTTGGAAAAAACATAAATTTAGGCATTTTAAAAATGCAATTCCATTATAATCTATTTTAGACAAAAGGTTTTCAGATAAATGTTCTAGATAGTCACATACTTATTGAGACTGTGTTCTCCGCTTCTTTTCTGAAGCCTGTCATTTTTGACATATGACACAAAATGGAAATCATAGTTGGCCGTGACTTCATAAAAACGTCATTTTTAAAACTTAAAGCGATATAAGCTATAATATGGGGAATAAATATTTTTTCGAAAAATTACTGAGTTATAGCCAATTCTTACCTTTTTGAAGTTCTCTTTTAAACTTTGTTGTTAACCATACCGCATAAAAAAATCTAAAATGGATAGTTGAGGTCTTAACCTTTGGTTCAGGTGACCGAGGCTGCCTATGCAATTATTGATCCACCTCTTCCTATCCCTGAGTTTGCATAATTATTATGATATAAATAATTTTTAGCATTAACATACAAACTTTGAATTTGAATAAAAAGCGTAATTTCGACAATTAAAAAATGATTTTAGTTATTCACAACGAAACCTTCGATCCAAGAATCCTATAAATAATTTTATTGATGAGATATTCAGAAATGGTAAAATACCGGATCGTCTCAAAAGTAGCTCACCCATATATAACTTTTTTATTTTATCAGATAAAAAACGAGATTCGGTATGTTAGTATACGACATAAATTAGGATTAATTGACGTATTCAGGTCTTTTCGGTCACTTCCTGTTTCATCGGAAACAACTACAACTTTTGATTTTTAAATGGTACCCTCGGTATTTTTTTATTTTATTCGATAGAAAATTTCATTCTGAATAGAATGACATATCATATATGTCAACTTTTTACATTTTTGCTTAAAACAAAATTGAATTTTAAATTTCCATCCAGAGTGCCATGGCGGTATTAAAAACACCAGTTTTTAATCAAGGAGCCTTGGAAAAATAGATTTGACCTAATGTTTTTAGTGTCTTATCCTGGCTTTGTAAAAGATGCCCAAATCGTATTTTTAATCATATCTCGATTTTTTCAAATGGAACGAGGGTGGCTCATTACCATATTAAAAAAGCATTTTTTTACGAATAATTTGGTATTAAACACTTGGTATTTCGAGTCAAATTGTCGTTGGTTAGAATAAAGCAACAAAACACCGAGGGTGCCATTTAAAAATCAAAAGTTGTAGTCATTTCCGGTGAAACAGGAAGTGACAGAAAACAATTGAATACGTAAATTAATCCTAACTTATATCATATATTAATATACCAGTCTCGATTTTTTATCCGAAAAAATAAAAGAGTTATAGGTAGTTATAATAATAATGCAACATAATATTAATGCAACTTTTCAGGTGTGACGATGGTTTACGTGAAGAATACGCTTTTATCGAGCTACAGGGCGATCTGAAGTCCCATTCCGAGACTGCGTTCGATGGTAAATTCGTGGGCGATTTGCATTTCAGCAAGAGCGGCACGCCACTGCTCATCATAGGCCACCACCTGATGTACGGCAAGGAGACCAAGCTGGATAAGCCGTTCGCCCTTCTAGAAAAATGCCAAGAAGATGGAAACGTAACCTACAAAGTCAGGTGCGTCGTTAAAAACAAGATAATTTTCAAAACCAGACCTAAACCCATAGTCGGCGCTTAATAAATTTTGTCTAAATACAGTTTTTTTTTTCATTGAACACACCCATTAATTTCGAATATACAGTACGTCCCAGGATTGTCTTTTTAAGAAGAAAAACTTTTTTATTGATATTTTGAGAAAAATGCATTCTTCATAAAAATGGTTGCTTGTTCTATGTAATAGTTAATCCCGTTTTTGATCGATAATTTGTTTTAGCACCAATACCAATCACTAGTCCTAAAATCTCCTAACAAAAGTATTAAACTATTTCAATCATTGTTGATCGCACTGTATGTTTTATTTGACGATGACAATAAAAAAACTCAACTAAAATACAACTAAATTTTATTTAAATCCATATAATTGTTATAAATTTTCTCTTTACATATTATTTTACAACTTAATACTTGTATTTTATTTATATTATTTAAAAAATCGTTTATAAGAAAAGGTAAACATATAAAAACGAAAAAGTATTAGATATACCAGTATCAAAAATGGACATATATTATTAAGGAGCCTGAAATTACTTGATTTTTTAGTTATGCACTGGTTTATGCGTCTATTTTCAGTTAATATCACACAAATCTATAAAAATTATTTATAATTCAATAAAATTCTCTTAAAACTTAAAAAAAAATCAATATTATACCCAGTAAAGCTAATATTTTCACTAAGATATTTTTTTTAATATTTACTACTCTCTATGGTCTTAATAACTTAGATCAAAAATACCATACAATCGGGAAAAAAAACGGCGTCAGAGTTAGCTTGGAAATGAAGATTTTTCTCTAAAATTACATTGTGAATAATATTTCCAAGCCAACTTGACGCGTTTTTTTCTTCGATCATACGTTATATTTGGTTAATATTTGATAAAAAATCAATCGGTTTGTAGTATAATCAGAGGCCATATTCATTTGATATGATGCAAGTATTAATGGCGTCGCAGTAAGCGTTGAAATGTCATTTTAATTTGAACTTTACTACATCCATCGCTAAAGATCTATTGTACTCTTAACCTTTATAAGGACTTCATCCTTTCATTTGATTATATATCCAATGAACACAAAGACTTAAAAATGTAATATACAGGGTGGCGCCTCTCATACGTCGCGGAAGATCCAAGGAGAACGGTAGTTAATATCGAAATGAAATTTTGGCAGCATATATAGGTTAACTGAAAGCATTTTATAAAAATATATAGAATTATACATGGTGTCCCCAAAAAAAGTTACACTTCAAAGTTGTGTTTTTTCCAGGGTTGGCATGATTTAAATCAAATGACTTAAATCATGATTTAAATCGTGATTTAAATCAAGTGATTTTTATAATTTTAATCATTGATTTAAATCAAAAAAAATAATTTTATTAAAACTTTATTATAAATCAAAAAATAACTGTAAATTTTTGCCCCAGAATGCGAAAATCAATTAATATATAGGGTGTTACCATTACAAAAAACACAACTTTGATATGTAACTTTTTTTGGGGACACCCTGTAGAACTCTCTATATTTTGAAAAAGTGCTCTGAATTAACCTACATATGCTCACAAAACTTCATTTCAATACAAACTGTCGTTCTCCTTGGAGCCTCCGCGACGTACGAGAGGCGCCACCCTGTATTTCTATATTCATACATTAAAGACAAACAGGGCGTCATGGTAGTGATTTTGCAACAACTTTTATCACTTTTTTAACTTTTTTCTTGATAAATTACTTTTTTATTTACGTTTATTTTAAAATTAGTTCTACAGTATGTTCCCGGATTGTCTTTACAACAGGAAAAACTTTTTTATTATTGACATTTTGAGAAAAATTCATTCTTTATAAAAATTTTTGCTTGTTCTAAAATGGATAATCCCTTTTATACTTTTCCAAATTTCAATACCGTTTTAGAAAAAAAAAATAAAGAAACTCAGTTGTATTAAAACACCTTTGTGGTCTTGCAAAACTGCTTGATGTATGTACTCCCTCCTTAGGCTTTTTATTCAATGAATATATATTTTTCAATAAAAAAATACTCAATTTTTATTATAATAATCTTAATATAAAATTATACTATACCGGGTGCGTCTCAAAAGTGGCTCACCCCCTATAACTTTTTTATTTTTTCAGAGAAAACAAAAACCGATTTGGTATGTTAGTATAAGCACAGATTATACAGATTATAAACTTATCGCCAAAAGCATTGTTATTCAAGGTTCCAATTTTCGGAGTCGCGCACTAGTTAGGTTACTAGTTAGCGCACATAGCACGCCCACTTATGGCCTCTAAAATTGTGCACAGCGCCTGACCGGCCCTGTTATTACGCTGTTTAAACAGGAGTTTATTTTTGCGCACAAGAAAATTTACTCGTTTGCTCATCGTCATAAAAAACAATTTTAGGGACAAGATTTTTATCTGTATACTTATAGGATACCTAATCTGTGGTATAAGACATAAATTTGGATTGATTGGTGTATTCAATTGTTTTTGGTCACTTCCAAAATGGAAATGACTACAACTTTTGATTTTTAAATGGCACCCTCGGATTTTTTTTTACTTTATTCGATAGAAACTGACATTGACATTCTGAATAGAATGACATATCATATGTCAACTTTTGACATTCTCGATTAATAAAAAATTGTATTTTAAAATTCAATCTAGAGTGTCATGGCTATGTTAAAAACACTAATTCTTCATCAAGGAAAAAATGAAAAAATAGATTTCATCGTCTAATGATTTTAGTGTCTTGTACTGGCCAGTTAGAAAATGCTCAAATCATATTTTTAATCATATCTCAATTTTTTCAAATGGAACGAGGGTGGCTCATTAGCATATTTGGAAAAAGCATTTTTTTACGAATAATTTGATACCACAGACTTGGTATTTCGAGTCAAATTTTCGCTACGAACCGCAAGTTATAATTTCAAATAAACCATATGCGAAAATGTTGACATATGATATGTCATTCTATTCAGAGTAACATTCTCTATCGAATAAAGTAAAAAATACCGAGGGTGTCCTTTAAAAATCAAAAGTTGTAGTAATTTCCGGTAAAACCGGAAGTGATCGAAAACAATTGAATACGTCAATTAATCCTAATTTATGTCATATAGTATATACATACCAAATCTCGTTTTTTAACTAAAAAAGTAAAAAAATTATATAGGGGTGAGCCACTTTTGAGACGCACCCGGTATTGTATTATTTGGTGCGGCCTCTGATAGCCTACTGCACTGTTTGTATTCGATCTCCATAATAATATATATTAGTATTACACTTGTTTAACATTATTTCAAAAACCAATCGTAACAGTTTTATTAAGAAGCGTAATGTCAAAGAGAACACGTTCTAACAAACAATAACCGATATTGTACTTGATTTTCAACGAAAATTATCAACAATAATAAGCGACATTTGATTTAAAAAGTGACATCATAACAAAAACTATTTTTACCCGATACCATATACCAATTAACAAAAGAAAATCGTTACGCAAAGCACCCTTTGATTGATTTTTATGGAATAAACTTAATTCATCACAGTTTGCATTAAAATACAAAGCCATCGTTTTCAAATAACACTAGGGATGGTATTTTTTCCGATATATCGATAACTAATCAATAGGTATTAATATATCGAATAATTATAGGTGTTTTAAATATTATCGATATATCGATAACTATAGGTAATGCGATAGTTATCAATATATCGATAATTGTCGATATATCCATAATTATGAATATAACATTACGACATATCGATAATTTAAATATATCCATAGGTAAAATCCATAATCGTCCATCCCTAAGTAACATCCTGTATATTTTTTACATTAATTACACATATATTTCAAATTGATATTATTGTTTAAAATGTGGCGGTTTATAGTGATTTTATTATAAATTCAATATTTCAAACAAAAAACGGCGTCAGAGTTGGCTTCAAAATGAAGATCTTTCTATGTAAAATTATATGGTGAATGTCCCCGATCGGCAATTCCAAACCAACATGACGCCTTTTTTTTTGATAACGCAGTATATATGTTACAGTAAAAGTTGGAAATCAGTGATTATTAACAATTACTAGTAAAAGCTCACATTCACTGATTTGCAAAGACTATGCCAGTAAAAGTTCAACGGCTATTTTTGAAACCAACTTTTACTAGCGAATGCATTATATAGCATTCCCTAGACAATCGCAGTGAATTTGAAAGATTCAGTTAGCGCGGTTGCCACATGTTGTAAGATATAAGGATAAGTTAAATAATAGGCAATATAATAACATGAAATTGGGCTAAACGTTCGCAACGTTGACAGACATTTGGCTGCATCTGGCGGTAAATTCGCTTTGTTTTTTGTGGTTATGTATAATTGTTTTGTTATCGTTGTAAAAAGTGCTGTGCGGTATTTTCTCTATAGAAGAAATTTTCTGTGAAAAATTAAGGTAAACTAGACACTCGCAAGAATGTAATAGTGCTTGTTTTTCATTTCTGCAAGTTTTATTTGTTCTAACTTCTACCAACAAGCATCTCAGCACACTCGCTCGCCCTGTACAATAGAATCACTTTTACTGGCAATCTTTAGTAAATGTTACTTTCCCTAGTGAATGTTAGAAATTACTAGGAAAAGTCGACAAATCTCTTTAAAATACCTCATTCAAATGTTAACATTCACCGAATTTCCGACTTTCACTGTAACATAATGTACTACAAATAATATACAGGGTGTCGTTTAACATTATTTGCTCTAAATCAATAATCAATTATTGTTTCTTACTAGAAAATATGATTGTACTTTATTTTGAACAGAAATTTGAAATTTAATCGTCAAAAAAAACATAAAATGGCGCTTTGTGCAACGATTTTATTATCACCCGGTATACGGTCTGGGATTTTTACACAGTTCCGTCGAAGAGTGAATTAACTAATGTAATTAATTTGTATGGCAAGTTAAATGTAGAAATAATACACACAAAAAATAATCGATAAATGCACTGTGGGTATTTAAAATATAGAGAATAAAAAATAGATAAGATAGCACAATACGAAAAAATATTTCAAAAATATATACCAACAAACATGCCTATGTCTTTATTTGGTACTATTTTTTTTTGGAAACGTCACGTAAGAATATGAATCACATTTATGCACATTTTCATTATTCAGTTAAATTCGACTAAAATCGAGCTAGTCGACAAAAGTTGTGCTTCTTTAGCGGCGATTACACTAGAATGTTTCTTTTTTAAATCAACATTTACGATGCTAATGGCCAAAATATACGTGAACACCCTATACAACCATCGTTCAATGTTACGTTATACAGGGTGGTCCGAACTGTATTCCGGAAACTTCGGCAGCATAGTCTGCAGATAAAAATAAGTAAAAAAGTTCGTATAAATGTATGTCCTAAAATGCTTAGTTTCGGAAATACAGGGTGTAGAAATTTCGTTTTTATTTCGATTTTTTCCAAATAATTTTTGAATTAACGTCAATATTTGGATGAAAATTGGTGTCTGGGAGGTTTTTGACATGAGAAATTTGATTTTGATGTTAATATGACTCCTATTTGTAGGGGGCGCCACCTACATTTGTTTTAATTGTTTGAAGAGTAATAACTTTTCATCCGTACCTGTATAAAACTACTGAGTAAAAAAATATACATTTCCGTGTATTTTTACGTAAAAAATATCTCTTGGTAAAAATCGCTACGAGCAACCGTTCTGAAGATATTTAGAATGGAAATAGTCAATACATGCCATTATTGACAAAAAATAAACACGTTGAGTAGATAGTTATACTCTGTTTTTTTTTTTCTCAGGTAAGATTTCGACAGACGATGACAGAAGAAAAGCAGATGACGTCCCATACCAATCTATTTATTTTACTAAAAAAAGTTTCTAATAATTTTTGAGTTATCTATGGATGGGTTTAAATATAAATCCGTCATGCGTCGTGTCTTGTTGTTTTTAACCAGTTTTATTGGTTTATTTAAAAAATGACAGATCGTATTTCAATTTTATTGGCTTGACGGAACGATGAACGACAAACGGACGCCGATGCGTATGAACTCGCCTTTAGATTTTTGTAATTTTTGACGCTTGTCAAAGTCTTGCCAAATTATAGGTTAGAATTTTGTGTCAACTTTTGTTAAATACCCTGCGTCTTGGAAGATGATGCATTTTGATTCGTATTATTACGTGTGTTTTGTGTCTTTTGAAGTCAAGTGGAGGAAAAATCGAGTGAAAATTAACTGTAGACCCAGAGCACAGTTTATGGTTTATACTCGCTGCCCAGGCAGAAAGTTTTATACACCAATGAAATTGCCATCGATAAAGTTTGTATACCATTTCGTCGTAGATAAGTGCATCTCGTATATGGTAGAAGGATCAAACTAAACACATACTAAAAACTGGAGTAGCTGTAAAATATCGACAGCACACGATAGGTAAATAATGGATTTTAGTACTGCAGAAAAATAATGTCAAAAGGTACTGGTTTAAAAAAATTAAGATTAAAGTTAATTAATCAACCTTTAAGGTATAAAATTTGGTAGGTGTTATTATTAATAAAATAGTTTGTTTTATTTACCTATGTTGTTTTATTTATTCCTATGGAATATTACAAATTTGTATTTGTACATAAGTTATATTGATAAATATAATCATAAATGCCGGTAGTTTCATAAAGCTTGAAAGTAAATAATAGTTCTTTTTTATATTTTTTTGGTATGTAGTCTCTTGTTCTTGTTTGTTTTGTATTAACACATACCGTTTTTATTAAATAAAATAACTCGATTACATTTTTTCAGTTTTATACAGTTTTTTTCACAATATTTTGAAGTAATCACTTGTCATCTTGTCAATCAAATTTTAAATATATCCTGCAATGCGTTCCAGTTGTACCAACTTATTTCTTTGTAAAATAAAATAAACTACTTTGAAATTAAAATGACAGACACATCTATCACTGTCAAGGATCTTCTCGTTGGACAGACTATATTTGACTGAAATAATAAAATTGGGAAATTTTTATTTTTTTAAATTAATTATAAATTTTTCTTCGAAAAAATTACGATAAAACAGTTTCTGTTGAACTTTTGTCACAAAAATATTTCAAATTTATGATTTCAGTCTAATAACTATTTAGTCAACGTGTTTAATTTATGCCAATGATGACTGGTATTGATGATTTCCGTTGCAAATATCTCGAGAACAATTTCTCGTAGCGATTTTAACCAAGAGACCTTTTTTACGTAAAAAGTCACAGAACTGTATATTTTTTCACTCAGTATTTTTCAACAGACACAGACGAAAAGTTATTACTCTTCAAAACAGTTAAAAGACATGTAGGTGGCGCCCCCTAGAAATAGGAGTCATACTGACATCAAAATCAAATTTCTCATGTCAAAAAACCATATACATGTAACTTAAAAATATACTCAGTGTTCCCTATTTAACCCCGTGTGCTGTTTCCGTGCCGTAAGAAAAAGACAACATAACTCAGCTCCATATTAATGCTGCATAAGTCTATTTCACCCGGATATGGATTGAACTGCGACTGCGCCAAACTCCGATTGTGTTCTGTTTGAATTACTTTTTATTTGTGCGCGTAAAAGAGTGATTTTGTTTAGTTTATTGTTTCCAACTATTTTTTGATATTTTTCCAACTACATGATAATGTGTTATAAATAATAAAAATATAAATAAAATTGAAGGTTAGGTGAAATGTCAGTCAACCACTTCCCTTTAAAAACACCGACCAAGGAAAACTTCTTCAGGTAAGGCATGCGCAGTTAAATTATTATCCGGGTGAAATAGACTTATGCAGAATTCCATATTTCTCTTTCACTGTTTGGGCTTCACTTTTTGGAGATTAGGCTGAGTATAGGTAGTTATATGTATATGCAAAAAACTCCCAGACACCAATTTTCAACGAAATACTGAGGTTACTTCAAAAATTGTTTAGAAAAAATCGAAATAAAAACGAAACTTCTACACCCTGTATCTCCGAAACTAAGCATTTTAGGACATACATTTATTTATGAGAACTTTTTTACTTATTTTTATCTGCAGAATATACTGCCGAAGTTTCCGGAATACAATTCGGATCGCCCTGTATAACACGAGATAGAAGAGATATAGTCTGTCCAAGGAATCAGGGGTGATTTCGACAGACGACATCCAAAAATAACAGAAAATACAATTTGCTTGCGAAGTAAAATAACAGACACAACTGTCACTGTTAAGGATCATCCCATTGGACAGACTATAGCAGATAGTGTAAATTAAGCATGGAACTCACTTTTGAAATTTTAAGTAACTCAGATGAAGAATTAGATAAATAACAGAAAAATAATAATTTGTGTATTAATGCCTTAGTTGGAATTCATATGATATTTCTATATTATGTCTTTATTAGTTTTTACTTGCTGTTTCTTTTTTTAACGTTTCTTTATTTAATAGTGCAATGTAATTTTATATATTTAGATGTAGATTTTATTGCCTTAAATAAAAGATTTTGAAAATTTTATTTTTTAACAATTTTTTAATATTTTTTATCACAAAATATTTTAAATTAGAATCGTCCTGTAGTATGCGGTTGGGTGATTCTAGCATTTTCAAACATGCGTCACTAAATTACAAAATGACGACCAAACGTTAAAATTTCAAAAGTGACATAGATTGAAGATACAAGTTTAGATTGGAAAGTTCCCATAAGGACAACGTAAATACTATTTGGCGCTATTCATATAACGGTCGCTCTCCAAAGCTTTTGATACTTTCGGAGCGGTTCGGCTTTTTCCGGAATTATGTCGCCAAATATTATTTCTTCAAATTTATTATTTTCTTTTAATTTCTTAAATAAAATACAGTGTGTTGCATATAAGAAACTCTATTTTATTTAAGGACATGTATGAAATACCTATAAAACATTGAAAACCGCCACGATCCACGATGGTTTTTGCAGTTCACAGTTCACATAGCTTTTTAAGTTTTTAATGCCACTTTTTTTTCAATGAGGGCGGTTTACAATTTTTACAAATTCTGACTTTGACGAGAGAAAATTATTTCTGTTCTTGTTTGGCGGTTGTTCTTAACAACCGCTATAGCAGCGCCCTACAACGGATGCGCTCCAAAACAACTATAGGTTTTGGCGGCAAGCCGCGCATTCCAATCTAAACTTGTTTCCTTTATCTATGAAAAATGACTTCCATGCTTAATTTAATCATTAGTCATGCAAAAAATCAGTCATAAATAAAGATCCCCCGAAATACTCACTTTAATATCTCGACCGGATTTTTGTTTACACTTTACAATTTATTGGTGCAGTTTGGTTTGCGCAAATTATCTGATAGTCTAAACGGCCCTTAATACTGTATATCGTTGCCATTATCTCTGGAACATGTCTACTAGGGTGTAAAAAACAATAACAGACCATGCAAACCCTTAATATTCACAATAAACCCCAAAGATGATTCATTTCCCATTTAAATTACATGGGAATTTGTCACTTTTTGCAAATATTTTTTTTTCTCTCGATTTTCTTCTCTCGCAGCCATGACATTAAATATTCTTATACAGAATTGAACGCTCTACAAAAAAGGTCTCTTACAATTTTTCGATAAACCTACTCCTTCAAAAATTATTCACGGTTAAATTTAACCACTCGGTAAATTCCTAAATTCTTCAACTTTTTTGACAAAATTATGATTATTTTGAAAAATTTAATCTGTTACTGTAAAAATATACAATTCTGATGGTGTTAAGGTTGGGAATTCAGAAATTTCAAGTCTAATGAAGTTTAAATCATTTAAGCTGATTTATTTTAATAAACATTGTTTATTAAAATAAATTAGCTATACTTAAATGGTAGGAATAACTTTTGAAGGAATACGTTTATCGAAAAATTGTAAGAGACCTTTTTTGTAGAGCGTTCAATTCTGTACAAGAATATGTGATTGTCATGGCTGCGAGAGAACAAGATCGAGAGAAAAAAAAATATTTGCAAAAAGTGGCGGGGAAACGGTAAAATGGGAAATGAATCGTCTTTGGGGTAAGGTTTATTGTGAATATTAAGGGTTTACAATAGTCTGTTAATTTTTTTAGACAATAAACTAAAAATTTAGAGGGCGTTGTGAGAGAAATGATCAACTTTGGAAATAACGGACAACCTAAAAAAAATGTCTACTGTACTATTTATTAGACAGTTAAAGCATGGCACAATGCATATACGTATCTCAGGGTAGGTAATAGTGATGGGTTGTTATTTAACTATCTGTTATTTTAAAACAATTATTTAGAAATAACATAACGCAACCGTTACTACTAAAAAATAACAGATATAAATTAACGACACGTAGAGATCTACCGTTCGTGAAACGAAGTCGGCGCTCTGCAAAGCCACGAAATTCAATGCTGCTCGAAGCAATTCCAAAAAACAACTAGTATAGATGGAAAACATGTTATTTCGACAACCATCGATACAGGCGGCGAGATACAACGGACAACGGAGTGGGGAATGCGCTACGGCGCGGCGAACGTAGCTGCATCCGTCGATGGTCGTGCTGGGCTTGCAACAGCTTAAAAATAATAGGATATAAAAGAAGCAGCTTTTTTGAAACAGTTGCGGGCAAAACACCTGGCGGTCGAGATAACAGGAGTGGGAAAGCAACGCTGCTGCATCGGTCGATTGTCGATGGAGGCTCGCAACGGGTTATAACGTGTAGAAAATAAGCAGGCATTTTAGATACGTTGTTTTTTAACCTGTTACGAGCATAACAGGCGGCGGTCGAGTTAATCGGAGTGGGAAAGTAACGCTGCTGCATCTGTCGATTGTCGATGGAGGTTCGAAACAGGTTGGAGAATAACGCATCAGTTGTTTTAGATACATTGTTTTTCAACCTGTTACGAGCATAACGGGCGGAGGTCAAGATATTATGGCGCTGTATATTTCAGTACTTAGTTATTAAGTTTCAATATTTAGGTATTTATTTATTCTGAAAAAATTTCAGAATAAATACCTAAGTAGAAATTCTCCTTTGCAAATTTTAGTGTAAAATTAATTCGAACTACGCAATTCAGGCGGATCGTGGGGCAGGGCGTAGGTAGATCGGAATGTATAGGTATAGACGAGTGGTGGCATTTTGGCTTTTATATATCGCAATTTGTAAACAGCGCTTATTTGTAAACAACCACCATTTTAGATAACAATCGATATTTAGAAATGTTTTGACACCCTGGAAATACTACCACCGAGCACGTCATTGTTGCCACTTGCAACTGCGTTAATACGCCTGGCGACGACCGCCTCATACTCTTTCAGATATTTAGCAATAAAATAAAAAAACCTGTTATTTTTAAGCTGTTATTTTAAGCTATTTTTATAAATAACTATAACAGTTTCAACTGTTATCTAAAAATAACAGTTTTGCCCATCACTAGTAGGTAACGTAGAAACTTACGCTACGGATGTGGATGCGTCGTCGCGCAAACGAGAGTTAAAGCAAGTATTTTGACGTTACGTAACCATGTTACGTAACGTAACCGGTACATATGTTTTTCTATAATGTTTTGTGAAATGCTTTTTAATTTTTTATTCCATTGATTTGACATCAAATTTATAAAAGTAATATCGAAGGATAAAAAAGCATTAACGGAAATTATATTATTGAAATTGAAAGTATCCATTCTTAAAAACTTAAAATGTGTACAAATGATTAATTTATTATATTAAAATAGGCCCATTTCCTGTTTCACAAAGATGTTTATCGATTTGAATTTGTACATTCGGCATCGATCGGGTGAAATCGAAACTCCTTTGGCTCGATACGTTTGCGCTTTGTACGTACGTAAAGGCACGCAAAGATACGTATCACGTATCCGTAAATGCAAGTGAATTTCTCACTGCGCGAGCGTACATGTCAAACGATACGTTTACGTCTACGTCTTTGGCCGTGCTTTAACCGTCTATTATAGTTGTTTGTCATTGTAATTTAAAACTTCTATTATAGTTGTTTGTCATTTTAATTTAAAACTTTTAAAGTTCTTATATGAGTTTTTTCTATTCTAATGTAATCGCCGCCACATATACTGTATACTGCCACATCGAATTACTGCAGATATCTTCTTCGATCCCGTGTAATAATTCGAAATGAGAGCGCGCTACGTAAATGAAGAAAGTTTGTTTTTTTGTTGCAACTTCTAACGGAAACGGTACCAAAGTGTTCTAGAGTAATCTTAGAGAATAACACATTTACGTTTGGGTTTGGGCGGCATGACGGGACACAGCACCGCCCTGATGGCTTCGTCGAACACCGTTTTCAGTCCTTTTTGAGTTAGAGCCGAACATTCTAGATATTTGACGGCGCTGATTTCCTTGGCCATCGCCAAGCCCTACAAATCAACCAAAATACAATAAATTACAAGGAAAAAACTCATGCATTCGCTAATACCAAAGTTTCTAATACTAACTTATTGATTTTATTAAGAATGATCTTTGATAAAACTAAATACAACTGTAGAGCCTAGGGATATTTTAATTTTTGCCTATATTTTTATTTTGTAGCTGCGATAATCCATGAATTCTTTCAAATACAAAAAGGAACACCTTATCGATATTTCAGTTTGTTTACCTTTACTTAAATTATTTTATTTTATCCCACAAAACACTAAAATTTTATAAAAAGAAGAAATCGAACAAAAATGAGCCATTAGAGGCAATTTTGAAAAAATATCCCTAGATTTTGCGGTTGTGTGTTTATTTATTTATCAACGGACAATAATTGCCCAACATAAAATAAATTACAGTGACTAAGATAGTAAAATAGCTAATAATTTACATTTTATCGCGATCAAACATCGTTTTCAACAAAAAGCGATGATGACAAATTTCTGCGGATTGCGTTACATCTACGGCTTCTAACCTAATAATATCGAAACTGACACTAAAGCCTATACACGTGACAAAATGAAATTTTCGCAAAAATGTTTAAGTTTGTTGTATATAAGATACCGCTCTTCATTTTACTTTATAGGGCAAATGATTGTAACAGATAATATTTAGTTTAAAACTGCAAAAATTAGTTTAAACCGAATTTTATTATTGCGATGTTGGTCACATTGCGCCGTGTTCAGCAACGTTGTCGTTTATTATTTGACAGTTATCATAATGTCAGTCATTATTTTGTGTAATATTGTATTGTTATTGAATCTAGAAGTAAGATTGATTGGTAAGCACATTATACCAGTTTCAAAGTTATTTCTACTTATTTCAATTTGTAGCTGCTGTTTGAGTGCAGTTTCACAAGCTGTTAAGTAATGAACCATTAAAAAGTAAAATAAGCTATAAAACAAATTAATTAATTAATTACTAAAATATTACTTATTATTTTAAAAATAAAACGTAAAAATAATTAAAAAGCAACATAATTAATATATTGTTTCCCAATTTTATTATAAAAATTTGGGATATATTTAGCAGAAATGTTGAATATATGTTAGAAACTTACTTGTGGATAAGTAATTGGTGCCAGCTTTTTATCTTTCAATTTTTCAATTGTACTTTTATCTTCTCTCAGATCTAATTTTGTACCTACTAGTATAATGGGCGTATTCGGGCAGTGATGTCTTACTTCAGGGTACCACTAAAATAAAAAATGTTTTCTTTTACAACTCCCTACCTTTAAAATAAGCTCTGTAATTCATCAGTGCCATGAGTTTAACTATTGATATTAAGTAAAAGTAAGATTTACTCTACTTTTCCGTAGTTTTTCTTACCTTTGCTCGGACATTCTCGAATGAAGCGGGATTAACTAAGGAAAAACAGATTAGAAAGACATCAGTCTGTGGATAAGACAAGGGCCTCAGCCTGTCGTAATCTTCCTGACCGGCCGTATCCCACAATCCTAAATTAATGGGTTTACCATCGACCATCACATTTGCAGAATAGTTATCGAAAACTGTCGGTATGTACTCGCCAGGAAAGGCATTCGTAGTGTAGGAAATCAACAGGCACGTTTTACCAACGGCACTACAAAACAAAAGATTCGTTATTTAAATGTTTATTTACAATAATTGACGGTGACTAATTTTCGTCACAGAAAATGGCATAACCAAGGCATAACTATTATGACATTGTGTAAAAATTGCATACACAAATAGATATAGAACACCTGTGGGTGGTTTACTTACCCATCGCCCACAACAACACATTTTATTGCTTGCATTTTGGCCTGTTTCCCAACGTCTTATCCTCAAAAAGTCTATTATATCGGACGATTTTCGGAAACTTGGGTGTGTAACGTCAAAAGCAAGGACGACCTAACACCAACAGTATTGTACTATAGGAACACATATATCTTCTATAAACGCTCAAGCACTCTCCTATATTATAAAATGTTACTTTTATATCTGTTAAATATGTGTAAGTTCACAGTAAACAACTCTACGCAGGAGTTTTTCAATTCGCCACAATAATGACGAATACCAAACACCAGGGATTTTTTTTCTTCTTTGACAACCTCTGTTGACAATTGACAAATGCGCGACGGACGGTGCGATTGACAAACAGGTCTAACTAGGGATGGGAACGACGTATCGATATGTTCATAACAATAATTTGTTTCGATACATTTAATGAATAAAAAGTTAAGTGGATATAATCCAAGATATAATCAACAAAATTAGCGAGATCGCGTATCGCGAAGGCCGTGGCGAAGGTATTATAATATAAAGGTATATAAAGGTATTGCTTTCTGTTTTTTAAACGTGTTCAGAGATATATAGCCTGCTATGTTTGCTCTTAGATCTATAGGGGGAGATCAAAATGTAATTTTTAAGTTTTTTGGCTGAGAAAATTTAATTCCGGAAAAAGACTTGTGATTTAAGTCTTTATTCCGAAATAGAAAAAGATTTAAGCCATTAAAAAAAATTTAAGTTTTCTAAAAGATTTAAGTCTTTTTAGAAAAGATTTAAGTCATTAAAAAATATTTAAATCTTTTTTTAATGACTTAAGCCACTTTACAAAAGATTTAAGTCTTTTATGAGATATAAGTCTTTTTAGAAAAGATTTTAAGTTTTTTTTTATATATTTTTATCGTAATTTTTTTACAGCAGCGCCATCAAATATGTGTTCACCATCTTTAGTTTCATAAAAAAGTAGCAACTGTGAAAACCGTATCTTTGTACCGCTGCTCATAAACTAGAAACCCTGTAAAACACACAAAAATGGGACAAGCTGTACAAAGTACCACGAAATTTAATTTTATTTAAGTTGTTGATGTTTTTATATGTGTGTTTTTATGTCTTTGATGCGTTTATTTTTTATATAGTTGTTTATATAATATTTTATTCTAATCTGTATCTACAATAAATTAATATAAAAAAAACAAAAAAATATAAAAAATTAAAAAAAAATACAATAAAAAAATAAAAACAATCGGTAATGGGTTTGGTTTGGATAGTACAAGAAAATTAATATTAACATTTAAAGAATAAGTATTTAAATTGAATTATGGTTGTTTTGACTTGGGGGAGGGAAATTATATTGATTTAATAAAAAATTAAAATTTGCAGGTTATCATGATTTAAGTAAAAAAAGACTCAAGTAAAAAAATACACTTAAATAACGTTATATTGAATTAAGTCTTTACAAAAACGACTTGACTTGAAAGAAAATGACTTAAGTCATTTCAACGTTATATTGAAATTGCATTAAGACTTAAATCATTTTGATTTTAGAAATGACTTAAGTTTTTTTAAAACTGACTTGTTGCAGTTATTTAGATAATTGATATCACCGTATCGATATATTTTTAAATCGCGCCATTCCTAGTACCAATTGTTTTTCCCCCATTTTCCTCAAAACTTACTAGACTAGTATTACTGGTTGCCTAGACACGACTTACTGACAATTGAAAATTAGGATAACAATATCTCAGCCAGATTTATTACTAAAATGGTTTACTTAATATAGCAAATAATTTACATTTGGAGTAATATATTTGATAACAAAAATTCTACAATAAACTATACATAATTACTGATTATATATGCATTTAACAGGACAAAAAATTAGATGTTTCCGGGGAATACTCCATCGGCTCTTTGCTCGTCCCATTTTTCGATCCAGGAGTTGGGGCAGGTGGCGTTGAACACCTTCTTGAAGTAGTCGCACGGTGCGTAGTTGGCTCCCCTGATTCTCTGGCACCTGTGGTAGTCCACGTAGCTCTGGTAGCAGTGACGCGTCTGGTTGGTGTTCGGGAAGCGCGAGTCGAACGGCACAGTTTTAATTTGGTCTAAGGTTGCTGGGGCCGACATTCTTCTAAAAAGAATTATTTGTAAATACAGGGTGGCCCATTAGTGCGAAGAAAAATAGTAGGTTTGTTATTTTTTCAGATAAAAAACGACATTTGGTATGTTAATAAAGGACATAAATTAGAATTGAATGACGTTAAAAATGAATTTTTTCAGTTAAAAAACGAGATTTGGTATGTGAGTATATGACATAAATTAGGATTGATTGACGTATTCAATTGTTTTCGGTCACTTCCTATTTCACCGGAAATGACAACAAGTTTTAATTTTTGAATGACAAGTTCGGTATTTTTTACTTCATTTGATAGAAAATGATACTTAGAATAACGTATTATATGTCAAATTTTGACATTTTCAATTAAAAAAAATAGCATTTTATGTTTCAATTTAGAGTGCCATGAAATACCAAGTGTGTGGTACCAAATTATTAGTGCTTTTTCCAAATATGCTAATGAGCCACCCTCGTTCCATTTGAAAAATTCAGATATGATTAAAAATACAATTTGGGCATCTTTTAACTGGCCAGGACATGACACGAAAAACATTAGACGATCAACTCTATTTTTACAAGGTTCCTTGATTAAAAATTAGTGTTTTTAACACAGCCATGGCACTCTAAGTTGAAATTTAAAATACAATTTTGTTTAAAGCGATAATGTCAAAAGATATGATATGTCATTATATTCAGTGTCATTTTCTATCGAATAAAGTAAAAAAAAAACACCAAGAGTACCATTTAAAAATCAAAAGTTAATGTCATTTCCGTTGAAACAGGAAGCGACTGAAAACAATTGAATACGTCAATCAATCCTAATTGTCATATACTATGTCATATACTAAGATACCAAATCTCGTTTTTTTATCTGTAAAAAATAAAAAAGTTATAGGAGTGAGCCACTTTTGAGAAACACCCGATATGTAATAATACCGTAACTATTGTGAAACTGTTAAAAATTTTAGAATTCTTTAAATTCAAAAAATGTTCGTTTTTAATTTTCCATCTAACCAAAAGATAATATACAGGGTGTTCCATTAAAAAAGAAACAAAGAAAAATTATTTTATAATTTAGAAAGTCTGGCGTAGGATTTTAAAACCCTGTATGATATAAGATTACGATATAAATATAAATCCTTGGTAAAATGGTATTGAAAGTATGGAAAAATTCGTTTTAAATATATCTTTAATTTCAGTTTCTATGTTTCGTTAATGTGGGGCGAATATATTGATCGGTCCCTGTATATTAATCTTTTTAAAAATATTTTATATTTTTAACTGACACATTATTTAGACTCAGTTAACAGTTTGACAAAATACAAAATAGTTTTATTATTCTTCGACAAGTAGAGATATACCGCATGACCAAAAAAAAAACGGCGTCAAAGACGGCTGGGGAATGACAATCGATGATAATTAAGGCGAGGTCAATGCCGTTTTTTTTTTCGAGCGTATAGTATCTTCGTAAGTAATATCTGATTAAAATAATGTTAAGTATTTTTAAGAATTTTACAGAAGAGTGACCACTGGATTTAAATGTAACTGTATGTGTAATTATGTACAATATGATTGAAAAAAAAACGGCGTCAGCGATGGCTATAAAATGAAGATCGCTATCATTTTAAAATTAATATGGGGAAAGTCATCCATCGTCATTTTCAAGCCAACTGGACGCAGTTTTTTTCGATCATACGGTATTTTGGACTATGAGATAATTTTTTTTAAATTCCTTTATAAAATCTGATCTATACCGGGTGCGTCTCAAAAGTGGTTTTCAGTTAAAAAAACGAGATTTGGTATGTTAGTATATGACATAAATTAGGATTGATTGACGTGTTCAAATGTTTTCGATCACTTCCGGTTTCACCGGAAATAACTACCTCGATATTTTTTTTACTTTAATCGATAGAAAATAACACTCTGAATTGAATGACATATCATATGTCAACTTTTGACATTTTCGCATACGGCTTATTTGAAATCACAACTTGCGGTTCATAACGAAAATTTGACTCGAAATACCAAGTGTGTGGTATCAAATTATTCGTAAAAAAATGCTTTTTCCAAATATTTATGCTAATGAGCCACCCTCGTTCCATTTGAATAAACTGAGATATGATTAAAAATACGATTTGGGCATCTTTTAACCGGCCAGGACGAGACACTAAAAACATCAGACGATTAAATCTATTTTTCCAAGGCTCCTTGATTAAAAATTAGTGTTTTTAACATAGCCATGGCACTCTAGATTGAAATTTAAAATTTAGATTTTTTAATAAGCGGGAATGTCAAAAGTTGACATATGATATGTCATTCTATTCAGAATAGTCATTTTCTATCGAATAAAGTAAAAAAATTTTGCCATTTAAAAATCAAAAGTTGTAGTCATTTCCGGTGAAACAGGAAGTGACCAAAAACAATTGAATACGTCAATCAATCCTAATTTATGTCATATACTCACATACCAAACCTCGTTTTTTAACTGAAAAAATAAAAAAGTTATAGGGGTGAGCCACTTTTGAAACGCACCCGGTATAATAAATGCACTATTAAAAAGAGCAAGAACCATTTTCGACATAAAATAATGTAATACCAGCAGTTTTTTGGATAACTATTTATATTAAAATAAATATTACTTTATGTATCCATACATAAATCAAGACAATATTCTAATTAATATTATAAACAAAAAACTTAAAAAAATGCAAAACTAAATTGTTTACAGTAATAATACCCTTTTAGAGTATTTTTTACAAAAAGAAAAAAAATATTTTACAAAAATTAGACAAACTAAATTTATAAATACCTACATATTAGAAGGTCTATTATTTATTAAATTGTTAAAGAACTTAGGGCATTCTTAAAAACTAGTTTCATTGCCCATTAATTATCGTCATTCAGAGGCCTCAGTGCATATTTATTTGTTTTTCTTAACGATTTTACGTGTTTTGTAGGTTTTTATAATTTAAATTTTATTTTTTCTATGGTGTATTGAATTGTCAATTTTGATATGATTTGAAAACTACTAGATGGGATTAAATAAATATCTAATAGAGAATAAAGCTCAAGTTTCATTTACTTGAAATCAGGTATGTAAGAAATATTTGTTTATTCATTTTTAGAAATGTTTTTATTCATTTTTAGAAATGAAATTTTAGTTTTTCATTCTAGAATTTTTTCTAAAGACACACAAAAAAACTTCTTGCGAAGCATACCATTTTCATTTATTGATAAAATATTGTAAAATATAGCAAGATTTGAAAAGTATTGGGTACTTGGAATTGCCTTGGATAGGTTTGTTTTGGTTGGGTTTGGTTTGTTGGTTCATTTTTGTTTATTTTCGTTTTTTTTTCGGTAACGTATTGATATTTCAATTACAGTATCTACTAGGTTAATTTCATACCTATACAAAAAACGTGTTTAGAATGTAAAGCAAAAATACGTTTTCTTGTAACTGATTTCAGTTATTCTAAAGCCGGAAAAAAGACAATGATGCATTTCCGCAGAGAAATTTTTATGATTTTGTGTCTGGGGAGGCTTCTATATACTGGATGTTTTGTTGTTTTTTTTATAAGTGATTTCAATTAAAAAAAATCTTCAC
Source organism: Sitophilus oryzae (assembly GCF_002938485.1). Taxonomy (NCBI): domain Eukaryota; kingdom Metazoa; phylum Arthropoda; class Insecta; order Coleoptera; family Curculionidae; genus Sitophilus; species Sitophilus oryzae. The sequence continues at coordinate 2,951,287 of NW_022147480.1, forward strand.
CCGACAATAAATATAAAATAGAGCTTCTTTTAGTATGTTTTGATATTAAATTGATTTTTATGACAAAGTTCAGATTTGTTTTTATTGACAACTGAGAACCCTGACAATTTCAGAAAAAATTAACAATTCTACTGTCTAACTGAGAGTGACAGCGAACAAGGTATTTTAAGAAGATGCCAGCCTCATTTAAGCAGGGGCCGTGTTTGTGAGTCGTCGTTGCAATACGCCTCTTTGTACTTTCGCACTTCGTTCATGTACACCGACCAGGGGTCCTGCGCCTTCGACGAATCCTCCTCGAGCGTTCGAATTTTTTGTACCATGCCCGTCTTTAACACTTTGCCGCCCCGTCGTTTTCCGAAAACCGGCACCGCCGCTTTCTTGGCTTCGTCCTGCTCCTGCACCTCTTCCTCTTTCTTTTGCTCCTGCATTTTCTTAAACATCTCCAGAAACGAGCCGTCATTCTTAAACGGCACGGGCGGCTGTTCCGGCTCCGGAGATCCCTCCTCTTCCTCCAAATCCTCCAGTTTCATATCTTCCTCTTTTATAATGTCACCCTCAACACCCCTCTCGCGTTCTTTATGACTGCGTCTCGGTCTTGGTGAACGAGAGCGTCTCCTCTCCCTCTCCCGGCCGCTCCTATATGATCGAGATACCGAATAGCTTCTGGATCGTGACTTTGATCGCGACCTTGAACGTTTACTCCGTTTTTTGTATCTATGCTTGTAGCTAGAGCTGCGAGACCGCGACCTGGAACGCGAGGACGAGTATCTCCTCCTTCTTCGGGTTCTTGAATGCGAACGCCTGTGCCGATCTCTAGAGTGGCCCCTTGACTTTTTCATTCTCTTGTGGTGGTGTGGACTGCGGCTACGCGACCTGTGCCTGGTCCTATCGGCAAAGTTCGAGTCGGTTTGCACGGTGACTTTGTCTTTGCTTCTCGAGGACCCAGTTTTCTGGCTCTCATCTTCGTCAATGTCAAACTCTGTGCCTGGAGGTGGAGGATTATCCCAGTAGGAGAATGACGACGAGGGATTCATCGGGATAAAGCTGTGGTGTAAACCTACAAGAGAACTTTCCAGGTATAAAACGCTGCAAGTACAATACAGGCGACATCATAAACTGCTGGTATTTTGTAGACGCGTGAACGAAATATCGTTTTCCGAATTAAGATTATGTCAAAAATGGCAAAGGGAATATTAATTTGATCGTGGTATAATACTTACACACTGGCAGTATTAGATAATCAATGAGAGAGTGACATTTGTAAATTTAACAAAAAAAAAACATTTGCAAATTTATTACTTATTCAAGCAATATTCTAGATACATAAAGATAGAACAAGCCTCTGTAACTACTAAATGCTATACTTATTGTAAGGTTTTTTTACTTTTTACCTTATATTCACTCCAAAACTAATCCAATAAAGTGACACAATATGGCTACCAAATTTTTACACAATCTTTTTTCTTGCTTCTTGCTCCTCTTGCTCTGTCTCATCTGTCTGTCTTCTGTCTCTTGTCTTGTTTACGCATAGAAAACACAGGTGGACAACCTCCAAACTGGTAACTAAAGCGCCTCTAAACCAAAAGAAGTTAAACCAATGAAATCGTTACAAGAAAACTGTAATAATCCTAAAAATTAGAAAATAGTTCGACGCCATTGGTTTTTAGAAACTTACAATTCAGATAACTCAATAGAAGCACATTAAATTGCTACTAGTCTACAATAGATGGCGATGTATAAAAATCTAATATCCTTACTCAAAATCTGTGGTCTATTTTTGACAGAAAGACAGAACCATATATTCTGTGGACAGAACCAAATGGAAAATGACAGGTGTATGGTGTATTTGTTATGTTATTAAAATTAATGTTAAATTAACGAAAAATTATTATTTTTATTAATTTTTAAAGCATTGTAATTATTATGAAGCATAATTTGAACATGCATGAACAGAGTCCTTTCTGAAAGATTAAGCCGTATTAAATTACAAGTATTTGCTAAAAGGTTATGTTTATAATAAAAGTAGAAACAATCCAAATACAAATCAAAATTCAGTGAAATGGTTAAAAGCACATCTAAGAATAAGTATCTACGAAGGTACAGAGTATGCTTTATAATAGGAATGGTAATTCTGTCGTTTCAAATACTGGTGGTAATCAACTTTTTATCTCATAATAAAAGTACAGAAGAACCAGAAAAATGGGAACCATCCGACTCCGATAGAGATTCTGGCTCGAATAACGAGGCTTTAAATTCCGCGCGTCGAAGCGACGACGAAGAAACAAATTTACTTGCCCCTCAAACCAAAAAAACCAGCAATAATACAGTTCAGTTAAAAGTCGAAGAGTTAAATTTCGATCTGCCTTGCCATATCACGGAAAAACAAGCTATTTCCGCTTTAACTCGAGCTAAAACACAAAGATGCAAACAAGTAATTGCCAATATATCGTGCCAGTCTTTAGAAAATCAATTGTATCCCTTGGAATTGAGATCAAGCTGTCCTGTAGGAAATTTTGTTAAAGGAAAAGAGCTGGGTTGTTTCAAGGATGACAAAAAGTTTAGATTATTAAATGGATATTTTGGTGTTAGTAAAAGTGAAAATTCGCCAAAATATTGTATAAATATATGTTTACAATCGGGATTTCCGTATGCTGGCGTTCAATATGGGTAAATTATTATGTGTAAGTAAGGTCTAAAATAAGTAATGATTGAAACTTTGTAGAAATGAATGCTTCTGTGGATCTGATGAACCACTTCCTAGTTCTAAGATTCCAGACTCATCCTGTAACATGAAGTGCCCTGCGGATTCCCACTCTACATGTGGAGGTTATTACACTATTAATATTTATCAAACCGGCATAAAGAGTAAGTAGTTATAACTACCTATTAGACCAGACATTATTATTAAAAACCAATTTAAGAGTTTGTAGCTCAGGTGGCGAATGAAACAGTTACCAATGTAAAGTCTTCTAGAATAGTATTTTTATTAACATTAAATGGCAGAGCATTGAGACAAGTGATGAGACTCATAAAAATACTGTACCAAAAACAACATTTTTATTATATCCATGTAGATGTGGTATGTTGTAAAACTTCTACATACAGGGTGGCCCAGTCTTCATGAATAATTCTTTACCTTTTCTATTGCCAGCTTTTTAAAAGAATAATTGTAATGAGTACCTAAAATCTCAAACCAGAAACTTCATATAGAATTTGTTCTGAATCATGGGTCACACCCTGTATACAGGGTGTCTCTGGCAGAGCTTGCTTTATAAGTTTCTAGAGAAACGAAATATCTAGATCTAAGCTTGTTTTTGAAATAGATATCTGAATATCGTCTCTTGAAGATACAGTGTTTTAAGAATGACTGAAAACACAAGGACCAATCTCACTGGGCACCAAATTGTTACTGTGTAATGTTGCTGTCAACTGCTGGCATCTCCTTTCAATTCTGCCATATAAGCAATACCAATTAAACTTTTAGTTACGTAATCGAGGGCGCGATTTTTAAATTCATTGTTGCCAACCATGGAGATATTCGACGCCAGGCTGACTAACTGGAATTTAAATTTCCCGCTGGGAATTCAGGTGGTAGCTCTGCTGTAAAAAATGTCAAGTTGACACATTTATTTATTTATTTTCTGACATTCTCATTCATTTTGACACTTTAGTTTTGTATTACGATTTTTTGGTTTATATGAATTGTATTGTAATACTTTAAGCTTAATTTTTCTACTAGCAGACATTACAGTCGAACATTGTTCTTTTTAAAACCTCTTTTAGTGCGAAGTGTACAAGATAGTTTAATAGCCGTTGCAAAAAATTCATCGCAACCTTATTAGAATATTTTGAAGGGAAAAGCGGTAGTAATGGCTAGTGATGTTGGTAGCGAATATTTCCATTCGAATTTTGCAGGAAATTTCAGAAATTTCCGAAATATTCGGTCCCAAAATCGCGAATATTCGCAAAAATCCGAATTGTGCAAGAAATTTCTTTTCAAAATTCAAGACATTGAGCAAAAATTTAACGAAAGCGTATCAAGTATGCCTATTCTTAAATCAGAGGAAAAAGAATGCTTCTCTGCCTTACAAAATAGAAAACGTATGGCTCTTAAACCAATGCATTTTGCCGCGAATCTCTTGGACCCCTCTGTTTCCTGGGAGAGCACCTTAACAATGAAGAACACATAGCCGCTATGGAATTTATCAACAAACATCCTCAGTTTGTCAATAATAAAGAAGCCATTTATACAGATATAACAAATTATTGCGCCAAATCGGGTTTATGGGCTCTCGTCTACCTTTGGATGTCAGTTAAAAATGTAGACTGTCTAAGTTGGTGGCAAGCAGTGTGTAAAAATACTCAGTTGAAATATTTAGCTGTTGCTCTAACGTCATCTGCAGCCACTGAGAGAAGTTTCAATACTTACAGTTTTATCCATACTAAAAAAAAGGAATCGCTTAACTGCACAAAGAGCCGGCAAAAAAATGTTCGTAGCTCATAACAATAAATTATTACTACAAAAACAAAAAGTGGATATGGAGCATGATATTCAACAACATGAAACTCCTCCAGAACCACTAAACCCCGTAGAGGTCCATCCTTCAGAATCAGAACCAGATGATACATCAAATATATCTGATTTGGAAATAGAAACTGACGAAGTCAGTACTACTACTACTGTAATACCCTATGAAGATGGGACCAGCTCAGCGCGCCCGAAAGTATTCCGGAATAGAATAATTCAGTTATTTGTGTTTTACGTTTTTTAAATTTATATTTCGTGCTTTTCTGTTTTTTTTTAAGTTCATAGTCACAGTTCATGGTTTATGTACAAAGTATAAATGTTACCAAATGATTTTTGTTATGTGTTATGTTTATGACTTTTATGAGTTATGTATTGTTTATTAACAATATAACAACTAATATTATGTTTATTGTTTTTTTCCACTTACATGTTGGTATCAAATGTCTATCTAATTTATTCCTTTATTATATCAACAAAAAATATGTAAAATTGTAAAATTTCCAAAAATTTCATAAATTTCCGAAAGTTTCCGAAAGTTTCGGAAATTTCCTGCAACAATCAAAAATTTCTGGAATATTAACATCACTAGTAATGGCCGTTTATGTCCCTTAAGTGCTGTTAAGGAGGTGAGTTTTGTTGATGTAAATAATAATTGTTTACATATTTATAATTAATTTATTTTTGTTTCCTAAAATATTTTGATTAGAAGAAAATATGTGAAAGTTGGCAACGCTGTGCAGCTCAAGTTTAATCACGCTACTAAAAGTTTATTTGGTACGATCTATATATTTTAATTCTCTAGTAACCTTGTATATGAATTTTTAAAGTAGCTCAACCTAAAACGTTTATGGATGTAAAGCACCAGATGGCGGGGCGTATTTCACAGTCTTTTACTACAGAAAAATATTTTTTGTTACTCTGAATTTTGAAGCGACCAATAAAAACAGAGAAAATAAAAATCGATAATTTTCGGACTGTACCAATTGGGTACTAATCGACCAGATACTTTTTATCTATTAGATATGCTATAAAAGCTGGTAATTATACAATTCGACCATTGTAAATACCCGACAAATTCCGCAAGGCCGACGAGGCCGATGCTTTTCACTGATAAGAAAAAAAAAGTTTGTTTAGATAATTTTCGAGATATTTTTTATTTCTGAATGCACATTTTTAAAGTATTTTATATTCTTTGTCCGCTTGATCTATTATACTGGTCGCACGTATCGAAGTTCTGTTTCTTCTAGTTTTAAAAAATGTTCTTATTTCTTTATAGTTGTAGTGGTTGTAGTGTAAAATTAGATTAATTTTATTAAGTTTAATTATAATGTTTAGTGTAGAATACCAGAAATAGTTTAGTAGTGTTTTTATAGTTTATTATTTTGTAGTGAAGTAGTAGATGAAGGGATAATTTGGTTATTTTTTCTTTTTGTTTGATTAATTAGTAAGTTTGATAATTTTTTCGGTGTAAAATACAAGAAGTAGTTGTTTAGTGTTTTTATAAGAGATTATATTCGTTTATTTTGTAGATGAGTAGTAGGTGAAGGTATTTGGGTATTTTTTCTTTTTGTTTTTCTTCTAATTGTAGTAATTCAATTAAGTATTGTGATAGATACATATCTTCCTTCAACTTCGTTGAAAAGTGCGTTATCATATAATTTTGGTTTTCTGGTAGTAGAATATACGAAAAAAAAAATCAGATCAAATTTATTTTAAATTAAATTAATCGAGTCTTATTAATCAAATTAATCTAGTCAAATAATAATAATAGTTAGTTTCTAAATACTATACAAGGTGAGTTTCCTACGATGTTCTCTATGGGTATCTCGGAAACTACTTTAGATAGAGAGTCGGATAAATGGGGAAAGAATTGCAGTTTTGTGGGGTCATAAATATGCGCCTTTCGGATTTTTCTGAGAAGTTCAAGGTTAAGTTACTAGACATTTCGAAAAAAACAAATTTTGGCTATTTTAAAACTTGTCTCTAATTCCATAATAATCTACCGTATGATCGAATAAAAACGGCGTCAACAATGGCTATGAAATGAAGATCGTTGTCATTTTATATGTAAAATTATATGGGAAATATCATCGATCGATAAAAGTTGTAGATAATTACATACCTAATGCGTTTGTGTTTTCTGTTTTTTTTTCTAAAGCCTGTCATTTTTGACATATGACACAAACATTATGTTTTTTTTAAATGGAAACCCTAGTTAGCCATGATTTCATAAAAAGCGCCATTCTTTAAGCTTTTCAGCGATATAGGTATAATATGTTTTTTTCGAAAAATTACAAGTTATAGCCAATTCTTTTCTTTCTTGGCTAATTCCCATACCAATAATACCATGCCAATTAGTTGGCATCAAAAATGTAAAGTTTTATGTTTTCAAAAAAAAATATTGTAAAATTCGTAAAGCACTCAATTTAGAATAAAATAATCTAAGAATGAAATGATTCTTTTATAAACTTGCATTAAATCAAATTAAAATAGGTATGTAACTTTTTTTTAAATATTTACTAATAGCAATTAGCATTATCATAAACTATAAATAATGTACCAACATATCGAAATAATAATTTCTTTGTTAATACGGTTTAGAATTCTTAAAATAACAGGCAAAAATAATCCACAATTTACAGTAAAATAAAAGTTTCGTTTAAATTTCTTAATCAGCTGATCACTATTAAAGTTCGCAGAAACCCGGGCTATATTACTCTGAGGAGAATAATCGATATTTTTGACTCCGCCCCGAAAGGTTCACGATTTGTCCTCCAGTTGGCAGCACATTTTGTCTAGTCGGTTGAACAGCTTTAAGAATATATAAACAAGGCTAGTAACTTCTAATGCAAGATTAGCCAGTGACATTCTCTATATGCCTGCATAAGTGTAGGTTTACATGCATCCGTAATGCGTCGTTGATTTTATGCAATTTTATTGGTTTATTTAAAAAATGACAGCTCATACTTAAATATGATTGGAGTGACGGACGCATTATGGATGCATAACATAACTCACCTTAAATCCTAATTTATTACATTTTCTAGAGACAAGATTACCTATTTCGGGAACTACTGCCCTTAGAGAAATTTAGGAACATCAAATTGACAAGGAAGAGATTCGCCACGATATGGGGTGGAGCTTCGCTTCTTGCAATGCTCCGATCTTGCATGTTCGAACTGTTGAATGTCAAAGATTGGAAGTGGGACTTTGTGTTGAATCTGAGCGAATCGGATTTTCCCGTTAAAAGCATTGAAAAATTAACGCACTTTCTGAGCAGCAATACAAATAGAAATTTTGTAAAATCGCATGGCAGAGAGGTATTAAATATTTTGTGGTAATTATTGAAAAAACTGGAAATTGTCCATTTTTCACAAAAAAAATTGTACACTCTACTAGCGTGTACCCGCGACTTCGTTCGCGTCGAATTAATCATTTGTAATAGTGATGATAAAGGCGATATTATTATATAACTTGGTGATATTTGAGGGATAGTTTTATCTTGTTGGAATTTGACTTTCGAAAAATCCGTTTGCCAAAAATAAGCTTTTAAGTCAAGCAGTTTAAGCAGAATCGTGGTTAATCAATTAGCCAACTTTTTGGAACACCCTGTATGATTTTTTAAAAAATTTCAAAATATGTAAAAATACAAAATAAATTATGCGTGTCCAAGCGTTTTCTCGAAAGACTAACCGTTTTTTAAATAGCAAATATTGAAATATTTGAGGGGTGTTTTCACCCTCTTGGAATTTGAACTTCGAGAAACCCCACCTTATCGAACCTCTACACCCCACAGTCAATCCGTTCCAAATCAGCTTTAAACGTCAAGCAGTTTAAGCAGAATCGTGATTACTCAGTGGTTATATTTATGAAACACCCTGTATAAATTTTTAAAAAATCTTAAAATATGTAAAACAACAAAATAAAATATACGTGTTTAAGAGTTTTTCCGAAAAACTCACCGGTTTTCAAATAAAAAATATTCTAATATTTGAAGGGTGGTTTCACCTCCTTAAGTCCCGTTCTCAGAACTGCGACTGTCGCCAGCGACACGACAAAAGAACCAATCAGATTTGTACAAAATTCAAACAGCTGTCAATTTTAAATTTAGTACAGTTCTCATTGGTTGTTTGAAATGTCAAACTGTGTCGCCCGCGACACGACGTTGTTCTGAGAACGGGGCTTTAGAATTCGAGTTTCGAAAAATCCCCTCTTATCGAACCTCTACACCCTAAAGTCAATCCGTTTTCCAAAAATCAGCTTTATACGTCAAGCGCTTTAAGCAGTACAGTAAACACCCTGTATACATTTTAAAAAAATCTTAAAATATGTAAAAAAATAAAATAAAGTATACATGTTTAAGCGTTTTTTCGGAAACTTAACCTAACCTAACCTAACCGTTTTTTAAATGAAAAATATTGTAATATTTGAGGGGTGGTTTTACCCCCTTGGAACTGGAATTTCGAAAAATCCCTTCTTATCGAACCTCTACACCCTAGAATCAACCTATACCTGTATGCCAAAATTGAGCTTCTTACGTTGAGTAGTTTGAGCAGGATCGTGATTAATCAGTGAGTCAGTCACTTCTAGAGGTAGGCTCTAGGTACCTTGTGTGTCATTTGTAGAGGCTGGTCTCGCGCAAGTGTCAGCTGCCTCTCCTGTAGGTCCCTTGGAACTTGCACCGTTTTATACTTTAAATACCTAACAAATTGTTTTGCTATATTTTTGGATTTTTCTGAGTCCGCCAAAAAAGTTTAGATTCGTGATCTACGCCTTCAAAATAGGATGAAATTTTTATGAAAAAAGGACGATTTCCAGTTTTTTTCAATAATTACTCTATTATCTACAACTAGTGATGTAAAATTTCCAGAAATATATTTTCGGAAATATTTCCTGAAACATTGGAAATATATGGAAATATTGGAAATATATGAAATATTTAAAAAAATAAGAAAAACTGAAATATTTATTTATAAAAATCATAACAAAACATCGCAAAACACAAAATGAGTTATTCTTCAACTTAGAAAATAAATTTAGGTTAAATTTGTACAAAAGAATTATTTTTGACACACTAGTCGAACAAGAGGCCATACATAAAAGAAAATAATCTTCTATTAAGATAGATATGAAACTTAATAGTAAAATTTTGGGTCAAAGCGCCCCTCCGTGTTCTTAGTAGAGACTACGTTTAACCCAGCGCCTTCGCCTTTTCTGCTGTAAATATTTTTTATGTTTATATTTGATTTCAAAGGATTTAGTTTTAAAGTTACACTGATATATTAGTATATCAGAGTAACTTTAATAAAACATAAGAATATATATCATAAAACATAAGAATATATATTTTACAGTTTATTAAATATAAATTTTGACTACAAGGTAGAAAGTAAATCACAATATTTGATAAAACTTATAAGTATACCATTTTTACAGTTAATAAATAATAAAACTATTTCTGACTATGATATTTAAAATTTAGATAGATAGGATATTAAAAAACATACCGGTATTTGCAGACGCAGGCCCAAATTCAATAAAAACCAAAATTTTTCCTGCGAAAATCGGGCTTTTTTCACAGAAAAGGTATTTTTTGATTTATCAACAATCATTGTCGAGTTGACAATATACAGGGTGTTTTCTAATTAGTTTAAAGAATTGTGGTGTCATTCCTCATGTGTTCTTAAAACAATTTTTATATAACCATTGGGTCTAAAGTACTTCCTTTCTGATCTACAGGGTGTTAAAAATTAAAAAAAAATCGATATTTTGCTTAACATAAATGGTACGCTACCTACTGCTTTTTTAAAGAAAATATATTTTTTTCTTGACTGGCCATCCTTTTTCAACAAAATTGATCTTTTGAGTTTTTCTTGTTCATCAAACGGTTACCGAGAAAAAAATAAATATACTTATTAAGAGCCCTCCTTAAGCCGTTTTCTAACGATTTTTTATTTTTTAGATTAATTAGGAAACACCCTGTATATGCATATCACAGACAACCAAATAAACTAGTAATCTCAAAAAATTATTTTCCCTACCACTAGCGACATACCGTGTTTTTAGTGGGTACTAAATTATTTTATCAAAATTTCACCATATAAGTTTCCAGGCAATGCAAGAGGCATATCTTCATCGCTGTCATCAGCATCACACTCAATAACATCTTTTTGCCAGTCTACTTCCTCAAAATCTTCAATAATATCGGAAATAAAAATTGATCTATTGCCGTTTCCTATTTTCTTCATCAAGTTTTCATTGTGGGATACATAGAGTAGCTTAGCGGCTCTATCATTAGTAAGCCTGTTTCTCTTTTTTGAATGAATATAACTATAAACGCTAAAACTGCGTTCCTTGGCAGCCGAAGATGCTGGCATCATCAAACTTCGTGAAGCTACTTGTGATAATGAAGATGAAGAACCCAGTCCTTTCCACCAGGAGACTGGGTTATCAAAACTACTTTTCCATATGAAGTTATTTCCAAATAACTTGCCACTTCTACAACGGTAATCTGCTATTTCATCTATTATTTCTTGCTCCTTTTTATTGAGTTTATTTTTTGATATATTAAGTATATGCATTCTATGGCAGAAAGAATTTGGGTTTCTTCAAGTTCAGAACCTTGTGATTTTAAATTTAGTAAATCTGCAGCATAATGAATGGGTTTTATTTCTCCGTAGAAATGCGAGGTTGCAAATAAGTAGGTGAATCCTCAAACTCGGTATATTCACCATATTATATGTTTGTAAAACTGTTCTATAGTAAGTTTAATGTTTATAGGGTTACAAAATATGAAAGATATATTAATGAACATCGGGTTTGAATCATTAATGACAAGATTTAAGTATTTTTAAAAATATTTCCAATATTCCCAATATTTCCGAGACACGTTTGGACATTTCCAATATTTCCATTTCCATTTACCACACTATCTACAACACCCGGTATATTTAAGGTCCAAAGATTTATTCAGAAGCAAGGATTAGACAAGACGTTTGTGGAGTGCGAATATCGAATGTGGCGCGTTGGCAACCGGAAATTGCCGTTGGGAATACAAATTGACGGGGGCAGCGATTGGATAGCCCTATCCAGGCCTTTCGTGCAGTATATCGCTGATCCAGAACCGGACAGTTTGATCCAGGGTCTCCTGAAAGTGTTCAAGCACACCCTTTTGCCAGCCGAAAGTTTTTTTCACACGGCTCTGCGAAATTCCAAGTTTTGTAACACGTACGTGGACAATAATCTTCACGTAACCAATTGGAAGAGAAAATTAGGGTGCAAGTGTCAGTACAAGCACGTGGTAGATTGGTGCGGATGCAGTCCGAACGATTTTAGGTCGGAAGATTGGCCGAAAATTTTAAACACTCTGTCTAGGTAATATATTTTAGTTGTAAGACATTTTGGAGCTCGAACACACTGACAGCCAGGTCGCACCGGCCAGGCCGCTGCTACCTCTAAAACTATTAAATCAAATGATACAACGCACACTAACGACCTACAGTCTGACAAACGGATCTGAAACAACGGGGTAACGGCAAGGGGATCGCAATTTTCTAAAATCATGACCGATTTCATTCATAAAATATCCACGAGCGTGCGGGGTTTCATAAAAATATATCAGGAATTTTTATAATATTTTCCAGTAAAGTTTATAATATTATTTTACTTTAAATGTACCTACATTTTGTTTAGTCATTTGCCAAATATAGTAATATTTGTTAAAAAACGCGTGTACTAATTACAATAAACACAAATCAAGTTAAAGATATAAAACACAATACAATAACACCGCCACTGGATTTTTCAATAGTAGTGACTGTTTCTACTATTCCTAGAAGATAAAGTTGAGGCTAATGGCGACAAGACGCGCGAGAATCTCGACCAGACTGGTTGAATCCGGGATGCCATGATGAATTTTGTCAGCGTTGCCAGCTTACCCTAAGCGGACGTTATCTTAAGGAAATACTTTACCTTTTATAATAGGCAGAATGAACGAAATCAGTTAATTAGATAAATATACATTACTAGCGTGTACCAGCGACTTTGTTCGCGTCGAATTAATCATTTGTAATGGTGATGATAAAACAAAGCAAGAATTTCCATTAACATACAAACTGGATAAAATTTTCTCACATTTATGTCAGCATGAGAAAAAAACAATATGGCGATAATATTATATAACTTTGTAATATTTGAGGGGTAGTTTCATCTCGTTGGAATTTGACTTTCGAAAAATCCGTTTGCCAAAAATAAGCTTTTTAGGTCAAGCAGTTTAAGCAGAATCGTGGTTTAGAAATTACCCAATTTTTTGGAACACCCTGTATGATTTTTTAAAAAATTTCAAAATATGTAAAAAAAACAAAATTAATTATGTTTGTCCTAGACTAACCGTTTTTTAAATAACAAATATTGTAATATTTGAGAGGCGTTTTCACCCTCTTGGAATTTGAGATTCGAGAAACCCCTCCTTATCGAACCTCTACACTCCACAGTCAATCCATTTGCCAAAAATCAGCTTTAAACGTCAAGCAGTTTAAGCAGAATCGTGATTACTCAATGGTCATATTTTATGAAACACCCTGTATAAATTTATAAAAAATCTTAAAATATGTAAAACAACAAAATAAAATATACGTGTTTAAGAGTTTTACCGAAAAACTCACCGGTTTTTAAATAAAACATATTTTAATATTTGAGGGATAGTTTCACCCCCTTAGAATTCGAGTTTCGAAAAATCCCTTCTTATCGAACCTCTACACCCTAAAATCAATCCTGTTTTCCAGGATCGTGATTAATCAATGACCAGATTTTTCGAAACACCCTGTATACATTTTTAAAAAATCTAAAAATATGTAAAAAAATAAAATATACGTGTTTAAGCGTTTTTTCGGAAACTTGACCGTTTTTTAAATAAAAAATATTGTAATATTTGAGGGGTGGTTTTACCCTCTTGGAACTGGAATTTCGAAAAATCCCTTTTTATCGAACCTCTAAACCCTAGAATCAACCTGTATACCAAAATTGAGCTTCTTACGTTGAGTGGTTTGAACAGGATCGTGATTAATCAATATGTCAGTCACTTAAGGATTTTATATATTAGTATAGATTACAATAAGAACTACGTCAACATATTAGCATATATATAATTATGTATGCTGAAATGATCTAAAATATATTCAATTTATAGGTAATATCGAGCAAGTTTGCTTTTCTATAATTAAACGTGACAACATCGACTTTTTTTGCCCGAGTTCCTTCCGCTGTTTTAGATTCGTTTGTCAGATAATAGCCGTTTATTTATCGATATTTTTCGACATCTCTATTATTAGGAATGGTTTAATGAAAAATTAATTATTTCTTTTACAGACCGCTATACTTTGCCAGAAAATTTGAGCCAATCGTAAACCAAATGGTTATTTTACAATTAGAACTATGGCTGTATAATATGGAAAAACCATCTAAACAGGTATGTTAACATTTTGCCCGTATGCGCTGTTGTTATTTTATTTATTAGTTTTTTTTATGCCAATTTTATGAACGAATTAATGAAACTGAATAAAAATAATAAAAAAGAAGCATATCCACGCAGCATATTACGTCGTTCATGAAACAACCCAAGTAGCATTTTTGGACACATTTTAGGTAATGTTTTTAATAATTGTGTCTGTTTCTTGATACAAAATAAAAACGATATGCCACAAATAGGAAACATTTTTGAAACCTATATATTTTATATGGCTCTATTACATGTGTTCCAATGTGGTGGCACTAGCCGTTTCCTGAATTGTTTCGATGCGGAATCAAAACGTTTAGAGGAAATGTTTCGAAACATTTTTTGTAAATTGTGTCCAAGATGTTCCCGTTTTCAGCAGTCACTGTTTCTAAATGCGAAGAAACAAAATATCAAACTAAAATAGTCTATGTCTGTGTGTGGATTTCAAAATGAAAAGAACCATTAACAATGTCGATCTCCGCCATCATTTTTTGTCTTAAAATCTGTTTTTAGGTTTTCTCGTACAAAAAATAAAAAATGTCTGGCAAAAGCAAATTCAAGGTTTAATTTAATAATGTACTTTCATATTTTTAATACCCCTTCTATATATCATTATTTGTTGCTACAAAATATTTTTGTTTGAAATATATATTTTTATTTTTATCTCTATATCATGGTTTTGAAAATAAAAATATAAAAATCAATGTAGGTAGAAGCGTTCTTATGAGATTAAAAGCTCAACAGCCGATGAAAACATATATTTTTAGTTAAAAACGCTATCACTAGCCAACAGGCCGAATTTTAATTCATTATTTTATAAAATTGACATGGAGTCGAACACAAATCATCTACATTATATCATATTTGTGTTTAAAAAGAGAGAAACCGGTGTTTCGAAAATGAATCGACAATAAATGGAAACCTTAAGGGTTTTCGGAAATAAAATCCTAGATTAGGTAGTTTACTAATCAGCTGTTCCAAGATCAGTGCTGAGAGTAATCAGCTGGTAGTTTAATTACGAACGGTTGGATCATTAGATTAACCGGGTTAACAATCACATTTAAATATATTTCGTAAAAAGAGATAAATTAAACAAATAATCTTAATATCCCTCTTTAACGATTGTATAAGATCTATTTTTATCCCATTTGTTTTGCTTTAAGTATACTTTTTAGTTTCTGTAAGACTATTTTTTATAAAAACAAAATGTGTTTTATTTTAGGCTTTTTTAAAATTATGCCATTTAAAACAAAAACACTATAAACTTTATTTTAATCATTTATTTACTGCCAACATAATAAACATTCCATCATATTAATAATAAAAACATATATCAATTTTTATCTACCATTGTGATGAAAATTATTTATTTTAATCACATATAAATTATGGAAACTTTTCAAGCGCAAAACGGGTACGAAATCTGTAAATGTGAGCCACATCTGTTTCTTAAAAGTTTCGAAAAATTTGTGACACTAAGATCTTTATTGTTATAGGTTATGTAGCGAAACCATATTTTGGTAAAACGTTTAAAAAACAAAAAGCGAATTTTATGTATCAAAAATGTGACGAAACCATAGACTTAAAATAAAATATAGACTACACTATTTACATCTAAACGCGGTTAAACAATCTTTTTTGTACACATGTTTACTTCTGGGTACAGTCGACCGAGCCTTCCTCATCCAGCCTATGTTGTCGCGTCTTTAATATTAACAATATTTTTTTTCTTATTATACACATATATTGATATATTAATACTACATTTTAATAAAGTAGGTTTTAATATTCCATAGATGTATTAAATAGTCCTTTATACTACTAAATTATAAGTAGGATACTATTTAAAAAGGATAAGTTCTTTACAATATGGCAACAATACCGATTAGAGGCGAGGTCGCCTATTCATTCATTTATTACCTTGTAGTACGCGTTGCACGTGTGCGGTAAAGCTTTGTTGCCGCTATGTCCCCGGCTGTATTAACGCATTTTCTTAGCTTGTAGTCCTTAAGTGTTTATTTTATTGACTTTTTCTGTTCAAGAACTATAAAATATGGTTCGCCAGTGCCAAATTTGCAAGAAATTTGACTTAAATAATCCATTTAAGTCTTGAAACGACTTTCGACCGGTAGGCAACCAAATGTCGTAAGTTGACATATGATATGTCATTCTATTCAGAGTGTCATTTTCTATCGAATAAAGTAGAAATATACCGAGGCTGCTATTTAAAAAACAAAAGTTATAGTAATTTCCGGTGAAACAGGAAGTGACCAAAAACAATTGAATGCGTCAATCAATCCTAATTTATGTCATATACTAACATACCAAATCTTGTTTTTTTATTTGTAAAAATAAAAAAATTATGGGGATGAGCCAATTTTGGGACGCACCCGGTGTAATAAAGACATTACCGAGTTAAATAAATGTAGTTTTCATTTTATCCACTTCTAAAAGCTTGCTTTAATGGAACAGATTTCTGTTTTCTCTAATTTACATAATAAGACATCACTTACCAGAAAAAAAATTACAACAATCATAAAGTTTTTTCTCTTTCCCTCGTCATATTATTATCGTTATATTTCCTGAAAATTTTATTACAAATTTTATTACTCGTCACCGATTCTATTATATCTGTAGAATAGATCCTGTTTTGATTAATATTAGGGTTGTAAATGTTTTACTAAAAATAATAATTTATTATTAATTTCAAAAAATACGTAATTTCGATTATTAAAATTCCTTCTATAACATTTATTTTATTATTTTTATTCTTTTTGGACTCTAAGACGTTTTTTCTAAACTTTTATTTAAAAAACATCTCTTAATCTTAATAAAATATAAAAAAATTTAAATACGATATATTTTTAATTGAACTATAGCTTCATTAAAATAAAAAATATACCCGGCTATGATACGGAGAGTTCAGGTATACTTGAGAAACGAAAGACAGTGTTGCATTTTTCGTCAGCGTCGTCAGGGAACAACCGTTACGACGGAGACAACCTATCTATCGCTCGTGTCGCACTCGTTATAACCTAAAACAATAACAAGACATTGTCTGACCGCATTTTCCAGCTATTTATGAATGAGATGCTCAGTCTATATTTTATTTTAAGTCTATGGACGAAACTGTTTCGCAATGTTTCTTAGCAGAGATTTTGTTTCGATTTTGTGTCTAAAAATGCTACTTGGGAAAGTCTAAAAACATCAAATTTCAGGTTCAAAATCTATATTCGTACTGGCAGAATTTATATCACCACCACGACTTGGGCGTGGCCTTAGACGATTCCTTAATGACACTAGGCAACAGTGTTTTCAGAACAGTTTTTAGAAAACTGTCAAATATGACTACATGCAATATAGAGCTCCACAATCTTCTGCAAGTTCATTCGTTCCATTTGAAAGACAACTACAAGTACACGCTGTTTCTTTATAACAGTTCCTGGAACGGTAACATCAGTGACATTGAAGTAGCTGTGAAGCCTGTGAGCAAAACGATTAAGGTTAAAACTAATCCGTTGATAGAATCCCTTATCTCGCTAGGGGTTAGTTCAGAGTATGATCAAAAAGAACAGCTGTCTAGGAATTTTTTAAGGATTTTATCTCCCTACTCGGACCCCGTGCTAATTTACAAGTTTAGCTCGCTCAAAACATCCAAACAGTACAATATGACGTGTTTGTGGATCGATCCGACGGGGACGCTGCGTGACGTGTCAGGATATTCCATAGAGGAGGGTTCGCTCGTAGGATTTGTAAAACCAAATTTGAGGCAACCTCATATACCAGGTAATATAGTAAGAATAATTATTTATGCTTCATTCGGAACCTCGAAATTAGTGCAATAAATTAGTAGGCCAGTAAACGTAGCCACAGATTAGGTATCCTATAAGTATACAGATAAAAATCTTGTCCCTAATTCGTGGTACGAAAATTGTTTTTTATGACGATGTGCAAACGAGTAAAATTTCCTGTGCGCAAAAATAAACTCGCGTAAAATAACAATAAACAGCGTAATAGAGAGATATCGCTAAACCGAATAGCGTGCGTGGACGTTAATAAGGCTAGGTGTTATTTCCTTTACGTGAGGTGGTATTAACTCTCTTCATTTATAGTTATCGGATCGGAAATAATTCTGTTCGCGTCGCGTCCGCTATTTAAATTTAACCTAACTTTGCATTTAAAACTTTGAAATTGTTTTGTTTGATGGTATTTTAGACAAACCTAACCTAACTTTGAATTTAAAACTTTGAAATTGTTTTGTTTGCTAGGTATTTTAAAACTAAAGGGCTAAAGTGCTTATTTCCAGTGCTTTATTGTTCAACGTCTGCCAGTGGGTTTAGGACAACAAGCAACAAATTCTCTTAAAGTCGTCATCTGCTGTAAACCTCAGTCTCTTTATAGGTTCTTTAATATTGGAAGAGGTGGAATCCATATTTTGAGCCATATTTATTTAATTAAAACTAATCCCAGCTACTTAAATATCAAATTACCTAATAAAACTAAAGTAATAATTCAAAACAATTCAAACATAACCTAAAATAAAAGATATCGCCGGCCGGCCCCGGTTATCAAATACCCGCACATGCCCATTTAAGCAATTTTTAAACGTTATTTAGAAATAGCGCTTGGTGTAATTGATCCGCAAATTACGTCAGGCGGTACCGTTATTAGCGGGTGTTGCGTTAAAAATTGACTCGCGCATATCGTAACCATGATAAGGTACGCGTAAATGCTGCATGACGCTATTCGGTTTTCCGATATCTCTCTAATAACTGTGCCGGTCAGGGGCTGTGCACAATTTTAGAGGCCATAACTGGCCGTGCTATGTGCGCAAACTAGTAACCTAAATAGTGTCCGATTCTGAAAATTGGAGCCACGAAAAACAATAAAGAAAAAACAAAGTTTATAATCTGTATAATCTGTGACGTAGCCGAGTATTATATTATGTAAAGGTGGAAAATATTAGTAACCAACCAATCTCAACGAGAATATGTAGATAATGATCTCCTATTTAACCCCTCAAAAGTCCCATTTGGTTTCAGTGGGGGAAGTTTGAAAAAAAAACAGCCATTTTGGATTTTTTCGTTTTTTTTCAAATAGCTCCGTTTGCATAACTTTTTTCGAAAAAACTAAAGATATGTTTTTTGTAGAGAATTAAATTTAGAATATTTTATCTTCAATCATTTTTTTTCTAAAATAAATAGTAATAGAGATAGAGCAATTTTTTACTATACGGTTTATAAATTTTCCAGTTTTTTTAAACCAATCAGCTATAATTTTTGCGTTAACAGTATAGTGTTAATATAGATAAACACGTATAAATTTAAGCATTAAAACAATTATAAATAACGTTTAAATATTATTTATTAAATAAAATTATTGTTAAAAAAATTATTATTTAAACTGAATTCTGGTTGTCTTGACTTGGGGGAGGGAAATTATTTTGATTTAAGTCATTTTACTGACTTAACTTGCAGATTATCGTGATTTAAGTAGAAAAAAATACTTAAATAATGTTATTTTGATTTAAGTATTTACAAAAATGACTTGACTTGAAAGAAAATGACGTAAGTCAAGGACTTAAAACTTAGGGTGTATTCCGTTGCTTACCTTGGTTATGGTTTTATGTTCCGTTTCTATCGGTTTCCTGAAAATTTTATAACAACGGAACACGGTTCCTGAAAAATTCGGTTATAACTGTCACCAAACTAACCAGCGCGAGAAGGCTGGTTTTTCTGGTTTCGTTTGTCAATCATGTCATTTATGTGAGAAAAATCAAGCAAATATTGGGAGTTCGAGTAAAATTCTCATTTAATTTCTAAAATTTGATATAATATTTTGTTTTTACATCGAAAAGCAATGGAGGTAGGCAGTAAAGGTAAATACATTTCATTAACTAAACAGAATGACTTTTTAGGACCATTTAAACTTATCATGCAGCCATTGTTTCTTAAAGTCGGGAAAATTTAAAGAAAACATGAAAAACAAGACAAGAAGTAATCATTAATGTTTTGTAAGCTATAAAAATATAAATATTAATTAGATTTGTTTACTTATTATTGATCTGTTTTAATATTGGACCTGCAAATATTCACTTGAGCTGTCTAACGAGTTAATATTAAACTCCATTAAAAAGAAGGAGCAAACGTAAAAGCAGAGAATAGGTACATTAAAAATGCATAAAAAATAAATTTTATAATAGAGGTATTGAAATTAAGAAAACGTCAACATTTGACGTTTCCAGTATTTTACCTAACCGTTCCGTATTAAACCGATGTTTTTCAGGACCGTAGTTTACCGGTCTGGTTCGCCTGGTGTTGCAACGGAATACAGCCTTATAGAATTCAGGCCATGATGACGTAGCGTTGAACGATCACTAACATTCTTTATGTTTTTAGGATCGTGGAAGGTGAGAATAATTTACAGCGATAGCTTATTGGCGCAAGTGTCTTTTTTAATTATGCCCATGCTGTACCATTACGGAAGTCCCGAAATGTCGATGCTACATCCCGGGCCGACCATGAACTCTAACCTGGGCGAAGCCTTTGCCAAATTCCTGCCCAATGTGTCCGAGAGAGAAATTTCGGAGCGCAACGCGGTCAAGAACTCGCAAAAACGAGGCGATTCGTTGTTGGAGTGGATCGATTCGTTGGTGGGTCTATTTTTCTCAATAGAGACAGTCTGCGTCGACTCGACAACGGTCCGGAACGTGTGCAGACCTGTAGGCAGCTCTTGCCAAGAAACGGACTGGAGCAGTCTAGCTCCAGATCCTAAAAGTGCCATAGACAAAGCGAACGACAGTACCGGTATGTTTGATATCTGGTGATACGTGTCCTAATACACTACTCAAAATAATTATCGCATATTTGAATAAGAGTAATTATTTTACGAAAACGGAAAGACGTAGAAACAAAATATTTTATGAGTATATGTGGGGTGGCAATGTGCACAATTTAACATTATTTTGAAATGTACAGGGTGTTTCAGAACTAAGATACATACCAAAGTTATATTTTTTCTTATGGAATACCCTGTATTTTATTTCATTTTTGGATTCTTGGGCCCAAAAATGGTATTTGTTATAAAGGTTAAATATGTTTAAAATCTTTGTTTTTTGAGATATTTAAAGATATTTAAAAATGCAGGCTACAATAGAATAGATTATTAACATCCTGTACATTGCTTTTCAGAGTTAATTCTTGCGCTGACCTTTAAGCCAGAGAAATAAACTTTACTGAAAAATTTGATTGCTTTGTTTAATGTATACAGGGGTATCAAAAATTGCTGGTTTATTTTTAATATTTATTTTACATAAAAACTTTCTAATTTCAAATACAACACCCTGTATTTTTTTAAATATATCAAAGCAGGTTTAAATGCTCTTTCAAACTATATTAGGGTTTCCTATACCTATCTAGCTCAGATTTTGAATAAAGAGCAATTTTTCAATAAAATGGCAACCAAGATGGCTGATGGTCAAGTTTCTAGTGACAGTTAGTAGCTATTTTGAAAATCAAAATTAGTTTATGGACTTTATTTAAATTTATAGCAGTTTATTTTTGTTTAATTTGCTTACAGTAGTTTTTTAAATAATATTTATTAAATATGTATTTATTATTCTATCAAGAAAAACGAAGAAGTAGTTCTTTCATTTATTTTACGTTCACTTGTAGATAGGTACCTATATGGATTTTCTATAAAAGAGCCAATTACGGCAAATTCATTTTTGTAACGACAGGTTTCTACCTATAGTAAACGCCACGAATGTTTGGGAGTGATTCATCGCTTGATGAAGTTAGAATCGACACGCGCGCTATCATTTTTACATTAAATACGTAAATTTTTACCGCAGACGTGGGTTTTTAAAGGTCCGGTCTAATCATCTGCCTGCGCTCCTCCTACTTATTCTAAAATGTTAGCGTGATTGACAAAGACGATACTATATCGCATTTCTTTGATTGATTCGTTTTTGTACGTCAGTCCATTGGTGTGCTTGCAGTGCGACCAATGGGGCATTCCATTTTATATTTATAACCAAATATATGTTTACAGTTGAGGGTTGGAACCTTTGGTGTTACACAGCAAAATAAAAACACTAAATCACCACAGTACACCAAAACACTTTTACTTTTACACTGGACGCGCGTTTCGCTAACCATGTTAGCATCATCAGCAGATGATTGCGAAACGCGCGTCCAGTGTAAAAGTAAAAGTGTTTTGGTGTATTGTGGTGATTTAGTGTTTTTAAATATATGTTTTGACAAGACTTTGACAGTTAAAACAACAAATTACAACAGATTATATATTGAATATTATAATGACTTGAAACACCACGGCACTGGAATTAAGTTTTATGTGACCTTGAACAGATTAGTTCACATGGTAGCGACCGATAAATCACTCCCAAACATTCGTGGCGTTTACTATACTAGGTTTTTATATACCACACTACCATAGTTCTGCGAAATAGAAAAGTATTTTTTCAAGGAAAGCTTATCAGGAAGATTCCTATTTGGATATCTTTGAGCATAAGCCCTTGAGGCCAAGAAGCAATTTTCCTCACAAAATCACTGGTAACATATCCATTCGTTCCACCAGCAGATACTGCTTTATTTTTCTTGATAAAATAATGAATACTTACTTATTAAACTACTGTAGCTAAATTTAAGTAAACTGTTATAAATCTAAATAATAATGTCCATAAACTAATGTCGATTTTGAAAAGAGTTACTAACTTTAACTAGAAAATTGCCAAACCAACCATCTTGATTGCCATTTTATTTAAAAAATTGCTTTTTATTCAAAATCTGAGCTAGATAGGTATAGGAAACCCTAATACAGTTTAAAAGAGCATTTGAATCTGCTTCGATTTATTTAAAAAAATACAGGGTTTTTATGTCAAATAGTTTTTATGTAAAATAAATATTTAAAATAGACCAGCAATTTTTGGTACCCCTGTATACATTAAACGAAGCAATCAAATTTTTCAGTAAAGTTTATTTCTCTGGCTTAAAAGTCAGCGCAGGAATTAGTTCTGAAGAGCAATGTACAGGGTGTTAATAATCTATTCTAATGTAGCATGCATTTTTAAATATCCTTAAATATCTCAAAAACCAAAGATTTTAAACATATTAATATAAACCAAAGATTTTAAACCCTTATAATAAATACCTTTTTTGGGCCCAAGAATCCAAATTGAAATAAAATACCGGGTGTTCCATAAGAAAAGATATAACTTTGGTATGGATCTTAGTTCTGAAACACCCTGTACATTTCAAAATAATTTTAAATTGTGCACATTCCCTCCCCACATATACCCATAAAATATTTTGTTTCTACATCTTTCCGTTTTCGTATAATCATCCGAGGCGAATGAGGTGCGCCACCCTGTATATGGTAATCGCAAAATAATTTCCGATGCACGTGATTGCATTGTGATGGATTTATGAGATGAATCTTAATTTAAAAGTGAAAAGTAATATATTTATTTTATCATTTTTTAAAGATTTTTACGTTTTATTTTTAATTTAATAACTAATACACACACCGGAAAAATCTAGGGATATCATTTTATTAAAGTTAAAAATAAATGTTTTGAATAAACAACCACATATTTGTAGGCCGATTCTTTCTAATTCGATTGAAACGGAGTAGTCACACTAGTTATTTCTAAATTTGGGATATTTGCAGAAGTGTTTGTGCATTTTTTGTCAAATGTATAAAAAGCACCTAGCATCAATTGTTCGAATTTAACCTGTACTGGCTATGCTTTTATGATAACTGGCCAGAATTCATTCAAATAACTCTGTTTAGTATTAAACGACATTATGGAGTGTAGACATCTTAACAGAGACGAAATGCTAAGGGCCATGGGTATGCTCGAAGCTGGAATGCGCCAAATCGACGTAGCTAGAGCATTAAATACAACGCAAAGTGTAATATCGCGATTAAGTGGACGCTACCGTGAAAGTGGTGATGTTGCTGAAAGGCACACAATGCGACATCGCATTACTACCCCTCAGCAAGATCATTTTTTACAATTAAATGCTCGACGCCGACCGACTCTTAAGCACCAGAGCTTAGTTTAATTCTCCAGGAAACACATAATGTAACCGTTAGTCCTGACACTGTTCGCAATAGATTAAGAGAGGCCAACTTAAGAAGCAGACGCCCCTGGAGAGCTCAACCCTTAACGAGAGGAAATCGAGAGGTACGATATTTGTGGGCTCAAGATCATGTTCAGTGGTCGAATGAACAATGGGCCAATGTTCTCTTTACGGATGAGTCACGCTTTGGAATTCATCCGGATTCGAGAAGGCTTAGGGTATGGAGAGAACTTATTCGGTTGGATCATGTTCAGGAAGTGCACCCTTATCAAGGTGGAACAGTTATGGTCTGGGGAGGAGCCCAGTTAGGCCGAAAAACCGATCTCGTTTTTCTTGAAAGGTTTCTAACAGGAATCACATATCGTGATTTAATTCTTGAGCCTGTCGTGTTACCATATGCCAATGATTTTGGGAGAAACTTCATTCTCATGCATGACAATGCACGGCCTCATACAGCCAGAGTGGTAAGTGAGTTTATCAATGCTCATCAATTAAACATCTTACCCTGGCCGGCACAATCTCCTGACCTCAACCCCATCGAGCACGTATGGGACGCGGTCCAAAGAAGAATTTTGAGAATGGGTATGCCTCGTGAAACTCGTAAGGATCTGGTTCGGGCCGTGAATGCAGCGTGGCAGGCTGTACCTCAAGAAGAGATCGACAACCTGATCAGGAGCATGGAGAGACGATGTAGGGCTGTAATGAACAGTAGAGGAGGCTATACCCTTTATTAAGTAAAAATGGTTTTTATCTTTTTTTTTTAATTCACAGTTAGAATAAAAAAAAATGTGTGTATTTTTTTGAGTTCAATAAAAATCAAGGTAAACTTGAAAAATTCGGCAAATTTCGCATTTTTATTTCCAATACGTCCTGCAAACTATTTGTTTATTTTAATTTTATTATATCAGAAATGCAAATAATAAAATTACTGACGATGGCTGGATAAAATTGTAATATCCCTAGACTTTTCCGGTGTGTGTATTTTAGTAATTAATTGATTTATTTGTTTTATAGCTTATTTTACGTATTACATATTGGCAAAAACTAGTCCATTATGAAGATTATAAGCGTTATTATGAGTTATTTATTTATTGACGTACATCTTACAACGCCATAAGTGGTAATAAAAAGTAAGAGCGCTATTAATGCGCAAACTAATAATCACAGAATTTTATAAAAAGTAACTTTGAAAATGGTATAAAGTGCTTATCAATCAAACTTACTTTTCTGACTGTCTACTACAAGGGTAATAAAGGACCTTTATTGTCACGTTCTCGTTCAAAATTGTTTAAAAAAAAACAGGAAAGCTACAAGCTCTTTGCTTTGGCTGTTTAAATGCGTCGGCATATTTTCGACAAACAATTTCAAGAAATGCAAAAACACGAAAATTTAGTTCTTAAAAGTGCAATTTAAAAAAAACTATAAAAATAGGCAAAGAAACGAGAATTACTCACAAAGATTTAACAACACTATGTTATACAAAATAATGACTGACACTAGGATAATTGTCAAATAATAAAGGACAACATTGCTGAACACGGCGCAATGTGATCAACATAGCGATAATACAATTCGGTTTAAACTAATTTTTGCAGCTTTAATCTAAATAAAATATCTGTTACAATCATTTGCTCTATAAAGTATAAAATGAAGAGCTGCTCGGTATCTAAAATTATGCAACAAATTTAAACATTTTTGCCAAAATTTCATTTCGTCAGGGTTATACAGAGTAGACCAGGCTACTAGTAACATAGCAAGTTGCCGGACGAATTTACGTTTACCCGTTTTGCGTTCGTACTCGAGAGTCACTGCCGGCTAGTCGGCTGGTCAAGCAGTACACAGTTGCAGTTGTGCTTGGACGGGTCGGTCGTGACAGACTAGGAATATGACGCGAGGAGTTCCGTGTATTTATTATTTTCATTTTAAGTGTTTACCTTCACTTAAGGTAACATTTAAAATTTTTCCAAAGATTTTAAACATATTAATATAAACCAAAGATTTTAAACCCTTATAATAAATACCTTTTTTGGGCCCAAGAATCCAAATTGAAATAAAATACCGGGTGTTCCATAAGAAAAGATATAACTTTGGTATGGATCTTAGTTCTGAAACACCCTGTACATTTCAAAATAATTTTAAATTGTCGTAAAATCCCCGTCTGACATTGGCTAACATATTAGGGCTAATAGTTTGGAAAGCCTCTCGCATTTTTACTTGAAGCTCATCCAGATTATTAGCCCTATTATGACCATACACTTTGGATTTTACATAACCCCACAAAAAGAAATCATTGGGAGAAAGATCTGGTGCTCGAGAGGGCCACAAAATAGTTCCATATCCACTAATTAAACGGTTGGGAAAAGTATTGTTCAAATATTCTTAAACAATACGGGCATTGTGGGCAGGGCAACCACCTCAGCAATTTGATTACTTGAAAACGTGGGATTTTGATCCGCGGTAGCACAAATGAACACTTGCTTTAACTCCTGTTCTTCAGTAATCAACACATCAGGCTTTTTGTGTTTTTGTGGGGACACGCACCCATGTGCTTCAAAATTATTAATAACTCTTGATATAGTAGATAAAGATGGAATTGGCCTGTTTACAAAAGTTTGTGAAAAAATTGTTTGTATATCCCGATAAGACCTATTTTGGAAATACCATTTTACAATTTGAATTTTCTCACGAACTTCATAAACATCCATTATTTTACTTAAAAAATAAATTTTACACGAGAACTGTCGCGAGAATCTACGTATTCGTTTTGGCTATTAAAACACGAATAAATACAAATTCTGAAACATTCTTATCGCATATCGACCTATTTTTATTTTATCGCATTTTTTCGCCTGCTTTTTATCCGGCGGACGGGTATACGCTAATTCGTCCGGTTCTGCCTATGTTACTACTACGGTGGTCCAGTCTCTAGACTTAAGTATGTAGACTTAATGTCGATATGATTGATGACGTGCATCGGAAATGTTTTGCGATTACTATATGTGTGTTTTCTCTTTTGCAACTATAAATAGTCGGCCGACTAAAAATTGCACGTCAGCGCGCAGGCTTATTGTTTCGAATTTCACACTTTACAGTATCCAAACTATTTAAAAACATAATTCAGAAAATTCAAGGTGTCTTGTTTTTCAAATTGATACGTATTTTTTTAAAATATGCGATAATTATTTTGACTAGTTTAATACAAAAGTAATTTAAAATAAAAATCAGTACTGGGTGTCTCACGAAGGATGGCTCTCGACTGTATCTCGGAAAGTATTAGCCGGAAAGCTTGCGGAAAGGCTATGGAAAATTACTGGAAAATATTCTCCAGTTTTTAGAACGGCTAATAAGAAAATGGGTTTTTACAAAATGTTGTCCAAGAGAGGGGTATTATACCGTGTTGTGGCATCGGAAAAGGGGGCATAGGAAATCCCTTGTAAATTTTGAAAAGGCCAAAAATTATCTCCCCAGATGATTTTACGCAAAAGTTGTATTAGGCTTTTTGAAGAGGCGTTAAAGTTGTACTTTCGCCCAGAACTTCGTTTAATTCGGAATCGGCATTTAAAAGTTATTTGCAAAAATGTATCTTCAAATTAGTAAATTTATAATAGTGATGGGATAACTCGAGCGAAGGTTCGCTCGAGTACTCGATTATTGAAATAACCGACATCGCTCGATTATGAACGAGCGATGCAAGTGACGAGTACCAAGCGATGAACGCAAGCGATTCTAAAATTTTATTTTAATGTGACATAATCGATAAAAAGCCGAGCGAATTTTCTACATACATTTCAGGTAGCAATTTATACGACGCCGTATATACCGGGTGCGGCTCAAAAGTGGCTCACCCCTATAACTTTTTTATTTTTTTTTAGATAAAAAAATGACATTTGGTATGTTAGTATAGTACAATTCTTTTAAAAGTTCCTCAATATGGCCGAGCTAGTTACAAAAATTGGTAATTTTTTTTTAATGAAATATAAGTTGGCGTTAGCGAATTCAGAAATTGATTTACTCTTTGGTTAACAATAACATTTTTCAGGATTGTCAAGTTGACGTTAAAGTTAGGTTATTAGGTGGTTGTCATAAATCATAAATAAAAACATAGATTATTGAAATTATTTAATAGGAATAAACGTATTTTACCGCAGATCCGAAGAGATTTTACTTAAAGGTATTTTATAAACTTTCTTAGTGAGAAACATGTTTCATGTTTTGACGATATCTGAGAGTTCCTAGAATTACCAAGAATATTGAATAATTATAGTTGTTTAATAAGTGAAATTAATAGAAGACTTGGAAATAGGATGATATGCGTTTCATGTTATAGTTGATAGATCACCCCATTTCTCTTAATTTGTTTTTATTTCAGTACAGTAATCACAAATTGAATTGATTTGTGCAAAAACAGCTACCTATATATTTTCAAACATCTTATTTAAATAGTTCTTTTATATACTGTTAAACTGTATCAACTATAAAGTCTTTAGCAAAAAGTCATAAGGTAATAAATTTTGTAGATATACCTAATTTATGAAAATGTATATATAAAGATTAGAACACAATCCTCTGAGGGAAAAAGAAATACTCAAAAACTCATTAAATATACTTTATTAAAAATAACAATATACAAAAACATCCATGCAAACTGTAATAATCAGAACATTATTCACATTATACCTTTATTAAATTTGTGTGACATTCCTGTCAGGAAAGCCAGAAATATTTGTTTAACACAACCACAACTATAGGTTTGTAATCAGTACTAAATTTTATACCTAGTAAATGATGCGTCAACTAACAAATATAGGATAAAAAAGAAGTATTAATATAGAGTGTACTATACGATGTCCTTCTGCTTATTTATGAAATGACTTTCCTTTCAAATGTGAGGAATACCAGTAAAATAAAACATAATTTTTGGCTTGGTTTGATGTTTGATATTCTAACTACATCTATTACAAACCTTAAGTGCTTTTAGTGAGTAACTCTATTTTTTATTATTCTTTGTGTATCCTGTAAAGTAAAAAGATATATATTTCAAGAAATATAAAAACAATGCAATAGACATATTATATATTTCAAGTGTTATTTGATCTTTGGTCCCATTACCGACATTACCTTATTTACCTTTATTACGTTATTGGTAGGTCTTCTCTACTAACTCAACTTTTAAACCTGTTTCTTTATATTTTAAACCTGATTTACAACAATCTGTAATGCCGCGCTGTTATACGAGGAAACTTCTCCAAATAATTAGAGACCTTTTTACAAACATCTGGACTAATTTATTTTCACGAATTTGTGGACGAGTCAATGCTTTCTAATATGTTTTTAAGCGTTTTACACATTTTGAATATCTTCCAGCCTATTCCTCAGTTCTTGATCGGTGAAAAGATTATTTATAACTATATAATTAGTACTGCAGGCTGCAGGTTAAATAAAAGAACAAAATCAAGTAGAACTTGTAAATAAAAACTCAAAAAATAATGAAAATATTTAGAAAAAGGAACCGTAAACGTCAGTCAGCCAAGTGTCAGATTTCAATTAGCTTTACCACAGATTATCAACAATTGAACGATTTGAACTACAGTCGATTCCAGTCTAGAGATTTTCGTTTTTTAAGCCTCCCATACTGAAGTCCGCCATATTGGGAAGTTTTAAATGAATACAAGTATATATGACATAAATTAGGATTGATTGACGTATTCAATTGTTTTCTGTCGCTTCCTGTTTCACCGGAAATGACTACAATTTTTGATTTTTAAATGGCAAGTTAATATAATGCTACTTTATATTAAGAACACATTATTACATTCACAAAATACAACAAAATCTAATAATATAGTTTGAAAACAATGAAAATTGAACTAAAATTTAAAAAAGCTAAGCGCGACCCCTTGTGTCAAAATTAGATGATTAAACTTTTTTTCATTTGATAACGGTGGCGCCTCTACTGTTTGTTCGCACGGTTAGTCTTTTACTGCCGTTTATAGCCATTAAAGAAAAAGTTGTAAAGGGGGATGTTTTGTGCTTGCCAAGTACATTAGTCGTCTGAGCCCAGCTTTAGAAGGTATTCTTCTACTTGGACAGCGTTTTGTCAGGTGTGTTAAATAAATGTTTTGACCAGTGAATGTAAAACTAATAATATAAGCGCAATATATTTTGTTTCAGTTGTTAGATGTAAATTAGGTGTTTAAGAAAAATTGTGATATGTATGGTGCTCAATCCTATATATGTAAGTCTGATTATAGATAAATCAATTTGACATTATTTAAATAATAATTCTTGTGGGAAACGTTAAATTAGCTTTATTATTTTATTATAGTTAGGCTACATTCCGTTGTTTCTAAGAGGCGCAGTATTATATTTACATATATAAAATATATAATTCATCAGTCGATCTTTTTAAAGTAATGTTTTTTTTTAAATTTACAGAGTTGTTCACCAGATACGACACGGAGTATTGTAGCTAAACGGTTAGATTTTTAGAAATTGTAAGTTTTGAGTTTGCTGGAGAACTATTACAGCTACAATTTTAAAATATTTTTACAACATACAGAGTGTCCCAAATAAATAAAAATATCATATTTGTATTTTTTTAAATGGAACACCGTGTATATTATTACATTTTTAGTTTTTAGGGTTAAAATAAAGATAAATTTGATTACGGTTTATCACACTTAAACCTTACCGTTTTTGTAATATTTTCATTTTTGTGAAATTGTAGTAAAAATTTTAAGGCTTCGTTTCGCCAAGGGTATCAAAGTTTTTAATACTAAATATTTACTGAAGTTTATTTATTGATCAGTTATTGTGTTGCAATAATAAAAATAATACTACCTCATATAGAGTGTCTAAAAATGTATTTTAAATAATTTCTAGCTTTAAACGGCAATAACTTGTTTAATTTAAATGGAACACCCTGCATATTTTTAGAGAATCAGATGCAGAATTTAATTGTCTATCAAATTGTATTATACCATTTTTTACCTATCTCTTCAAGTTTTCGTACAAAATGAATTTTCTTATAATTTTGACAGCATTTATTAGTACCCATGGAATATTGACATTTTAGATTATTTTTAAAGCGACAAATGTACAAAATGTACAGGTGCTAAAAACGATAATAGTACTAGACCATTTGTATACAAAAAGAAAACTATTTAAATCTTTATAAAAGAGTATACCATTAATTAAATATACCACCATTATTTCCGCCCAAATATTAATTAATTACATACTTAATTGTGTTGGTTAATAAATTATTCTAAATAAATGTGGATTTGAATCCGAAATCAATATAATAATAAGTTATGAAAATGAACGTCTCTGTTACTCTGTTATAAATAAGCATTCGTCAAAAAATTAAATAAAGTTTTTAAGGTGTTATTTTTTATCAGACTGTCTAATACACATACAAAATTCAGTTTTTTAGTATATTTGATTCTTATTAATCAACAATTAATGTAGTTTGAATACTGAGATCATATTAATTGGTCGTCTTTAACGAAATATATTTAAACATTTTTTTTTATTTTTTAATGGAATAAACGAACTATATCGACAATATTAGTATCTGTAGTCTTTAAAAATTTGTTACATCTTTAAAAATAATCTAAAATGTCAATATTCCATTGGTATATTGATAAATGAGGTCTAAATTATTAGAAAATACATTTTCTACGAAAACTTGACGAGATAGGTAAAAAATGGTATAATACAATTTGATAGACAATTAAATTGTGCATCTGGTTCTCATAAAATATACAGGGTGTTCCATTTAAATTGAAGAAGTTATTGTCGTTTAAAGCTAGTAATTATTTAAAATAAATTTTTAGACACTCTGTATAAGGTAGTATAACTTTTATAGCCGCAACACAAAATTTAGTAAACATTCAGTACAATATTTGGTTTTAAAAACTTAAATACCCCTAGAGAAATGAAGCATTAAAATTATTACTGTATTTTGACAAAAACCTAAATATTTCAAAAATGGTAAGATTAAAATGCGGTAAACCTTAATCACATATACCTTTATTTTAATCGTAGATACTAAAAATGTAATAATATACAGGGTGTTCTGTTTAAAAATACAAATTTCATATTTTTCATTATATTTTCATATTTTTTATTTGTTTGGGACACTCTGTATCTTGTAAAAATATTTTTAAATTGTAGCTATAATAGTCCTCCAACGAACACAAAACTTGCAATCTGTAAAAATCTAATCGTTTAGCTAATCGTGTCGTATTTTGTGAACAACCCTGTACATATCGATTTGAACGTTTGAAATTGTTTGAAAAATTATTTGTGGCGTTTGAAAAAAATAGCATGTTCTATTTGGAGTTAAAATGACGTTTTGTGCCTCGCCTGTATGTCAAACGTACAGCCTCGCCACAAAAAGTGTAATTTTTAATCCTATTAAAACAATATACTATTTGTTTGATAAATACAGGGTGTTCCTTAATGGCATGCTAATATTTAAGGGGATGACTTGGACCTATTCTAAGAAAGAAACTACATATATACAGGGTGGCGCACCTTATTCACCTCGGTTGATTATACGAAAACGGAAAGATGTAGAAACAAAATATTTTATGGGTATATGTGGGGAGGGAATGTGCACACACTATTGAAAAATTGCTCTTTATTCAAAATCTGAGCTAGATAGTTATAGGAAACCCTAATATAGTTTGAAAGAGCATTTAATCCTGCTTCGATATATTTCAAAAAATACAGGGTGTTGTATTTGAAATAAGGAAGTATTTATGTAAAATAAATATTAAAAATAGACCAGCAATTTTTGATACCCCTGTATACATTAAACAAAGCATTCAAATTTTTCAGTAAAGTTTATTTCTCTGGCTTAAAGGTCAGCACAAGAATTAACTCTGAAAAGCAATGTACAGGGTGTTAATAATCTATTCTATTGTAGCCTGCATTTTTAAACATCTTTAAATATCTCAAAAACCAAAGATTTTAAACATATTTAACCTTTATAACAAATGCCTTTTTTTGGGCCCAAGAATCCAAAAATGAAATAAAATACGGGGTATTCCATAAGAAAAAATATAACTTTGGTATGTATCTTAGTTCTGAAACACCCTGTACATTTCAAAATAATTTTAAATTGTGCACATTGCCACGTTTCCGTTTTCGTATAATCAACCGAGGCGAATGAGGTGCGCCACCCTGTATACAGGGTGATTCCTGTAAGTCGGTCATGCTTTCGGTGAATTATAGGGGACGTCGAAATATTAATTTTGATATAGCACACTATGGGTCGGAAATGCCTCTTACGCAAGATACAGGGTGTTAAAGTTTTAGAAAAATTAAAGATATTCTTAAATAGTTTTTTAACAGTTGAAGGTATCGTTATAAAATTTCATTATAAGAGGCTACCTAACAGAGACACTTTAAATGTAAAAAGAAGAGGTTTTAGTTTCAACCAGTGGCGTAGATGTGATACGCATCGGGTAATTTTTTCAAAAAAAAATAGTACGCTACTGACAAAAATAAAAATTTCGGAGTTTTTTTATTTACTTTGTTTATTTCCAAGAAAAAATATCTCTTGCAACTTTCTCCTATCTAACATCATTTTGTCACAATTTAAAAATAAATAAATTTTTTCATGAGAATCTTTTAAATACAGCGAATTATTATAACTAGAGGGCAGAAACACATGTGCATCGTTAGCTCCCTTCATCTTGGGTAACTTTGGTACTTTTTACGATTAGCTCTAAATAAATTTTTAAAAAATTATAAATTTAAACTAGAATTTTTTTTATTGTTAATAATAAAATTCTTAGTTTTAAGGTAGTTATAATAATTCGCATATTAAGGTTCTCATTAAAAAAAATATTTATTTTTAAACTAAAACCTGGTTGAAACTAAAACCTCTTCTTTTTACATTTAAAGTGTCTCTGTTAGGTAGACTCCTATAATAACATTTTATAACGATACCTCCAACTGTTAAAAAACTATTAAAGAATATCTTTAATTTTTCAAAAACTTTAACACTCTGTATCTTTCGTAAGAGGCATTTCCGACCCATACTGTGCTATATCAAAATTAATATTTCGACGTCCCCCATCATTCCCCGAAAGTATGACCTACTTACAGGAATCACCCTGTATATTGATTTGTCGTAAATTTTGAGACGCAGGGTGGTAAAGTTTAAAAAAAAATCGAGAAGATTTCGAAAGAACAAAGATCGACATCGACAAAATATCAAGAGACATCTTTTAATCGACATTAAATGATCTACACAACTTTTGTGACAAGAGAAAAAGACATCTAAAATATGTAGCACTTTATCTAACTTTTGCCCTCAAAATGTCATTCGAATCGCCAAAAGCACTTTGAGGAAAATTATAATAAATTGAAGAAAAAAATTAACCCCCTGTAACTACGAAACAAAGCTATGTTGATATAAAAAATAAACCTTATTTCTACGTGAGGAAACACTCTGTATATTTTGTGATTTTGGAAGTTTACGTGGAATATGCGTGGAATTCTAAAAACATTTTCCTTATAACTTACTTTAAGTTTAACGATTTTTGAAATATTGTCACTAGTAATACCACTAGAGGTCAAATTATTTCCGGAAATTTTTTTGAGCTCATGAATATTTTGAAAATTATCCCGAGCCGAAGACGAGGGTATTCGGTAAGAAAATTCCACACCAAATAATTAAATTTGATTATTAAATCTTATTTTTTACACGAATTCAACAATACTAATAACAAGTATCTTTGTGATGTGTAAAAAATAAGATTTAACAGTATAATTTATACAATTATTAAATAAAATTAAAGCCAAACATGTGTAAATATTATTTATTATTTAAAGTTTTTATTTATAAGTCAAATATTTAAACATCGTTTATTATAATAAAACAAGACCAACGTAATACGCCCAAAGTTTTGTGGAGTAAATATAAATAGGTACTTTAAATGATGGCAAAAAATAAAAGACTTACATTATATTTTTAGGGCCACAAACAAAAGAATTGTCTAATAAAAACACATATAACAATTATAGTTTGAAAAACGTTTTGATAATCATTTTTGATAATATTAAGGATTGGCGCTATGACAACGACAAGTTTTTGAGAATTTGACAATAGTATGACAATGGCCGTTAGAAACTATGGAAACTACAAAAAAAATCTGATTGAACGCCATCTGGCAATAACTAGTAGCAACTTCTTAACCTAAAAATTAATTGCACTACCACCTAGCGCCCGAGGCTGGAACTATTTTATTTGAAATTTCCATGGAAACGGTGGAACCGCTTTTGCTATTTCACTTTCCGGCCCTCAAACCAAACCTAAAAACTATTTCAGTTTTGAAGCTGTCAAGCGGCTCGGCTTAAAAAAAATGTTTCGCTTCGGTCATGAAAGCAAAGAAAATATTCGCCAGGAGATTAAGCAGTTGACACCCGCGAATACTAAGAAATCGAGGTCAAGCGTATGGAAGCAGTTTACAAACTTTCATCTCAGCTTTGTAATTGAAATGTATCAAAATTATCATGCAGATAAGTCAATTAGTATATCTCTTGTCCAGGGGCGGGAAAGTGAAATAGCAAAAGCGGTTCCACCGTTTCCACGGAAATCTCAAATAAAATAGTTCCAGCCCTAGTCACTAGGTGGTAGTGCAATTAATTTTTAGGTTAAGAAGTTGCTACTAGTTATTGCCAGATGGCGTTAAATCAGAATTTTTTTGTAGTTTCCATAGTTTCCAACGGCCATTGTCATACTATTGTCAAATTCTCAAAAAATATTGTCGTTGTCATAGCGCCAATCATAATATTATCAAATGATAATCAAAACGTTTTTCAAACTATAATTTGTTATATGTGTTTTAATTAGACCAAATTAGACAATTCCTTTTGTTTGTGGCCCTAAAAATATAATGTAAGTCTTTTATTTTTGCCATCATTTAAGTATACCTATTTATATTTACAAAACTTTGGGCGTATTACGTTGATCTTGTTTTCTTATAATAAATGATGTTTAAATATTTGATTTATAAATAAAAACTTTAAATAATAAATAATATTTACACATGTTTGGCTTTAATTTTATTTATAATAATGTATAAATTATACTGTTAAATCTTATTTTTTACACATCACAACGATACTTGTTATTAGTATTGTTGAATTTGTGTAAAAAATAAGATTTAATAATCAAATTTAATTAAAAGCCCACGCTTCGATCCATTTAAAACAAGCCCTACTCAATAGATGGCGCCACTTCTGTAGAACCATTTTTCAGTATGGCAGAGTCCATTCTTTTTCTAGCTAGGCTTAGATATTCTTTGCTCTTGTCTATGATTATCATGTAAACAAATAAAAACCAGACTCTCAAAAAGATATTCTGTCATTATAAACGTCAAAAAATTTCCAGTATAATTCGCTGTTGGGTGCCCACAAGGAAAAAAATTTCACTAAAATTTATCCGTTGCCATGGTGATTTGTCAAAAAAACACGTTTTGGTTAAAAATTACAGGTGTGGAATTTTCAGTGTTATGTTAAATGATATTTGCCGAGCGGAACATCTATTATTTTTTTAAATATTATACAGGGTGCTCGTAAAAACGTATTGAAAATTATCGTCTAAATCAATGACTAAAGAATACAAGGACAAATAGCAACCGAGACCAAACTGTGACCATTCTTCTAAACAGTGCCGTGGCACATATTTTTTTAACATAGCCGCTTGAAGCCATATTTATATTTTTGGTAAATATTTTCACTACGCCTCTGGTGTGTCCTGTGGTATCATACTAATTAATTACGAAAAAAACGTATTAAAATTTTAACAAAAGGTACAAAACTAGTATCGACGTATAGCACATATCAAGTACATATAGATGTTAATTGAAATTGAGGAATAATTATCGAATTCAATAAAAAAAAACGCTAAAAAGGTGTAGTGTAGACTGTTTATTTCCCTATTAAACGTAACTCCTGGATCTTTCTTATCATTGCGCCTTTTACATTTGAAAACTGAACAAATTACCCATTGTAATAAAGTTTATACAAAGTTCACTAATACAACCAACTATTAAAAATCACTAAAATTGTCGCTGATGAACAGCTGATGATTCATTCGTTATGTCCAAAAAAATGGCGTCTAAAGGTCACAAATTTTGCTGCAGCCCGTATATGGCCGTTACATGTCCTTGTATTCTTTAGTCATTGGTCTAAACATTCTAAAAACTACGAAACCAAACATTAATATGAAAAATATTGATTTTATTTTCGATTAGTTTGAACTCTGAAAAAAATAAAAAGGACTTTTTTTGAATGAAATTTTTATCATATTTTTATGAGCACCTAAAAGTGGTAATATACAGTATAATCAAAAAGTTTTATGACCATTTAATCTGTCCAATGGCAGGATATTTGACAGTGGACAGTGGCAGGTGTGTCTGACCTTTTTGATTCACAGACAAATGGTATTTTCGGGCATTTTCTGAATGTTCTCTGTCAAAACTTCTGTCTTCACTGACTCGTTGTACCGGGTGTCCCACTAAGAATAGCTCTCGGCTGTATCTCGGAAACTATTAGTCGTAGAGCTTGCGGAATAAAGTATTTATAACTAAACAGCTCATGAGAAATTGCTGGAAATTATTTTCAAGTTTGTAGGACGGCCGCTAGACGCGTAACTGCTATGAAAAATAACAAAATGGAATTTTTAAGAAATTTTGCCTAGATACGATGTACTATAAATAATACCTTCATAATCTTCAGTAAATTTTGTATCTTTTTTGTTAGAACCATTTTCTCCTATCTGCTAAAATAAAGTGGAGGGGGAGGTTAGATCTGTTTTTATTTAAATATTAATAACTCCGGACTGGATGATCGGAATTCAACAAGCAAGAGCTCGTTTAAAAGAGCGTTTCTTACTCTATATTGTACCATATAAACAATAATAATAAGCTTTTGAACGTAGACGCTAGGGGGCGTTGTCTTACAATTTAACAAACATTGCGCGTTTTTTCAAAAAAATTAAATGCGATACTGTATTTAATTTTAGCTGATAGCAAAGAGTAGTAAAAGCTTAACAAGTCAGCGAAAACCGCATCTTGATATCTTTTTTCAAACCAAAGTTATTAGCAAAACTATAATAAATACGAAAAAATAAGCCCTTAATTACCTTATCTTTCTAACGCGGTATCCCTAGCCCTCTTTATTATGACCATTCTAATGAAAAATAATATAAAAAAGATTATTTTATTCAAAATATCGACAATGAACCAGGAAACCATAATACTACGTGTATTAATATCTAATAATTAAGATACCAATGACGGTGGATAAGAAACGACACCTCAGTGAATTCATGGTAGGCTTTGGAAAAAAGTTGCTTTTAAACGGATAGTTTAAACATCAAAATATTATTATATCAACATTTTGATAGTCTCAGCAGCCTTTTTTTATCTTTTGATTGTTTTACTAAAAAACCCTTTTTTCAACAGAGAAAAAACGCTGCTAAGACTATCAAAATGTTGATCTAATAACACTTTGACGTTTATACTATTACGTCAAAAACAATTTTTTGCCAAAGCCTACCAAAACTTCACTGAGGCGTCGTTTCTTATTAACTGTCACTGATATCTTAATTATTAGATATTAATAGATTGGTATTATGGTATTCTGGTATATTGTCGATTTTAGAATACTCTAATCATTTCTATCTTATTTTTTGTCAGAATGTTCATAATCAAGAGGGCTAGTATTACCGTGTTAGAAAAATAAGGTGCTAATAACTTTGGGTTGAAAAAAGATATCAAGATGCGGTTTTCGCTGACTTGTTAAGCTTTTATTACCCTTTACTATCAGCTAAAATTACATATACTATCGCATTTAATTTTTTTGAAAAAAAAACGCGCAATATTTGTTAAATTGTAAGATAACGCCCCCTAGCGTCTACGTTCAAAAGCTTATTATTATTGTTTATATGGGACAATATAGAGTAAGAAACGCTCTTTTAAACGAGCCCTCGCTTGTTGGATTCCGATCATCCAGTCCGGAACTATTAAAATTTAAATAAAAACAGATCTAACCTTCCCCCACCACTTTATTTTGGTACCTAGATAGGGGAAAATGGTTCTAACAAAAAATATTCAAAATTTACTGAAAATTATGAAGCTATTACTTATAGTACACCTTCTCTAGGCAAAATCGTGTAAAAACTCCATTTTCTTATTTTTTGTTGCCGTTGCGCCCCCTAGGGGTTGTTCTACAAACTTGAAAATAATTTCCAGCAATTTTTCATAGCCTCTTTAGTTATAAATATTTTTTTCCGCAGGCCCTACGGCTAATACTTTCCGAGATACAGCCGTTACCCAGCCGAGAGCTATTCTTAGTGGGCCACCCTGTACATACTTTGTTTTGTATGATAGAAAATGTATTGTTATGAAAGAATATTACATTAGATTTTTTTACAACTGTCATATAATCAAAGCCCACTTTGTGATAAAACTTTTTGATCATATGATCACCTTTCCTTACGTGTAATTTAAGTTATATTTAAATATTGATATTCGTTTGAGAAGTGTCATAATTGTAAATATTTTTAGAAATAAACCTATCGACATTGTTTTTTTAATATCACTTCCAACATAATGACATCCTTTCCGTATTTAACAAATTGCTCCCGAGTGGTGTAATTTGTGGTTTTCAAAGTAGGCTTAAATCAGCAAGATATTTGACTCCATCATTTTTTATTTTATGATTTTTTACAAACTCATTAGGAACTTAATATAAAGTTGAAAGTAGGTATTCTAGCAGATTGGCGCAGCAACCAGATATACACTAAAATTTATATAGGTTAGATTTGTGAAATTGTGAAAATTATAATCTGCAGTAAACTGACTTGGAAGTTTTATAAAATAATATTTTTCTTTCAGAGAAACATTCTATTTTCTATTGTATTATATTAGTAACTTTAGTTCAATGGCTGACGAAGATCCTGTTAATGGAAATTCTGATGAAAATTCCGAAAAATCTCAACAAAAGAAACAAGCTAAATATGATAGTGGAGCTGCAGATCTGGAAAAAGTAACAGACTATGTGGAAGAAAAAGAAATATCGACACAGGACGTAGCTAATGCGATATCAGCTATCGGAGATAGAAGAAATCAAGCAGCTTTAGAGAAACAAGCGAGGGAGAAGGAACTTCTAAAAGTAAACGATGTTCTTTTTGTTCGTAAAAATAAATATATTGTTCAGTTTTTACGGTAGTAAAAATTCAATTTTATATTATCCGTTTGTAAATATATGGACTTAGCTAATAGTATATTTATTTCAGATCTCCATTAAAAAAGAGGACGTTGATCTTATAGTTGGAGAAATGGCAATTTCTAGAATCAAAGCTGAAAGAACCCTCAGAGAGAATCATGGGAATGTGGTTAATGCTTTAATTGCACTATTAAATTAAGACATTGCATACTACTCAAAATTATTGTTTTTCTTGTTTTCTTCACTTTCCTTAAAATGCATATTTAAAAATCATACTATTATTCTATCTATTAGAATGTATTCTATCTATGAAAGATATTTTGTATAGAAAGGTTTAACAAGTGAAACCGTAATAGTTTATTTGTCTTACAAATTATGGATCTAAGATATACAAAATGTGTTAAATCGATTTTGTGTCAAGACAAGTTATAAATATTCTCTGTCCATTGGCGTTTTCTTGGCCTTTTTATCTCTTGCTCTCGGGAACCACCTGTGTTTTGTAGTGTGCGTGATATTCATCAATTCGAGTCTGGCTTGTTCGGGAGTCTTCTTGTTAAATATTGACATCAGCTCTGAAGTGAGTTGAGTTTTAAGCGCGGAAGGATTCTCTTTTATCTTTTCTTCTGGAAGAGGTTTACTGAACTCGTAAGGAAAGTCCCGTTTCGGGTGCCAAGCTACAAGTGTACTCTCATCTTTGGTGGATACTATTTTGTGTTCTGAAGAAAAATTCCGATGCAGTGAATTAAGAACTTTGGTAAGAACTTTTTTTGAATTTAAAAAGCGACTTATAATTAAAACGTTCCACATTTTATATTTTATATGGAATCGCTCTGGAAATAGTTCTTTTTTCCAGAGTTCTTCGTTCTTCTTTCTAACTTAACAACCTCAACTTTTTTGTTTGGTTAGAATTTAGAATCAAAATTAGTATAAAATTTTATTCATAGATGACTCATTCGACCAACGCCCTCTATAAAAGAACAGCCCACGGGCGGACTTTTGTTTACTTCATCAGCTGTACATACTTAGATATTGGGTTAGATTCTGTATTCATATTTTGTCGGTTGATTTTTGGTATTATTTGTTATTGTAGTGCAAAAAACTAATTATTTTGGTGTTTAAGTGACATAAAGTACTACCAGATATATGGTTACTATGATGGTCAATCTGTTTCTCATAAAAAACACGAAATATTACACGTTTTGTTAAGTGCTTTAACCTAAAAGTGCTCATAAATTTTTTATTTATCGTGATTTTTGTGTGTGTTTTTTAAGACTCAACAATTCATCAATAAAGCTTAAGTGGAGTGTGTTTTTGGTGCTATGCCGCATCTTTGTTGTGTTCCTGGTGGAAAGGATAGTGATACTAGGCAGCTTAAAGTATCCGGAAGAGCAAGAAAAGTGGGTACGAGTTATAAATCAAGGCAATTCTATTGAAAATATCTTTAATAAAGTTAAAAATAATATTCTCCCAGAATGGTATTAAAGAAAACTGGATAATTATGTTTATTTTATTCATATTGTGGAATCTCCACTCCAAGTGTTGTTGGTTCAGCTTCGATAGATTCAAACACGTAAGATAAACACGTAAGTAGGTATTATGATCTTAGATTAAGAATTAAAATAGATAGAGCAAGTCATTCATAAATTCACAAAATCGAGGTGCCTACATCGTTTTATCGGTGAGTGCCCCCACTACCATAGTTTATGGACAGCGGGGTAAAGAGGAAAGTGGTAGGGGAGTTTACAGCCGAAGAGCATCAAAACAGAATTTAACCTTGAGATTCATTGATGATAGTAAAGTAAAAGCCAGAGATATAGAAGTAGGTGGTTAGAGGCAAAGATAAAATATTTTTTAATAATAAATTTTAAAAATATGTTCATGCAATAAAACTAATAAATTATTATAAATACATAATAGTATATGCTATAAAATATTTAACAAACACTATAAAAAATTTGTTTATTAAATATTCAATAATTAAAAGTTAGATATAATTAAAAGATATTATACGTATTGTATATCGTATAGTGATTGATAATTGATAAACTAAAATGTTAATGGATCTATTATATAAGATGTCTTGTTATTTAGATAGTATTAATTACAAAAGAAAAATAGATGCATGTGAATAACTATTTTTTATATTAAATATCAGTAGATATTATTTACAATAATAATATAATTAATATAATGTATAATTAAAAAGCACAAAATTCATCTTTTCCTACCTATACCATAAATATATTCGGTAATTTTAAGTGGAAATATTAGCACAAAAACTAAAAAAAAACAATGTTCTGTAGTTTTCAAATTCATATTAGTAAGAGAGTAATATTTTGACCAAACGAATTCTCAGTGTAAGGATATTTACATACCATATAATTTTACATTAATTAGGTATTAATCATAACACGATATTAATAAAAAACACAAGTGTTGTATTTTAATAATATATTTAGGGACTGAGTAAAAAATATAATATATGTATAATATTCTTACATTTACAGGTTCATATTAAATAAAATATTGTAACCTGAAAAAATATATATTTTGTTAAATGC
This sequence comes from Sitophilus oryzae, assembly GCF_002938485.1. Taxonomy (NCBI): domain Eukaryota; kingdom Metazoa; phylum Arthropoda; class Insecta; order Coleoptera; family Curculionidae; genus Sitophilus; species Sitophilus oryzae. The sequence continues at coordinate 2,994,229 of NW_022147480.1, forward strand.
CACTGTAAGGATCCAAGCAGAAACTAATTTCTCATTGGCTTTTTACTTGTTGACATATGTATTTGCATAACAGATAACATAGTTATAGCAAATAGTCTAAAAAAAACGGCGTCAAAGGCGGCTGAGGAATGACGATTGATAATTTAGCGAGGTCAATCTTAAACTACACCATTTAAAAATCATATTTACTTAATGTAAAAATAAATTACAACCTTAGAGCGCCTTTAAAAAATAGTACGAGCCAAGAAAATGACTTCTAGGGCTTGACCTCACTGAAATTATCATATTTTCATTCCCCAGTCGCCTTTGAAGCCGTTTTTTTCTCGATCGTATGGTTTCCTAACTTATTCAATCAATCAATCATTTATTTATTTCCATAAAACAATGTACAATTGTATAGGAATAGTCAATAAATTCTTAAAGCTAACACAAATATATAATACAAAATATAAAAAAACAAACACAACAGATCATAATAAAATTATCATATACGTAGGCCTCATATTATAATTTGCAGGTATTCCTCCACACTATAAAAGTTCATTCCGAACAAATCATTTTTTAAGTAAAAGTCTAGAATATGCGATTCTAATCACTATCATAATTTGTCTCTCAACAAAAGTAATTCTGTAGCTCTGCCTAGGGTTCACATCTCTCACTATTTTGCATAGTAGCATTACGTCAATTTTAAACATGATGTAAAGGACCAATTTCATATGCACTATGTAATTAAAGTAACGACTTCCACACCATGAATATCTTCACTTCCTAAAACAAAATATAAACATGAAGTTGGTGAATATAAATATCTACATTGAGTATACATTGTGAGCAAAATAAAATTGACGATCAATGACATTCACCACATAAATTTACATTTTAAAAAATTACATAAATCTTGCTTTCAAAGCCAACCCTAACGCTGTTTTTTTTTTCGATGGTGAGATCTTATACAACTATAGTGTAATTTTAGTAAAATAATATTAATATAATATATATATATATACAAATCTATATACATATAGGGTAACACCTCTCATAGGACGCGAAGGCTCCAAGGAAAATGAAAGTGAATTTGTATGACTTGATTGATTTCTAAACCCTCCATTTGTTCTTTCAATACAAACTTCCATCAACAAAAATCCTTGAAACCTTCATATCGTATGAAAGGCACCACCCTGTACACTTTGAATCTGTGTATACATATTAGTATATAGTAATATTTTATATTAAAAAATTAAACTGTAAATATATATGTACTTACATATTGTGACGGAATAGGTATCCTAACAAGATCATAGTTCTTATCTCGTTATATGCAGGATCCTGATATCTTAATGTTAATTTCCTAGGTGATGTTGAAACAACTGAAAGACCACAAATCGCGACATAAATGGCTGTGAAAATCATCAGATTTTAAATATTTTCTTCAATTCCTTATAAAAAAATCAGCTGTTCTTGAGTTCTCTTTTGCTCGACTTTTTAATATTATGCTATGAATAAATCCTAACAGAGAAAACCATTTAATTTTTCTCTCACTATCTTTTAGAAATCTGAAATAAAATATTTATCTTAGTAATAGAAAACGTAAATAGGCATTATTTTACAAATGTAAACATACCAATTATAATTTATGTAAACATACAAATTATTTGTATTCATAATTAAATACAAATATACGATTTTAAATCGGACAATATTGTAACAAAAATATAAACATTACTTCTTATAATATACATAATATATTATATTCACAAAATTATATTATAAAACAAATAAACAAATTTTAACAAATATGGTAAATATTTTAGGTAAATAAAACGAGATGTTGTATTACCACAGAACAGTACTTACTTTTGAAATGACGATGTTTAAATTCTTTTATTCTCACACATTTTGCCAGTGTAGACCCATTTTAAATGCTAATTTTGGTCTTTTATATAAAATGAAACAATTATACATTAATAGTTTATTAATAGTTAAGAAATATGGAAAAATAAAAGCACGGCAAACAGCTGATCATGCCAATCAGCTGTTTATCGACAGTATTGACACCACAAAACACATACACAAGAAGAAGTGCGAGCGCCTTGCTAAATATTGGAAAGTGAAATTGACGTTTAAATTTGACACTGTTGACAAGTCTACTGCTACTAGCGCCCCCAATTTCGCTTGTAGGAACTACGGACTAAATTGTCACGCATGGCGGGAAGTTTAAAAAAATAAACAATTTTATTTCTTCATTTATTTTTAATTATGACATACACAAAAACACAAAAAATACACCATTTTTTAAAAATATGTTTAATATCAATATCAAATATACAACAGAAATTAATTTCACCACAATAAATTAATAAAATTAAAAGAATAATGTTACAAGTAGATCAAGAGACAAAATTAATTATAACAAAACTGAAAAAAATGGCGTCATAGATGGCTTAGAAATAAAAGATATATCATAATTTTGAAAGTAAAATTATATGGGAAATGTCTTCGATCATCATTTTTAAGCCAACTGGACGATTATTTCAAACATACAAGCTGAGTTCGTTCATAGTGCTCTGAGAAATCTAGATAAACAAAGAATAATAAATTAAAAGTATTCCAGGGGAAAAGAGAGGAAAAACCTGTATCGTCTCTGATATCTGTCAGGGTATTGTTGAAAGTGTCATCTTTTTGCTCGAAGTTTTCAGGTCGATCAAAAAGATGACATTTACAACAATACTTTGCTGTAACTTTCACAAATATCAGAGAGAGTACATACAGGTATTGCCTCTCTTTTCCTCTGGGATGCTTTATATCTGTTGTTCTTTGTTTATCTATATTTCTCAGAGCATAATGCCGAACACGACTACAGTATATAATAATTTCAATATCCGAAGTGGAAAGAAAAAAGATCACCTTTCTGTTTTGTACTATGGTCCCTTTCTTCCGATGGCTCATCTCGTTGATATTTAGGAAGGATAAATAGGAAGGAAAATATAAAATTCAATTTGATTTGATGATCCTTTTCTGTCACCTAAAATCAGGAGAACGACAATGAGCATGTTAAGATGAAAAAAAAATTATCAACACTTACCTACACGTTAGTCCGAGGAGTTTTATTAAAAACCTATATATTTGCCTAAATAATTTATGTATTAAATTTGCAAAGCAAAATGCAGCGTGTAAACAAAAGAAATAAAATGGCGACAAGTCAACGTCAACGACCCGACAAGGAGAAAAGTGGTGTTCGAATAACAAATTATGGGTCACCAAAAATTGTTTTTGTCTCCTTTCAACGCACACTTTAGAAAGAAAAAGAGATGAACTGGAATACTGAAAGAACGTCAAGGCTTTATCTGTCACTCTTGTCAATAATTTATCGGTAAGGAAGATTCCTAGAAAATCGCTTGTAGTCAAGTTTTCAACCATTTCCAGTTCTCCCATAAGAAGTGTCATCCACCTGATTGACACTGTTGACCGCGTCCAATTCCCCTACTATAGAAAATACTATAACCAAAGAGTAGATAAGACAAGAGACGACAGTGAACAAAGAAGTCGAATTTCGCGAGAGAGACGCAGATATATTAAAATTTAAAGGTCCCATGAAGTCCCATTTTGTCTGTTGCCAAGTATATTTCTTTGAAAAATAAACAAGATTTTCTGAAAATAAATTAATAATATAAGAAGGATATAAAGTAACGTATGTTAATACGGAAATGTAAATTTTTAGTTTAGGTTGGTTTAGGTTCTTTTTTTTCGCAATGTACTGATAATATCAAAGAAACAGAATTACTAAAGTTGGTCGATTTCAAAGTTAAACAGATAAAATCTGAAAATCTGACAACTGCGCATTTTATTTATTCGAACCTAAGATTTTAGGACGCTAATCAGCTGTGCTAATCAGGCTTAAACATAAACAAATCTGATTAGTTGTTTTCTTGCATTTTTGCCTTTTTAAAGTGTGTTTTCAGAGTTTTTCGATATATTATCGTTTTGAGAGTTTTTAAGGTTTAATTTTAGTATCGTTTTTATTGCGTTCTAATTTGTAATTATTGTTAAATATGAATACTGAACAGGACACGAGTAGCAGGAAAAGACGAGATTGTGGCATTGTGTGTGCTTATAAAGAGTGCAAAAATAGGTCTTGTTCTTCGACAAACATAATATTTCACTCTTTTCCAAAGGATCCTGAAAAGTATTTTTATAGAAATATACTATATAATTATGTTATTAAACTAAATGTAATCCATAGATCGAAGACATGGTTAGAAGCTTGTAATTGCGAGGATTTATTAAATAAAAATTGAGCAACTCTATTTTTTTGTCCATATGTAAAAAAAATACACGTAAATAAAACATTTCTTACAAATCGACTTGGTCACTTTCTCTTGTTTACCAACGATATACAAAATATTGCTTTTATTATCTTTATTCCCCGACAAATATGTTTCTAATTATAATTTATTTTATATAATATTTAGAAAACTCATTTTTTTTTTCGTTTCTATTTATCTCTTTACTCACACAGTAACTATTTATAAGCTATACAGGCAAATTTTAATAATAGTCTATTTCAAATTTCCCGCGAAAAAGTTACGAAAATTTAAAGGGACAAGCGAGACGAGGTCACTCTCCCCACCACTCAAACATGAAAGGTACCGCGCGAACTGTCGTCTCTTGTCTTATCTACTCTTTGCTATAACAACAGAGCGGCGTTGTCAGATTAAAAATTAATCCTAACGGCTGATGAAAAATGACGAAATTTACAAATATTTCAAGTTTATTTTTCTTGTAATCTTGACTGAATCTTAATAAGTACTAAATAAAATTATAAATGTCGAAATTTTGAAAAGTAGTAAGCTAATTATATTATTATTTTCTTAAGATTTCCCCAAAGTATACGTATACAAAATTAAAAATAAACAAAAGCGGAGAAATACTCGGCAACATACTAAACAATAACAATAGGATGTTGGCATTCGCATAAAATGTAAACAGTTCCCCTGTGATTATGATCTAGGGAAAAATAAAGAATATGTGTATTAATGATCATGAAAAAGATTATTATTTTGAGTTCAAAATTAAAAAAGATTTTTGTAAAGACAAGAATGATAAAGTTTAAAAGAAGAATGTGTTTTTGTTCGATAATTTAATGTATGTAAAGCATAACATATACCTATTTGTTCAGTAATTTTTACTGAATAGTGTCGATTATTTATAATACCAAATTAATATCAAATATTTAAGTGATGGCTGAATACAATATGAATAAAATAACAATAAAATTGGTATATTTGCAATACAAAATTAAGTTTTAAGAATAAAGGTGTTACTAAAAATACTATGAAATTCATATTTCTTTGTTTTAATTGGTCGAATGTTATTTACATTTTACGTAAGAAATATACCGTATCATCGAAAAAAAATCGGCGTCTAGTTGGCTTGGAAATGAACATCGATGACGTTCCCTAAATAATTGTACACATAAAAAAATTAACTAGAATTTTACAATCTTGGAAAATTTGATATTCTTGAACCTTATTTCTAAATATTCTAAATTTTTTGATTTTCTTGGGATTTAGGTTCGGCAAAAACGCTGATTAAGTTTTCATTTGGTTTTTCATTATTTTTATTTGGTTTAAAAAAAAACGTTTCGGCTAACATTATAGCCTTCATCAGTGTTGTGTCATAAAAAAATAGTGTCGAATATAATCCAAAAATTACATATAAAATATTCACACCACGCACCACATAATGTTTACTGCGTACTCCATAGTCTCCATAGTCAATGTAGATAGTTTTACTGTTAAGAATAATAATTCTAAAAATATGTGGTCATCTTTTGATAAGTTTATATTAGTTTATTAATTGCAGTAAACATTATGTGGTGTGAATATTTCATATGTAATTTTTGGATTATATTCGACACTATTTTTTCATATGACACAACACTGATGAAGGCTATAGTTAGCCAAAACGTTTTTTTTTTTAAACCAAATAAAAATAATGAAACCCAAATGAAAACTTAAATCAGCGTTTTCCCGAACCTAAAATCCCAAGAAAATCAAAAATTTTAGAATAATTTTTATATAAAATGCCAGCGATCTTCATTTCATAGCCATCGCTGACGCCTTTTTTTAGATGATATTGTATTATTTGTAAATATAAATTTTCGAACGTTGATACTTGCAAAATATACATATAAATTTTGTGAATGCAAATAATAATACATCACTATTAGTAGATATTGAATGTTTTTTGTTAAATTAGATCGATTTTCAAACCCCAAAATTTAAAATATATTTACATTTTACCCAATATCTTATGTAATACCACAGATAACACATAATCACATAATAACAAATAATTATGTGTAATCTGTGGTAATACATTATTTGTATATTGTAAAACATTTGCTGCATTTGTATGGTTCATAGTTTATTTGCCAAAGTATTTATTACTATAAATAGGTATATATGTTGTAGTTATTAACTGTATATTATGTATATTTCATGTGAACTATATAATTTTTAAAATACAAACCAAAAATCTGAGGAATAATTATGTTTTCCATGTATTCTACAACATATTTATTAATCCGTAGTATCTAACTAGCGTGACGTCATAAATCTCGCCCCAAGGCTGTTCTATTAGAGACGGCATTGATTCGACACTTTTTGGGAACAAAAAATTATAGATTTCTTTAAAATTCTAAGAAAATTTTAAGCGAAGTTTAACTATTTAACGTTAGATGACACCAGCTGTGTGTTTTTTCCTAGAGATCTGTAAATGATTAGTTTAAAAATTCAACGCATGATGGTAATTGTAATATAATTAATATATAATTATGTTGTCTCTTATATTGCGACTATGCAAATTAAAATTTAAACTTCTCACATACAGTTAACCATAGCTAGCTCCATTTTTTACTTAAAGAAAATAATGAGATATTATTTCGAAAAATATGACTCAAAAATAAAACTAAGAGGAAATTTTTAGAGTAGCTAAAAAACGTCGACGAGATACCGTATGTTTTGTAACATTGAAGTAACATTATGGAGTCGACTCAGCTGTACAGTGCAAACCGCCTCATGTGTTTAACTCTAAAACCGAGGTATTCTGGGTATTAAATCATTCCAAATTTCCGGAGCAGTATTTTTAATCAACTATTTACAAATATGTTCTCAAATTACTTTTACAAACATTATCTGCTATATAAATATATACAATAATTACAATAAAATGTACTTATAATACAGGATAAAAAGTATTCTACAATAAATAGCATAATAAAAGCTTACAAGTATTATTAGTATTATTAGTAAATAATATATACCCACTAGATCTAATAAAATTTTAGCTTATAAAAAACATTTAAAAGACTATAAAACTATTATATAAAAAATCATGTATAAATAATTTACTTTGATGTGGGTATATCACTAAACTTATATGTATAAAGTATAAACTTATAGCCCTAAACATCATACAGTATGATCGAAAAAAAAACGGTGTCACAGTGGCTTTTTGACCGACAATTCATGATAATTTCTGTCGGCCCGACGACTCTATAATGTCATTTATTAAAAACTTAACATTAAAATTTGCCAAAAATTAATGTTTAGAAAAAGAGTTTTTCAGACACAAATCAATTTTCAAAAAAATAATTCATTAAATTGATTTGTGTGACTGGCGTATGTAAATTTTTAAAAAATGCCCTATAGAGGTGAGACACAAAAATCATCATTGATTGAAAGACCATTGTCGCGTCGTTTTTTTTTCGATCATAACAAAAGGTAGGTAGGTACATATGTACAAAATGATTGAAAAATATGCAAGTGGTAAAGTAATTGAGGGGTTTCTGGCAAAAACCCCATTAGTCAAAAAATGGGTAAAATGAGTTAATGGCGCTATCCGACAGTAATTTGTTATAGTACGAGAGCTAGCAACGTCGGGAAAACAAGTATTTTAAGACGTCTGGCTCTTTGATATATCTTTTATTATGCTCTCTGGAACAGCATGCGGCCCGTCTGGCTGCCGATACCCGTTGCGTTTACTACTGCGCATCCAAAGAAGATCCTCTATTTTTTACTTAGCGCTTTAAATTCTAGTATTGAATAAAAATCGAGCAAGTCTCCATTAGCTCGGCGCGTAGAGCTTTCGCCTATGACGCGAAGGTCAGTGGTTCGATACCGGCTGGGGGTGTAACTTTTTTATTTTTTTTTCGTTTATATTCTGATAGTAAAGTATTAAATATTTGCTTTTTTATCACCAAAACGGATGGCGCTTATGGGTTTATGATCCGTAGTGGTATAAGTAGAATTTGATACTTTCATTTGTTTTGAAGGATTATTGTGGTAATTAATTATTAGGCAGGTTTAGGATGGTCTGGCTGCCGCGCCGGTAGGTTGCGTTCATTACTGCGCATCACATGTGTACAGGGTGTCCCATTTTTGTGCGTTTTTTTGGGATTTCTCGTTTATAATTTTATTTTAAAGATTTAAACATAATATATAAAAATTAGCATTTTAATGCTTTATTAAGGTAATTTCTGCCTGTCTTTCTTCAAAATATTTTTTTCAGCTGTTGTTTATTATTTTAATAATACTTTTTTTAACAGATTGTTATCTAAAAGCTACATAAGTTTATTTTCAGTTCAGTCTGTTAAGATAACGATGGAAAACAAAATTATCTGGTTAAATTAAATTAAATAAAATAATAATAATACTTTCTAAACAAGATTGATTAATGTTAATGTGTAGAAAATGCACAAATCTAGGGGTAAAATATTTAGTTACATGAAAAACTAGCAAAGTAATGTGAAAAAAAAACCGCATCATTGTATCTCCACTCATAAACGAGAAATCCCAGATATCCCAAATCCCAAAAAACGCACGAAAATGAGACACCCTGTACCCATGTGATGCGCAGTAGTGAACGCCACCTACCGGCGCGGCAGTCAGACCATCCTAAACCTATCTAATAATTAATTACCACAATAATCCTTCAAAACAAATGAAAGTATCAAATTCTACTTATATACACTACGGATCATAAACCCATAAACGCTATCCGTTGTGGTGATAAAAAAGCAAATATTTAATACTTTACTATCAGAATATAAACGAAAAAAAAAAATAAAAAAGTTGCAACCCCAGCCGGAATCGAACCACTGACCTTCGCTTCATAGGCAAAAGCTCTACGCGCCGAGCTAATGGAGACTTGCTCGATTTTTATTCAATACTAGAATTTAAAGCGCTAAGTAAAAAATAGAGGATCTTCTTTGGATGCGCAGTAGTAAACGCAACGTGTATCGGCAGCCAGACGGGCCGCATGCTGTTCCAGAGAGCATAATAAAAGATATATCAAAGAGCCAGACCTCTTAAAATACTTTCTCGAAAACGTTGCTAGCTCTTAGACTATTAGTCATAACGTTCCTACCAAACGAATTCGGGACAAGTGCTATAAGTCAGCCCGTGCATACGATTAAAAATACCGTAATTACGCCAAGAACCCCACAAGTCACAAGTCTTAATGGCAAAAACCCCACTAGTCCGCTACTTGTTGTGGTTTGGTTGTTTGTCGTTCGTAATCGTTCGAACAGTTGCTAAGAGGACTTGGTTGTTTCCACGGTTTTTGCCAAAATTCCAGCAAAAACCCCACAAGTCAAACACATTCACGCCCTTCCTAACTTAAAAATAAGAAAAAAATAAAGAAAACTAGTTTTCTGTAATTTCAGATTATAACCAGAGCTCACACAAAAAAACGACAATTTAAATTGAAATGGGAGCAAGATATACGTTCTTTTTAGTTTTTGCAAATTTCGAAATATCTGACTAATGGGGTTTTTGCCAGAAACTCCTCAATTGCTTAATTTCTCAATACCAATCTTATAACCCTTCTCCTTCTTACATTTGACAGCAAACTGATTGATATAAAGCATAGATATAGAGGTAGTGAGAATGAGCTTCCGACTTCCAAAGCTTTTCTCATGCCACGGTGGACGCCATTTTCATGCTTGGGTCTTCAGGGGAGATCAATAAGTAATAACAGGTGATATTTTCTAATTTTTTTTTGGTTTAATTTCGTCTTCTCTCCTATTGTAAATACGATATTCTAGGTTTTACGAGATTAGTTTGGCATTTGATCTAATTCTTGGTGTTTTTGGAACTTATAGGCTGATATAAACGACTTTTGTATTATTCTAAAGTGTTTTTATTTGTTTATGGATAATTATATAGTTAGTTTAGTTAGTTTGGTTTGGATCTTAGATCTTAATACACTTCGTGGATAAAGCTATGCCATATATTTATTGCACACGACTTTGTTTACGGGACTTTCACATGCATTTTTCTATTTATTTCTTTCTAGAACTAGATTATCGTATAAACCTATCCTTCTCTCTGAATACGCTACTGAGCATGCGTAGAACGATATTAAACGTGAATGCTAACTAGGAGCGTTTTTCGCTGTGTTGACAACAATTACTAAAAATATTTTTGTAGTAGAAAATGATTCTAACAAAAAATATTCAAAATTTACTGAAGATTATGAAGCTATTATTTATAGTACCCGTTATCTAGGCAAAATTGTGTATAAACTCCTTTTACTTATTTTTTATAGCAGTTGCGCCCTCTAGCGGCCGTTCTAAAAACTTGAAAATAATTTCCAGCAGTTTCTCATAGCCTCTTTAGGTATAAATATTTTTTCGCGGGCCCTACGGCCTCGTAGCTGACTATACTTTAGTCATCTTTTAATCTGCCTAGCCCCGATTTGGCATTTTGTAAAATGACTGAAAACAGGCACTCTTTTTGCAGAAATATACAGAAAATATCGTCATTGTTTAATATGCCTAATTCTGATAAGCCTTTTTGCAAAGCGACTGAAAATAGATAGGCTCTTTGTAAAAAATTCTTCTTTTGTTCATAGGTATTCGATACGCCTGCGACATATACTGTATGATCGGAAAAAAAACGGCGTCAGCGATGGCTATGAAATGAAGATTGCTGTCATTTTATATATTGCTGTCATTTCCCAGCCAACTGGACGCCATTTTATTAAGTAGAGTAGTAATATTACGCGATATTTTTAAGATTAACTAAAGATGACCGTCAAGAAACTTATAAGCGCTGTTACTTTCTGACCATCCCCTAGAGACCTTAGCGCGAACATGGCGACTATTATAATTAGAATTTCTAGGCACGTTCATGCTCACTCTCCTTAAATCTATATCTTTGGTATAATAAGTCTTTCAAATATAAGATTCATATACTTTCTGCCATCAGTCCAATTTTATGCATCTGCAATGAAGTATTGCAAATCTCAAACCTTCTGTCAATAATAAACAGAAGTTTGAAATGGTAGCACTTGTAGACCATTTCGGAGCGTGACTATCTAAAAATTAAAAAGAAATATAGCATAAGTAGGTACTTTTACGTAGTACCATATAGGTACCTTTTAATTAACACCAACAGTCTCTCAGGGTGCATCCACATCATCCTAGAATTGCTGGAAATCGATACAAGGTCGTTACGCCAATACGCCGTTCCGCTTTTTCTAGGATGATATGGATGCACCCTCATAGATAAGTAAAGTGTAGTTAGAGAGGGTTACAAGTGTTTTTTGCAGCTTATCTGTCAAACAGTTAAAAATTTCAGAACACTTGATTACAAAAAATGTTGGTGTAATGATTGACGTATTTAATTCTTCATTTCTGTACCCTAGAAGCAAACTATGTTAAGTCACAAAACAAAGTTTTGAGAAAAACGAACTTAAAGTTCTTTTTTGAAGATATTTCCTAATTACAGGTTATTTTTAAACCTATGATTGTAATATTTGGTAAACGAATCATTAACTTTGAACATAGTAAGGCAGAAAAAGGTAGAACCATAAAAAGTTAAGTAACTTATAGAGTATATATCTCAAATATGCCAATTTTGGACTTTTTGGAACACAGTTTGCTTCTAGGGTACAGACCAAGAACGGTAAACTAATAGGATTGCTCATCCTCATAAGACGTACGTTCGCCTCTTCCCGCGCTTCAGCTGACAGTTGTGACGTCATTGTAGCCCTTGTCAAAGCCTTCGTGGCCTTGTCATGATAGTGTGTATTATTAGTTGCCTATGGTAAACTTATAAAAATAACAGCTGAGAAATTTTGAGTTAATTATTTTGTCAATTTTAAATGTGAAAAAGGTGTCTTTAAAGTTTTTAGAGCTATGGAGTGTATAAATACGTTCATTTTGTGTTGTGGATTGTGACAAAGTGCATACTAAGTGCCCACGATTTTGTTTATTAATTATTTTAAAGCAAAATATGGAAGTACTCTAAAAAGAATGCTTGCAAAAGGTGATACACTGGGAACTGCTGTTCTTAAAAATGCATTATCCGAGTATTTAATACGATTTATACAGTTAATTTTCTATACTGCATACATATAAGGTGTTTAAATAAATAAACTAAATAATGAACGTTTTGCATTCGGTAACCAATAATGCACGTGTGTGTATTATTGGTTGCCGGATAAGGACTAATAACCATGTCAAGGGCTACAATGACGTCACAAAGCGAGTAGTTTTCGCATGCACCTAGCGGACACTTTTGGCTGAATGAGCAGTCCTATTAGGTTAACTGTTCTTGGGTACAGACCATGATACAATAACGGAAAGATAAGATATTACGCATGTAGTGGGCGGAGCTTAACAGAAAATTACTACCCGGGTGACGCCATGCGGAGAACCGATTTGGATCTTCTGAGATAAGATATTGCGCATACGGTATTGATGCCTAAATTACAGTATCTACTAGATTAAGTTCATACCTACACAAGAAAAGTGTTTAGAATATAAATCAGGAACGCGTCTTCATGTAACTGATTTCAGTTATTCTGAAGTCGGAAAAAAGAGAATGATGCATTTCCCCAGAGAAATTTTTATGAATTTGTGTTTGGGGAGGCTTCTATACAGGGTGGACCATAGAAAATGTTCTGCAAGGCTTAACGGCCAGGGTAATTTTTTTTCAGAAAATTCAAAAACACGTCAATTTTGTTGGTGTGGGGGACAACTTTTGTCGCAGAAATGATTGCAAAATCTTCAACCCTCTAAACGGGGGTGTCATCCCCCAATTTTTTTCAAATGGGAAGGGGGGTCAAGTGGTACCGCAGTGAAAAGGGCTTTCTATTCTCTATACTTTCCCGCTTCGTTTTTGAAAATCGGTTGAGTGATTGAGAAAATATGAAGGATTGAAATTTGAAAAGTTTATTTAAACATTTATCAGAGTAAATGATAAGGATAAATTCCTTCGACCAATTTGCTGTTTTTTCTTATTATTTCTAGATGTTTATGCATTTTTTCACTTGCCACAAGGTTGAATGATCAGGTGCGGTAGTTGCGCAGATATTCAATGAACGCCATCCTGACAAACACCTTTATGGCAAAATTGTTCGTGAGTTAGTAGCAAAATTTCGCGAAACTGGTTCCGTTATGAATAAAAAGAGGCAGGGAGAAAATCCTGTAGTAAATGAAGCTATGGAGGTATTCGTATTGGGCCAAGTTGCTATGGATAGTACGCTGAGTACAAGAAAATTAACCAATGAGACCGGCGTAAATCCTAGAAGTGTCCAAAGGATATTAAAAAAACACAAGTTCCACCCGTACAAAATTCAGTTGGTACAAGAACTCAACGAAGACGATTTTGATCGTCGCTTGCAATTTTGTGAAACTATGAGTGAACGAGTGGCGAATGATAATAATTTCCTATTTAATGTGTGTTTTTCGGATGAGTGTACTTTCTTTTTGAACGGTGTAGTTAATCGGCACAACTGTCGGTACTGGGCTGAGGACAACCCCAGGGCTTTTCACGAGATGCACACACAAAATCCTCAGAAATTGAACGCGTGGGCTGGTATTTTTGGAAATTTTATTGTGGGTCAGTTGAACGATATTGAGAAGAACTTCAACGCACAAGTCACAACAGGTATCTAGCAACTACCGCACCTGATCGTTCAATCTTGTGGCAAGTGAAAAAATGCGTAAACATCTAGAAATAATAAGAAAAAAACAGCAAATTGGTCGAAGGAACTTATCATTATCATTTACTCTGATAAATGTTTAAATAAACTTTTCAAATTTCAATCCTTCATATTTTCTCAACGACTCCACCGATTTTCAAAAACGAAGTGGGGAAATATAGAGAATAGAAAGCTCTTTTCATTGCGGTGCCACTTGACCTCCCTTCCCATTTGAAAAAAGTTGGGGGATGACACCCCCGCTTAGAGGGTTGAATATTTTGCAATCATTTTTGGGGCAAAAGTTGTCCCCTTCACAAACAAAATTGACGTGTTTTTGGATTTTTTGAAAAAAAAATACCCTGGCCGTTATGCCTTGTAGAACGTTTTCGATGGGCTACCCTGTATACTAGATCATTTATTGTTTTCTTTTATAAGCGATTTGAAGTAAAAAAAAACTTCACCTCTAATGGCTATTGAACACGTCACTGCATCCAAATAAAAACTTACCTTGTGTAAGGTGGCGCGACCGAGAACTACGGCATGATAACGTATTATAGTATATCTTTAGGCCACTTGATGTTATTAGCCTCATCGAGCCAATCGCTTTCTTCTCTCCTTTTTCTTTGTTTTTGATTGTTTGCTTGGAACTCTATAAACAGAACAGTAAAAAGTCAATTATGCCCATTTGCAAATCAAACCTAAGCAATTCTTAGCTAAGAAACTCTTAATTTTTAGGAGTCTTATTAAGTAGTGGCTTGCACCGCTGTATTTCATTTCAATCTTACGGATTTTCATTTTTTGTTTTAAACTGATTACGAAAGAGGAACAATCACTAGTCCGAAAAAGTAGCAAAATAAGCGTTCGGCATTTAATGTTTTATGTAAAACCGGTAAACCAATATTTTGACACAAATCAAGAAGGCAATTAAAGATAAAGGACTATACTATATTGTAGCACATGTTTAGACAACTTCTTTATTTTTAGGATTTTGATGGGCAAACATCAACAAAATATTTCTTATGTTTGGACTAACTTTTCTCGAAAATAAAGATATAATTTAAAATTCCGTTACAATACGGAAATAGATTGAAGTTTTGTGATTACAGTGATATATAATTTATATGGTTTTGTAACTGCTCGTTATTTTATGACAAATGGTGAAGCTCTGCAAACCTTAATTAAGCCTTAATTAAAGCACGTGTGTTTGGAATTTTAGGTGTGGCTTATCACGACAGGATCGGGCTAAGCCTTAGGCAGATTTCTGAAATATAATATATATTTCCTTCGCCCACATACCCGCTTTACCCGTCCCCTGAGAGCAACCCGAAAGTACAGCGTAACAGACTCTTAAGTTAAGTAATACGTCTATGAATATTAAAGCAAATACTAATAAAATAGAAAGAGATAAAAATGTCTATGTTACGGTTAAGGTCCGATGCCCGGTTAATGTCGACATTACCCGGTTAATCTCGAGAATAACACACAACAAAACAACCAAAAACATAACCAAACCCAAACATTAACCGGACATCGGACTTTAACCGTAACATCTGTAGTTCTGTGACGGATTCATATCATC
Organism: Sitophilus oryzae; assembly: GCF_002938485.1. Taxonomy (NCBI): domain Eukaryota; kingdom Metazoa; phylum Arthropoda; class Insecta; order Coleoptera; family Curculionidae; genus Sitophilus; species Sitophilus oryzae. The sequence continues at coordinate 3,009,803 of NW_022147480.1, forward strand.
AAAAAAGTCCTATGGGTATTTTGCCACTTGCACTGTACGTTCGACGGTTTTTTATAGACGTATCTGTTGAAAAAAAACCTGAAGTGTTCTTTAATACTTGTAGTTAGATATTTTAATCTCAGTGAGTGGCACTCGCCATAGTTTCACAGATATGTATTTAGGAAAATATGAGTTCACAATAAAATAAAATAAAAAAAATTGATCATCGAGTAAAAATTTGCTTGAAAACAGAATATTTTCACATTTTGTGTAACAATTCTTCTGTATTTGAAAATCTACTGATGGGAAAAAATGCGGAAAAAATATATGACATATTTTTATATTATTATCTATTTCAAAAATTTTCTACAACTTTTTTTTTTATTTAAAACAAGTTTCATTTTAACATTAATGTGTTTGTTTTGTAGTAATATATTGGTTAGGTGATTTTCATTGGATAACTAATACATTGAACAACACATTGTACTAAATAATAAAATAACATATTTAAACTTGCTCATAAACATTAGAGAAATTTCAAAAGAGAAAAGAAGCAAGAACAATGAGAAATAGCATCACTACTTTTTCACGTAATAAAAGAATAATTTTTTAGTTATTGTGACCGAGTCCCGAAGGTACCGAAAGAACCGGGGATTAATAATTTCGAGTCCTGGTTCTGTGATATCTCAAAAGAATCGGGAATTTCCGGTTCTGAGCCCTAGTCACCGTATTAAAAAAAATGCACAGAAAAATCATCATATTTCCGGCGCCAAAATATACTACCCATAAAAATATTTGCACTAATGTAAGACTCACCCTGTATGGGGCGATTCACGGTTATGGTACGTTATAGCGTTTCCGGAACCGAAGCTGTTTTTCGGAACCGGTAGTTTCGGTACCATGCCTCTAAGGAACCGGGATTTCCAGTTTTTTTCGGTACTTTCGGTACTAGCAAATTTTTGTTCAACGATGGTGCGGTTCGTTAAACAGCAAGCAAGGGATGGTTGTCAAAAGTAAAATCGATAAAAAATTGAGGTTTAAATGAAAATAATATCAAATTATTAAGTAGTAATCAGTCACGAGAAAATTAACCTAAACACAAACAATGATCACAAATGACTCTCAAAAAAAAATTCAAAGCACAATTTTTTGAATTATTACTACAACCACCTTACAACGTAAGGCACTCATTTTTTGTCAATCCGTCTCTGTGCTGGGACGCAACGCTCGAACCTCGCAGGTCTACGGACGGAACTTTATCAATAAACTTTGTAGATTTTCAGATTATTTAATTCCTTTTGTTTCCGTTTGTAATTTTATTTTTAAGACATATTATGTGATTGTTTCACATAATATGTTTTAAAAATGAAATTGCAAATAGCGAATAAAAATAATTAAAATAAAAAAGTGTATTTTGCAATTCCCCCGGCCCCGCACCCCTTTGGCTAACCTGTAAATGTCAGCTATGTCGAGAGATGGCGTTACGAAAATGGAAGCGGTTTATTATAAGGAACTTGGGCTTCTTTTTCGTTAGTATATTCTGTGGACGGAACTCAACTGAAACGCTCTGCAATCTGCAATCTGTCGATATTCGACAGATTGTAAAAACTGGCAGAAAATATTTGGTAGAGCGCAACTACTCTTTTCCTTCTACTATGGTTTAACGCAGCGCACAGTGCTTCGTCCCATGGACAAAAATCGAAAAAAAAGTTAAAGTTTACTAATATCTGAATATGTAATTTTATACTTATACCATAGCAATGTTCAACCATCCTGTATATTATTTTTCATAAACAGCGTTTTTTGTTAGCAAATATTTTCACTAAAAATAAATTTTGCGATCATTATCTTATCAGTGAAAAGAATAACATTCATAGTAGTTCTGTACAGTACGTCTGCTGGATCTGTGTCTATGAAAGGAATGCGGACAAAAAACATTTAAATAAACAACAATATATTTTATACGTCGACTTGACTAGTACGTCACCGCAAATCGCTCCTCCCACTCATTTTATTGGCCACTTGCAAATTTGTCGAATTTTTATTGATGGGACGCGCCGTCTATTTTTTTTTCGAAAAACAGAGAGAATATCGTTGCCCCTCTCACCGATACCCCGTAGCTATAGAATGGACAGACGTACTGCATATGATGGAGTTAAACGGTACGTACTTAATTGAAAGCCACTATGGATATTGTTAAACAAGGTATGTACTTTAAATTTATTTCTAAACAAGTTCGTGACTGTTTAGTTTTTATTTACTTTTGAAGATAATTCTTAAATGGTTATAAAAATTTTACGTTTTCAAACTTCAAAAAGGCATTTAAAAAAACATATCAAAATATATCGTATCTATTGACATTGGCGTAACTACAGGGGCGCCCGGGGGTGCCGGGCCCCACCCCCAGCTACTGCTGGGCACCCCCCAGAGGAATACTGAGTTATGACTCTGGGCTACGTATTAATTTTTATTTGCTTGTGATGCAGTAAAAATGACGTTTTTTAGTTTTCTTTAGTTAATATTATTTTGTTATGTTCAAAAAATGTGTTAATTTTTATTTATTTTAAAAATTTGTAGGTATTTAAGTAATCTACGGGAACACGGTTTGATAACCAAGTCTATGAAATTTATTGATAGAGAAATTTATGTAAACGTTTTAATCAAAAAATGTGTTTTTTTAGATTATTTTTCGTTTTTAAAAAAACAAAAGCTCTAGGCTCCCCCCCCGGGCTCAACCCCAGAGCCCCCCAGGCACTCCCCAGGATAAATTGCTAGTTACGCTAATGTCTATTGAATATTTTTGTTGTCATATTAATACACTTAATTTTTGTATAGTTCACCTGCGTCTGCTTGCGACGAACTTTATGTTATAATACTTTTCAGATGGAGTAAAATTAATAAGCAATGCCGATCTGATTAATACTTGGCTTGATCATAAGGACAAGAACCCAAAATTATTTGTATTTCAAAAAATGTCTCCTTTATTAAATATTGATGAACCTTCCAGTCAAATGAGACACCACTTGCGCCTGAAAAAGCCCACTATGTTGGAGCGAAACGTCGCATAAAAAAAGTTTCCATCTTTCAATTTATTATAAAACCTCATACCCAAAAAAAGGGAAAAATAATATATGGATATGGTCTATTAAAGAGGTAACTATTAACATCCGAACCCCTCATACCAATAAAAAGAACAGTAACAACGCGAAAAAGTAACATATTAGAAAATGATGTACAGAAATATCTTATATGTGAGGATACTTCATGTACCTATGATTTGGATACTATAAATTTGGAAGACTCTGTCAGCAGTGATTCTTCTGAATCAGAGTAGTTACGATCTATGCATTTTGTTGTCCTAAAGTAAATTTATAGTATCTTAAGTTTTTTTTAATTAAATATAACAGTAATGTTTCTTTTTCATTAAAGAAAAACATTTTTATCTTATATTACGCTTATATTGTAGGAATCATGTTCTAATGGTATTTCAATTCTATCACAGGGATTTATTTAATACTTACACCGTCTTCACACTATAAATTATTATTTTCTTAGATGGAACACAGCTCCAACATTTTTATTATTTATAAGATTTTTTTTTTCATAAACGTGGGACTAAGAACATCATCATTTAGTACAATGAGAGTACTCATCATTTGTGTCAAATAAACCTAGTTTAAAAAAATTGCCTACAATAAAAGAGAAGCTTTGCATTTTTGTCCTCTAGAGCCATATGTTCGAAGCACTGTGCAGCGGTCAAAAAAATAACTATTTTATTTTGTGAATTTTCTTACAGTGCAAGTGGCGAAATACTCATAGGACTTTTTGAAGATATCAACCATATCATGACCCCGCACCATATATGAATACATGAATAGTATTATACTCTTTCCTTAATCTTTTTATTTAAAGGTTTTTAGGTTGTAAAGGGTTATTATTTAATGTAAAAAGGGGAAAAATACAGGGTGACATAGCCGCCCGTGATTTTACGTCTATTTCAATCAATGTTAAAACTGCTTACCGTTTAGGAACATATACCGATGAGGTTTCCGTTGTTCCATTCTGTGTATATAACTTGGTATTCTGTGGTAACTGGTTAATTACTGCTCCTTCAACATGGTTTGATCTAATAGCTTCTTGCACCTGCCTCGTAAGAGATCTGTTTTCAAATACGATACCCATGTTCGAATCTGATGTTGATTTTAAATTATTTTTTTGTTTGTTGACAAATTGTCGAGGGTTGTTTTTTTTTTCTTTTTTTTTCTCCTCTGGTAAGTTATGAATGTTTGCGTTAGGAATGTCATTTTGACCAGTAACTTGCGACGAATTTTCGTTTACTCCAAACAAGTTACTATTTACCGTTCTACCTTCGGCTACCTGTTTTTGCAGACTAAAATTTTCAATCGGTGTTGAGCTGACAGGTTGGTTATCGACCTCTGCCAAATGTGTCTGACTAAGAGGACTGTCACTCATATCACACCATATATCCCACAGCTTATAACTTTCGACGATAACCTTAGGGTCTTTGGAAGTAAGAAAGTCTTCTATCGACGGATCAGTATAATTGGAAAATGACACGTTATTGTGATGAGACGAACCATCCTTTTTTTTCTCATCCTCCATCCCGTTATTATTATCAGATGGGATTACAGGTATAAAATCTAATAATTCTATATCCTGATCCTGACACGCTCCCGTTAGCAGAGGATTTCCTGAGTAATTATGATCTTTTTGCCATGAAGGGGTTATATTTTTATTATGAGTGGAACTACAATCGGTCTTGGCATCGCTAGATACATTTTTTTCTTCTGGTAATAAATCATTGGTAGTTTCGTCTAATTGACCCATACTCATTAATCTTAACAAAATTTTCGAGTCTGTAAGATAATCAGGAATACGTTCATCCAATCTATAGTCCGGTACTTCATAATTCACATCGCTAGACTCTGTAATGTTACCTGGCGAGCTGGGATTCCAATAGCTAATTGCCATTGCTGCAGGCGACATAGCTAATGGAGACGTTGGATTTGAATAAAAACTGCGACTCGCCTTATCTGCAGTTTTAATACCTAAATACGCTTGGGTTTCTTGCCCATCAATATTCAAACTATTTTTACTATCACCTTTTAAAACATTTAAAGTGTTACCATTGGTACTTGCTTCTACTTCTGTTAATTGCTCTTCATTAGATACACTAGGTGAACTCGATACGCTTTGTGTTTGGTCATCAATTTCCGGTTGAGAATTTTCAATTTTATTAACTTGTGATGCCAATCGATTTTCTTGATTAAATGTCAAGTTTAATCCTGTCTGCTGCTGATCGCCAATATCGTCTTGTAAGTGATTTTCTGAAAGACCCCCTGCATTATTCAGCTCGCTTTCCTCTATTACAGTACTTATGTCTGTTACTGCTTGCTTTTGTTCATCATTATCGTGTTGTAAATTTTTAATATTCAAACAGTTGTTAATATTTCCTTCCACTTGTGATTGTCCTTCACTAGGTATACTAAGTGAGCATGATATCGTTTGACTTTGGTTATCAATTTCCTGTTGAGAATTTTTAGTTTTCAAAATGTGTTCGTCAATATCTTGCTGTAAGTTATTTTTTGAAAGAGTTTCTGCATTATAGGAGCTTTCTTCTATATCTGTTTCTTGTTTTTGTAATACACTAATTGTGTCTGCTACATTCAAATTATTATCTTTAATATCTTCTTTCACTTGTGTTAATTGTTCTGCATTAGATGTATTAAGTGAATTTGATTTGCTTTCAGTTTGGTCAGCAATTTCCTGTTGAGAATTTTCAATATTCAAAAATTGTTCTTCATAATTATCGTTCGTTGTTAAATTATCTTCTACTGCATTATTAGATACACTAAATAAGTTTGATATTGTTTGTATTTGGTCATCAATTTCCGGTTGAGAATTTTCAATTTTATTAACTTGTGATGCCAATCGATTTTCTTGATTAAATGTCAAGTTTAATCCTGTCTGCTGCTGATCGCCAATATCGTCTTGTAAGTGATTTTCTGAAAGACCCCCTGCATTATTCAGCTCGCTTTCCTCTATTACAGTACTTATGTCTGTTACTGCTTGCTTTTGTTCATCATTATCGTGTTGTAAATTTTTAATATTCAAACAGTTGTTAATATTTCCTTCCACTTGTTGTGATTGTCCTTCACTAGGTATACTAAGTGAGCATGATATTGTTTGACTTTGGTTATCAATTTCCTGTTGAGAATTTTTAGTTTTCAAAATGTGTTCGTCAATATCTTGCTGTAAGTTATTTTTTGAAAGAGTTTCTGCATTATAGGAGCTTTCTTCTATATCTATTTCTTGTTTTTGTAATACACTAATTGTGTCTGCTACATTCAAATTATTATCTTTAATATCTTCTTTCACTTGTGTTAATTGTTCTGCATTAGATGTATTAAGTGAATTTGATTTGCTTTCAGTTTGGTCAGCAATTTCCTGTTGAGAATTTTCAATATTCAAAAATTGTTCTTCATAATTATCGTTCGTTGTTAAATTATCTTCTACTGCATTATTAGATACAGTAAATGAGTTTGATATTGTTTGTATTTGGTCATCAATTTCCGGTTGAGAATTTTCAATTTTATTAACTTGTGATGCCAATCGATTTTCTTGATTAAATGTCAAGTTATATCCTGTCTGCTGCTGATCGCCAATATCGTCTTGTAAGTGATTTTCTGAAAGACCCCCTGCATTATTCAGCTCGCTTTCCTCTATTACAGTACTTATGTCTGTTACTGCTTGCTTTTGTTCATCATTATCGTGTTGTAAATTTTTAATATTCAAACAGTTGTTAATATTTCCTTCCACTTGTTGTGATTGTCCTTCACTAGGTATACTAAGTGAGCATGATATTGTTTGACTTTGGTTATCAATTTCCTGTTGAGAATTTTTAGTTTTCAAAATGTGTTCGTCAATATCTTGCTGTAAGTTATTTTTTGAAAGAGTTTCTGCATTATAGGAGCTTTCTTCTATATTTGTTTCTTGTTTTTGTAATACACTAATTGTGTCTGCTACATTCAAATTATTATCTTTAATATCTTCTTTCACTTGTGTTAATTGTTCTGCATTAGATGTATTAAGTGAATTTGATTTGCTTTCAGTTTGGTCAGCAATTTCCTGTTGAGAATTTTCAATATTCAAAAATTGTTCTTCATAATTATCGTTCGTTGTTAAATTATCTTCTACTGCATTATTAGATACAGTAAATGAGTTTGATATTGTTTGTATTTGGTCATCAATTTCCGGTTGAGAATTTTCAATTTTATTAACTTGTGATGCCAATCGATTTTCTTGATTAAATGTCAAGTTATATCCTGTCTGCTGCTGATCGCCAATATCGTCTTGTAAGTGATTTTCTGAAAGACCCCCTGCATTATTCAGCTCGCTTTCCTCTATTACAGTACTTATGTCTGTTACTGCTTGCTTTTGTTCATCATTATCGTGTTGTAAATTTTTAATATTCAAACAGTTGTTAATATTTCCTTCCACTTGTTGTGATTGTCCTTCACTAGGTATACTAAGTGAGCATGATATTGTTTGACTTTGGTTATCAATTTCCTGTTGAGAATTTTTAGTTTTCAAAATGTGTTCGTCAATATCTTGCTGTAAGTTATTTTTTGAAAGAGTTTCTGCATTATAGGAGCTTTCTTCTATATTTGTTTCTTGTTTTTGTAATACACTAATTGTGTCTGCTACATTCAAATTATTATCTTTAATATCTTCTTTCACTTGTGTTAATTGTTCTGCATTAGATGTATTAATGAATTTGATTTGCTTTCAGTTTGGTCAGCAATTTCCTGTTGAGAATTTTTCAATATTCAAAAATTGTTCTTCATAATTATCGTTCGTTGTTAAATTATCTTCTACTGCATTATTAGATACAGTAAATGAGTTTGATATTGTTTGTATTTGGTCATCAATTTCCGGTTGAGAATTTTCAATTTTATTAACTTGTGATGCCAATCGATTTTCTTGATTAAATGTCAAGTTATATCCTGTCTGCTGCTGATCGCCAATATCGTCTTGTAAGTGATTTTCTGAAAGACCCCCTGCATTATTCAGCTCGCTTTCCTCTATTACAGTACTTATGTCTGTTACTGCTTGCTTTTGTTCATCATTATCGTGTTGTAAATTTTTAATATTCAAACAGTTGTTAATATTTCCTTCCACTTGTTGTGATTGTCCTTCACTAGGTATACTAAGTGAGCATGATATTGTTTGACTTTGGTTATCAATTTCCTGTTGAGAATTTTTAGTTTTCAAAATGTGTTCGTCAATATCTTGCTGTAAGTTATTTTTTGAAAGAGTTTCTGCATTATAGGAGCTTTCTTCTATATTTGTTTCTTGTTTTTGTAATACACTAATTGTGTCTGCTACATTCAAATTATTATCTTTAATATCTTCTTTCACTTGTGTTAATTGTTCTGCATTAGATGTATTAAGTGAATTTGATTTGCTTTCAGTTTGGTCAGCAATTTCCTGTTGAGAATTTTCAATATTCAAAAATTGTTCTTCATAATTATCGTTCGTTGTTAAATTATCTTCTACTGCATTATTAGATACAGTAAATGAGTTTGATATTGTTTGTATTTGGTCATCAATTTCCGGTTGAGAATTTTCAATTTTATTAACTTGTGATGCCAATCGATTTTCTTGATTAAATGTCAAGTTATATCCTGTCTGCTGCTGATCGCCAATATCGTCTTGTAAGTGATTTTCTGAAAGACCCCCTGCATTATTCAGCTCGCTTTCCTCTATTACAGCACTTATGTCTGTTACTGCTTGCTTTTTGTTCATCATTATCGTGTTGTAAATTTTAATATTCAAACAGTTGTTAATATTTCCTTCCACTTGTTGTGATTGTCCTTCACTAGGTATACTAAGTGAGCATGATTTTGTTTGACTTTGGTTATCAATTTCCTGTTGAGAATTTTTTAGTTTTCAAAATGTGTCAATATCTTGCTGTAAGTTATTTTTTGAAAGAGTTTCTGCATTATAGGAGCTTTCTTCTATATCTATTTCTTGTTTTTGTAATACACTAATTGTGTCTGCTACATTCAAATTATTATCTTTAATATCTTCTTTCACTTGTGTTAATTGTTCTGCATTAGATGTATTAAGTGAATTTGATTTGCTTTCAGTTTGGTCATCAATTTTCTGTTGAGAATTAATATCTTCTGACAGTTTTCGCTTTTTAAGAGGTTTCAATACATTTTTTCGCTCATCACGTTCTGCAGTTCTATTATGCACTCTTCTCTTTTTAATAGGTATTTTCTTATCGTCATATTGTTTTGTTGTATCCGTCTTAACTTGAGCATTTGTGGAGCCTAGGTCAGATGTGTGACCTATGATTGCAGTTCCTTTACTACCTAAATTGTCTATTTCTTGATTCACTGTCTTTTTCTGCTCAACAATAATGTGATTTAAATCGACAACTCCTGCACTCAATTGTATATCCTCATGCTGTTGATTCTGGGTTTTTGATAATATAGTCTTTTTAGAACTTTTTTTTGCTCTTTTAGGTATGCGCGATTGTGACTGATCACGATCCTTTGGCTGCGTTAACTTTATTCCTCTATTTCTTCTACTTCTCAATTGTGTATCCTTATGCTGTTGATTCTGGGTCTTTGATAATATAATCTTTTTAGAACCGTTTTTAGCCGTTTTAGGTATGCGCGATTGTGACTGATCACGATTCTTTGGCTGCGTTAACTTTATTCCTCTATTTCTTCTACTTCTCAATTGTGTATCCTTATGCTGTTGATTCTGGGTCTTTGATAATATAATTTTTTTAGAACCGTTTTTAGCCGTTTTAGGTATGCGCGATTGTGACTGATCACGATTCTTTGGCTGCGTTAACTTTATTCCTCTATTTCTTCTACTTCTCAATTGTGTATCCTTATGTTGTTGATTCTGGCTCTTTGATAATATAATCTTTTTAGAACCGTTTTTAGCCGTTTTAGGTATGCGCGATTGTGATTGATCACGATTCTTTGGCTGCGTTAACTTTCTCTTTTCAGATAAACCTTTTGCTTTTTTAAGTGTATGCGATTGTGACTGATCACGATTTATTGGCTCCGATAACTTTCTCTTTCTAAATACGCTGTTCTGTTTTATCGTTGTTTGAAGTCCATGCAATTTTGACTGATCGTGTTCAACAGTTTTAATAGTTTTCATTGCTACATTTAAATTATCTTTATTAGATATACTAAGTGAACTTGCGACTGGTTGTATATGTTTTTCATCATTTAATAATTTTTCCTTACATGGCTCAGATAGTCGTTTCTGCAATTTTTCTATCGTAGGTTTTATTGTATCCGTCTTAACTTGAATCTTCTTTTGGCAAGGAGGATCACTTTCAACAGTTCCAGCATTTTTATTGGATCCTGGGTCAGATGGATGTTCTGTAATTACAGTTTCTGCATTATAGGAGCTTTCTTCTATATCTGTTTCTTGTTTTTGTAAAACACTAATTGTGTCTGCTACATTCAAATTATTATCTTTAATATCTTCTTTCACTTGTGTTAATTGTTCTGCATTAGATGTATTAAGTGAATTTGATTTGCTTTCAGTTTGGTCAGCAATTTCCTGTTGAGAATTTTCAATTTTATTAACTTGTGATGCCAATCGATTTGCTTGATTAAATGTCAAGTTTAATCCTGTCTGCTGCTGATCGCCAATATCGTCTTGTAAGTGATTTTCTGAAAGACCCCCTGCATTATTCAACTCGCTTTCCTCTATTACAGTACTTATGTCTGGTACTGCTTGCTTTTGTTCATCATTATTGTGTTGTAAAATTTTAATATTCAAACAGTTGTTAATATTTTCTTCCACTTGTTGTGATTGTCCTTCACTAGGTTTCACAGGTGGATGTTCTGTAATTACAGTCCCTTTCCTACCTGAACTGAAATCCTTTAAATCTGACCTAACATATATATAATTTGATTTTTCATTTTCATTTTGATCCATCGATGTAGATTCTTGAGAATCACCTCGACGTTTGTCAATTATGGTCGCGTTGGTGTCTTTTACTCGTATCACCCATTCTTTTCGTGTTTCTTCATAACTTATCTGTAAATAATATTTTACTCTTGTTTTATACAGGGTGTTTCTTAATGACATAAGGGGGTGATTCTCGAACCTATTCTAAGAAAAAAAAACTTCATATGAATGTATGTCCTAAACATCTTAACTTATACAGAGAGATACAGGGTACCTATTCTCCTATTCTTGTCTTTTGTTATATGACTTGATTTCTCCGAAAAAGCCATATAACAATACATGTAAATGCGTATACGCAAAATTTTTAATCAGAACGATGTCAACAATAGCACCGCACGGTGGTAGTTTCCTAAAAAAACTTTTTTTCATAATAACTCTGATGTTATAGATATATTTATGAAACTTGATACGCGTCTTCCATGCATGTATTTGATGCTTTTTTGATGTACAAATTATTTTTTATATTTATTCCAACCAGTGGCGCCAGTACAGATTTTACATTGAATATTTTTTACAAAAAATGGTACGTTACTGACTTCTTTAAAAATAAACATTATTTTCAAAATCTATATAGTTTTCAAACAATTATCATTGTTTTTTGCAAAAAAAACTGCTTAAAATTTTTTAGAGTCATTTAAAAAGTAATTTTACTTCAGGGTTAAGTCGCTAAAAATCTGATGCGGTGACAGTGGTGGATTGTGCATTTTTTTGTACATCAAAAAATAATTTTTACGTATAGAAGCAGGGTTGCCAGATTATTACAGCTAAATTCCAAGAGGGCAAAAAAAGCGGGAGCAAAAAAAAGGTGACTCTCTAAAAATACACATCCCCCCCCCCTTCCTTATCCACATTTTCATTAAATTGAATTAAAACAAACTATAGTCAAAACATGTTTGACTATTTTCACACAAGCACAAACGACATAAACGAAGGTGTAATCACCAAAATACCATAAATGAAGATAAACAATTAGATATAAACTAACTAATAATAAAAGTGTGTATTGTTTTTTTTGTGAACTTTATAACATTTTATTTTATAATTTGGTTGACGTTTTCCGGGATAGTATAATCATTTTTCGGGGTCCGGAATTTTTACCCGGAAATCCCGGGCGTCTTGCAACTCTACATAGAAGACGTGTATCAAATTTCATAGATATGTATCAGAGTTAACCATTTTTAACTCTAACCATTTTTTTTTATAGTTTATAGAAATTTTCTAACCATTTTCTACAGTATACTATAAAAAATGGTTAGAAAATTTTAGCACCCTGTATCCTGTATCTCAAAAGTTAAGATCTTTAGGATATACATTTATATGAACTTTTTTTCTAATAGTACGAGAGCTAGCAACGTCTGAAAAAACAAGTATTTTAAGACGTCTGGTTCTTTGATATACAGTGCTTTTATTTTAACTGTGAACATAGGGCTTATAGCGCCATGCTATTCTGCTATGTTCATTTTTAATGTGGAAGAGTCAATGCATTGGATTTGAACTGAACAGTATGCAACCAACAATACTCCGTACAAAAATAATAATATTTGTTTTAAAATAATTTATTTTGTTTAACCAAAATTAGCGTATTCTTTCTAAAAAAAATACAATTTTGGAATAATCTGTTTTGGATGACAAATAATATCTTGAATTTTATTTAATGACTATTAATTTTTTGGTAACGAATCGCTTGTCAATATTTATTTAATCAATGGATGAAAAGATGAAAAAAGAAAAAAGGTTGGTTATGGGATTGACAACGTGAACGAGAATTCTACGTGAACGTGGAGCGTAAAAAATATTCTCCATGTTTACAAGCTTATGTTGATATCTATTATTCATGATTTAGTGTAATAAGGATCACTTATTAAGATATGCTAGTTTCAACATTTTGTAATAGATACAAAGCGTCTCATTGGCGTCTAACCTCAAGGGCGAATCCGCTAAGAAAGGTAATATCACTTTGTTTTTAGTTTTAACTCTTTATTCATCATATTTTTATTTACTTAAAGCGCAAAACTGTAACACACTTAAAGTCAAATTCGTTATAATGATAATATAATACTAAACGTAACTTTGATTTTAGGTGCAAATAATGAATATGTACTGAAATAGTGTACTTATTTATTAACATATTAAAATTAGAATTACAAGAGATGTTCAAAATGCCCTCCCTCACATTCCAAGCAATATGCAAGACGGTTTTTAAATTCCTCTACAGCATGTCTGAGGAATTGAGGATTTATTGAATTACATGCTGTAAGTACCCTAGTTTTTAATTCCTCTATGTTTTCAATTTGTATATTGTTGTAAATTTTGGATTTTAGGTAGCCCCAAAGAAAAAAGTCATTTGGTGACAGTGATATTTGTTCGTGACCAATATCAAAAATTTTATGATACTAACCGAAAGTTTTGGGAGTTGACTGATCCATGTAATGTAAAAGTAGCCTTATCTGTGAATATTATGTTGTGCAAGAGGTCATTGTTATTATTAATTAAATTAAATATAAATATTCACAAAATACAGTGCGTCTTTCTTTGTCTTCTTCAAATAAAACTTGGTGATTTCCATATTTATACGATTTAAATTTGAATTCTTTCAATAAATTGTGAACTGACGACTTGGAAACACCAAAACGCTGTGAAAGTGTATTTAGCGTTACCCTTTCATTTCATTCATCTTCAACGTAACAAAAAATTCTAATTTTAAATTTTCCGTTAGTACCGGACATTGTCGTACCCTCTTTTTATGCAGATTATTAATACAGCCTTCATGATTAAATTTTTGTACTAACTTTTGAATTAGTCCCACCGATGGAATTTGTTTGTCGGGATATTTAGCCGCAAATATATCGCGGACTGATCTTATACTGTTACCGCTTAGGTATAAAGACACCATCTCAATTTTTTCTTTTTCTGTAAACATGTTATTTTATATTATTAATTTTACAATCAATTTACAATGAAAATTTAAAAATAAATTATAAGAAATGGCTTATTTTAAAACAAAAAATAGCGCTTTTTAAAATGGCGGTTTAAAATTATGAATTGTTGGTTGCATACCCACTATGAAAATTCAATGCGTTGACTGTTTTATTTTAAAAATGAACATAGTAGAATAGCATGGCGCTATAAGCCCTATGTTCACAGTTAAAATAAAAGCACTGTATATCTTTTACTACATGCTCTCTAGAACAACATGCGGCCCGTCTGGCTGCCGGTAAACGTTGCGTTCCCTACTGCGCATTGAAAGAAGATCCTATATTTTTATTAGTCCTTTAAATTCTATTATTGAATAAAAATCGAACGTTTCCCGATAGCGCAGTGCGTAGAGTTTCCGACCATGAACCGATGATTCAGAGTTCGAATCCGGGTTGGGGCAAACACTTTTTTATTTTATATTCGTTTATATTCTGATAGTAAATTATTAAATATTTGTTTTTATTTAATTACCAGAATTATTTAATACTTTACTATCAGAATATAAACGAAAATAAAATAAAAAAGGCTTTGACCTGAGCAGGATTTGAACTCTGAATCATCGGTTCGTGGTCGGAAACTCTACGCACTTGGCTATGGAGACATGTTTCCGATACGCAGTAGTGAACGTAACGGGTATCGGCAGCCAGACGGGCCAGATGCTGTTCCAGAGAGCATAGTAAAAGATATATCAAAAAGCCAGACGTCTTAAAATACTTTCTCGAAAACGTTGCTAGCTCTTAGACTATAAAAACAGACCCAAGAATCACCCCTTAAATATGAGCATGACATTAAGGAACACCCTGTATACTATCGAATATTCAAAACATCAGATATCTAATATAAGCGTTGATTGAAAAAATTGGGAAGATACGCAACCTAATGGGCGAATTCGTGACAAGGCTGATTTGATTTCCCCTTACGTGTCGAGTGCTGTACGGTGGTGACACCAATCGTTCTGCGGTCAACGCATAAAACACTTATTTTCCCTAATTCGGCCAGCCAAGGCATATCGAACGCGGTGTGGATCTGAAAGCGACAGTGTTGCCATATTAAAATGTGTAATAACTGTAATACGTTTGACGAAAATATCTTTGGATGAAAAATTCGCGTTTATGTATTGAACATTTATTCGTGTTAAACATAGACTAAACAACAAAAATAAACATTCTTTTATGTTTTATGTGTACTAAATATGATCGAAAAAAGTCGTCCCTGGTGAATATGTCGTAAATCTACGGATTAAAGTAAAAATTTCAGTTAACGTCTCCTTTTTGCTGCCGGGACTAATCTGGACGGGGCCTACTTTGTTTACGCGGAATCCGAACCGCGGTCCTCGGCCATATCATGGTTAATGGCCTACCGACTTGGCAAGTGTCTAAATCAACTCTTACTCACGAGATATACGATCTCATCCGGCCTCGAACCGGCGTGAATTAGCAGTGTGTGTCAATAGATTTTACACTTTTGCCTTTATTGGACAACAACACGATACAGAGTTTTGAACTGGTCACCCGTCCATCCACTAGTATCGCCTTACGTCGCTTAACTTCGATGTTTTACTGGGAACCGGTGATTCGACGTAGCTGGGCCGTTGCCCTAAATCTACGGATTAATCAGTAGTTCTAGCAACACTGTCTCCGGCAACCACTCACTCTGTCGACTGAAAGCAGAACTACGGTACAGTATCCTCTATCCGCTGCGCTGTAAACGAATATCAGCGCGCAACGGCGCAGTGCTAAACTAAATCCCGGACAGGCTGACGTTAACGCCAGCTACATGGATAGGTTTTGTGCCACGAAATTCCCATAATGTTGCACATATTATTTCTTCAGGGTGCATCCACACTATCCTAGAAACGCATCGGCATAACGACCTTGAATCGATTTCCACCAATTCTATTGGCTGAAAAATTCATCTGTCAGAAATTTTATCTGTCAAAAATTTCAGCCAATAGAATTGCTGGAAATCGATTCAAGGTCGTTAGGCTGTTACGACGATACGCCGTTTCTAGGATAGTGTGGATGCACCCTCAGTCAACGATTACACGTTAAAACCCAGACAAAGGGTCTAGGGTGACCCGAACTGTATACCGGGTGCGTCTCAAAAGTGGCTCACCCTTATAACTTTTTTATTTTTTTAGATAAAAAAACGAGAATTGGTACAGTACGTCTGTCCGTTCTGTAGCTACGGGGTATCCGTGAGAGGGGAAACGATATTCTCTCGATGTTTTTCGTAAAAAAATAGACGACGCGTCCCATCAATAAAAATTCAACAAATTTGCAAGTAGCCAATAAAATGAGTGGGCGGACGCACTCGTCATATCGACGTATAAAATATATTGCTGTTTATTTAAATGCTTTTTGTCCGCATTCCTTTCATAGACACAGATCCAGCAGATGTACAGCTGGTTCCAAAAAAAATGAATTTTATCTCTAGTAGTAGAAGAATATCTCTTTACACATTTTTTAGAATATTTGGGCAGTGTATATTTATGTCTCAAGTATTTTGACATGTTAAGGTTATTGTGACATTGTATAAAACAACTTTGCTTTTGACAAAGTCGCAAATAAATTTTTCAGAACGTCAGTATGACATGAGTAGAGAAATGGGGACTGGTATCATAGAATATACTGCCCGAAATAATAAAAATATGTTTTAAATCGTATTCAATTTTATTGGAACCAGCTGTACTGTATGTTAGTATATGACATAAATTCTGTTTCACCGGAAATTACTACAATTTTTGATTTTTAAATGGCACCCCGGATTTTTTTTTACTTTATTCGATAGAAAATGACATTCTGAATAGAATGACATATCATATGTCAACTTTTGACATTTTCGCTTATAACAAAATTGTATTTTAAATTTCAATCTAGAATGCCATGGCTGTTTTAAAAACACTAATGTTTAATCAAGGAGCCTTGGAAAAATATATTTGATCGTCTAATGTTTTTAGTGTCTTGTCCCTGGCCAGCTAAAAGATGCCCATATCGTATTTTTTTAATCATATCTATTTATTTTTCAAATGGAACAAGGGTGGCTCATTAGCATATTTGGAAAAATCGCATTTTTTACGAATAATTTGGTACCACACACTTGGTATTTCGAGTCAAATTGTTGTTATGAACCACCGCTACAATTTCACATAAACCATATGCGAAAATGTCAAAAGTTGACATATGATTTGTCATTCTATTCAGAATGTCATTTTCTATCAAACGAAGTAAAAAAATACCGAGGGTGTTACTAACACACCAAATCTCGTTTTTTAACTGAAAAAATAGATAAGTTATAGGGGTGAGCCACTTTTGAGACGCATCCGGTATATATAAAACATGTTGACAAAAAATATTTTAATACTAACCTCAGCATTTGAATTTTCCACCAACTGCTTAATTTGGTCTCGGATGCTCAATTGAGCACGGGTTATAAAGCCGTTAGAGTTCATTGGATCAGTTTGGTTTAAGATCGCGTTAGCACCGCTGTTAAAACTATTTACTTTATTTACATTTGTACACGAGTCCTGCGTTTGCGGTTGCGATGTATCCTTCGACACTTCGGTATCACTAGTATCACTATCATCTATCAAGTCAATTATATCATCACACACATCAATCACTTTCAAAGGTGTTGTAGCTTTATGTTGTCCTGTATCGTACACATCATCACTCATATTATTTCGGCACCTTTCTGGTTTTAACGGATAGGAACTGTTCTCAGCGACAGTATCGTCAGGGCAGATGTCGTCGTCATCATCTAATATCGTTATAACATCATTCTCACTGCCATCGGTAATTTGTTCGTTCCATTTGTATATGCCTATGCACGAGGAACTGTTAGGGTATGAGTTGCAACAAGTCAGTTGAGGTGGTTTATTCATTGTTCTTGAGATCTCTAGTTCGCACTTTCTCACATTTTCTTTTACTTTGCTAAAAATAATTAAAAATAATTATACCTATCTACAGGGTAACCTAGCGTTAGGGGTTTCATAGCTATTGTCATTTTATTAAACACTTCCGTGTTTTTTTCAAAATATAATACAACTAGCGTGTACCAGCGACGTCGTTAGCGTCGAATTAATTATTTGTAATGGTAATGATAAAGCAAAGCAAGAATTTGCATTAACATACAAACTGGATAAAATTTTCTCACATTTATGTCCGTTGAGAAAAACAATATGGCGATATTATTATACAACTTGGTAATATTTGAGAAGTAGTTTCATCTCGTTGGAATTTGACTTCCGAAAAATCCGTTTGCCAAAAATAAGCTTTTTACGTCAAGCAGTTTAAGCAGAATCGTGGTTAAGAAATTACCCAACTTTTTGGAACACCCTGTATGATTTTTTCAAAATATGTAAAAAAAAACAAATAAATCATGCTTGTCCAAGCGTTTTCCCGAAAGACTAACCGTATTTTAAATAACAAATATTGTAATATTTTAGGGGCGTTTTCACCCTCTTGGAATTTGAGATTCGAGAAACCCCTCCTTATCGAACCTCTACACCCCACAGTCAACCCGTTTGCCAAAAATCAGCTTTAAACGTCAAGAAGTTTAAGCAGAATCGTGATTACTCAATGGTCATATTTTATGAAACACCGTGTATAAATTAAAAGTGAGAAATCTCCCCAAGAGAGATAGCACATGTTTTTTGAAACCCCCGGAATACAACAGCTTAAAATAACTGGTTTCTGTTATTTTTTGACTTTAATGTTAAACATCTAAAATAGCGTACGCATTATCCAAATTGTAGTAAAATCATACAAATCTTCTTATTTACTTCTTAATCAAAAATAATGTACTTAAAATATAAAATTTATATGCAAATCAAACTCTGTTTTAATTTTTAGAATATGTTTATTATATTATTAATAATTAAGAAAATAATTATTAAAAAAAATCAATATTACTAATATTAAAAAAAAATTAGCTTAGACAGTCTTTATTTATTTAAGTAGTTGAAAAGCACTTATTTCTAACCAATGAGGCTAATTTTAAATGTAATGGATTAGTAAGTCCACACTGTAGTAGACATATGTACACTAGGCATGACACTTTTAATGATAAACGTCTACTAATGAAAGAGCGAAAATCAAAAAATATCTATACTAATAGCCTTGTTTATATATTAATAGTTAGTCAATGTGCCTGTATAAGTCGATGCTGCCAACTGGTGGCAGAAATTAAAACGTAAAAAGGGGCGGAGACTATTGAATTTGGCAAAGAAGTAGGGACTAGGAATTCTTCGAATTTAATTCTCGGTAAAGAATAAAATATCTTATCTGCTTTTTCCAAGAGGGTGAAACCACCCCTCAAATATTACAATATTTTTTATTTAAAAACGGTCAAGTTTCCGAAAAAACGCTTAAACACGTATATTTTATTTTGTTTTTTTACATATTTTAAGATTTTTTAAAAATGTATACAGGGTGTTTCGAAAAACCTGGTCATTGATTAATCACGATCCTGCTTAAAGCGCTTGACGTAAAAAGCTGATTTTTGGAAAACAGGATTGATTTTAGGGTGTAGAGGTTCGATAAGAAGGAATTTTTCGAAACTCGAATTCTAAGGGGGTGAAACTATCCCTCAAATATTAAAATATGTTTTATTTAAAAACCGGTGAGTTTTTCGGAAAAACTCTTAAACACGTATATTTTATTTTGTTGTTTTACATATTTTAAGATTTTGTATAAATTTATGCAGGGTGTTTCATAAAATATGACCATTGAGTAATCACGATTCTGCTTAAACTGCTTGACGTTTAAAGCTGATTTTTGACAAACGGATTGGCTGTGGGGTGTAGAGGTTCGATAAGGAGGGGTTTCTCGAATCTCAAATTCCAAGAGGGTGAAAACGCCCCTCAAATATTACAATATTTGTTATATAAAAAAAAGGTTAGTCTTGGACAAACATAATTAATTTTGTTTTTTTTACACATTTTGAATTTTTTAAAAAAATCATACAGGGTGTTACAAAAAGTTGGGTAATTTCTAAACCACGATACTGCTTAAACTGCTTGACCTAAAAAGCTTATTTTTGGCAAACGGATTTTTCGAAAGTCAAATTCCAACGAGATGAAACTACCCCTCAAATATTACAAAGTTATATAATAATATCGCCATATTGTTTTTTTCTCATGCTGACATAAATGTGAGAAAATTTTATCCAGTTTGTATGTTAATGGAAATTCGTGCTTTGTTTTATCATCACCATTACAAATGATTAATTCGACGCGAACAAAGTCGCTGGTACGCGCTAGTTTCTAATAAAAAAACAATGGTATTTAAGATAATTACAAAAAATCTAATTTTAAACATCCTGTAACTCTAAAACTGTGCATTTCCATACCCATGTTTATATGAACTATTTTTTCATATTTTTTGATGAGGAATCAATGAGTACTTATTTAAAACTTTCGCATGTTAATGATATTAAGAAATTTTAAAGGTTGCTATTAGACTTGGATCAAGGCAAGTTAATAAAATTGTGCTTATCTCATTAAGGAGGCCGAAATTGACAAAATATCAAGAGACAACTTGTAATCGGCATTAAGCTGCTTACACTATTTCGCTAACAAGAGAAAAAAATCAGTGGCGTACATGCTTTTTTTAGAAAAATATTCGAGTGATAACCCATATGCACGTCCTGGTGAATATGTCGACACTTTTTTAGTTTTAATATATGTCGCATTTATAGTAACTTTTATCCTCAAAATTTCATTAAAAAACGCTAAAATTATTAAACGCTAAAAGTATTTGGAAGAAAATTATAATAAATTGAAAAAATAACAAGATTTTAACACCTTGTAGTTATGAAATAAAGCAGAATCGGACCTATCAATCCTAATTTAGATCATATAGTAATATACCAAATCTCGTTTTTAACTGAAAAAATAAAAATGTTATATTGGTGAGCCACTTTTGATGCGCACACGGTATAACAGTAACAGTTTCAACTGTTCTTTAAAAATAACGGTTCTGCCCACCACTACACGGTTAGTATAAGACATGGTATTTTTGGCGTGGAAATTTATTGACAAATCCACTAAGCTAAACAAGGTATTCCATTAACTACTTAAGTTTAAAAAGCTACAACTTAAGTTTGAAAATATGTTTCCAAACACCCAACTTTTATTGATTTCTCTATACAGTATACGAAGGTACTTACTCTACAATATCATCGAAAAACTTATGAACATCAACAGGCATATCATTCAGAACAGCTAATATCTCCCTCCAAATTTCATAGGAATTGTCGGAAAACTTTGAATAAATGTTGCATAACAAAAACAATATTCTATCCTTCATAACTTCATGGTATTCGCCATGATCGTGTATCGGATGTTTGAGCACTTCCAGCTCTAGTTTTATGTAGCTTAAGATCAATTCCCTGATGACTCCATATGGATATTTTCCCTCTCTCTGATTCAAAACAAATTAACCAAATCATCCTAGATCATATATACTTACGTGGATAACTCAACGCCATAAGTTTAGCATTAAAAAATATGTCTCCAACATCACGACATGCCATTTTCAAACCTTCTTTATAGCACTTATGAAACGTTCAATAGGTTTGTCTTTTCCGAGGACCTTACTTTGCGCATGCGCATTA
Organism: Sitophilus oryzae; assembly: GCF_002938485.1. NCBI lineage: Eukaryota > Metazoa > Arthropoda > Insecta > Coleoptera > Curculionidae > Sitophilus > Sitophilus oryzae. Next base: position 3,031,409 of record NW_022147480.1, read on the forward strand.
AAAGTTGCACGTATTTCCAAAATAATCACAATTTTATACGGTTTAGAAAGTACAAATTATACATTGTTATGGAAACCAACTTTTCATTGCCATCATATTCTCATAATCTTGTCATAATCATATGTCATCATCTTATTTCCATTGTGTAACGATGCTTATTTTTTGCGTTTTTTAATTTAAAAATTGTATTAATTACCCTTTTATCGACGGCTTTTATATAGCCAAAGATGCAAGTGTGTTCAGTGAGAAGTCAATCTGAGTTTCTGCAATTATATTTCTATTTTTTTTCGTTGGACTTTCTAAATACTCGTAAAAATGACTAGATAATGTTTGGTGTGTGGAAGTTCTAATATAAAGGTCCCCGAATTATCTTTTCATAGGCAAGTAAAGTATTCAGTTGTTATTTTATTTATATTAAACCACATACAGTACGTAAAATGAGTGGGCGGAGCGATTTGCGGTGACGTCTAGTCAAGTCGACGTATAAAATATATTGATGTTTATTTAAATGTTTTTTGTCCGCATTCCTTTCATAGACACTGATCCAGCAGATGTACTGTACATACATTCTGGTGAGATTTCCTAAGAATATTGATATTCGTACCGAGTGGCTAAATGTTTTTTTATATAGTTTAATTTTTGTGACAGTAAACATCCAATTTATTGTTCAAATATATGCATTTCACAAATTAATTTTTTAAAATTAATGTTCAAATTTGGCGCGTGGACGAAAGGTCCTCGACAAGGATAGATAGAGTAGAAGCACCGCATGTGCAACAAAAAGAGGATAAATGGAAGTTGTTGATATGTTTGAGACAGTTTCCATTGTGATTTACTTATCCACGTAAGTATAGGTACCGGGTGTTGCATCGTCGGACGGGATATAGAAAATCTCATGTAAATTTTAATGGGGTCAATTATTGGCTTCCTTAATTATTTTAGAGAATAATTCTATTTAGGTTTATTGAAGAGCACTAAAACCCACATTCAAAAGAATAACTTTAGATATTTTTGATTAGCTCGTTTACGAGTTATCGCCGATTTCTTTTTAAATATTTCTCCTTTCTTATGGCACTGTATTTACTTATGCACACCAGTCAAGGTAAAAGATAACTGTCAAATGAAGTTGTTATTTCAGAAATTTACCTATTTAGTGGTTTATTATTATTGAAAACTCATTCCTACATCGGAAATCTTAAAGATGTATTTATAAATACAAATTAATATGAATTAAAGTAAAATAAAGTAATCAATTACAAGGTTAATTATAGTATTATACAATATTCAATAACTTATTAATTTAGGTACTATTAAATTGTTAGAACTTTAAAATTTAAGAAGATGTTCAAATATTCCTCCATCCACTGCTAGACGATAACACAGGCGATCATAAAATTCTCTTCTTACATTCGCTAGTTGGTAAACTGAAATTCTATTGCATTTGGCAGAAATAACATTTTTTAACGCGTCTAGATTTGGGTATATATATTTTATCCTTGTATATCCTGTTTTTTAAATGGCCCCAGAGAAAGAAATTATTTGGCGAAATATCAGGAGACCTTGCTGGCCAATTTACTGTATGATTTAGGCCAATAACGTTTCCGTTAAAACCTTTGTTAAAACTATTGTCTAAATATTCCCGAACAGTCAGGGTACTATCTGCCGGGCAGCCATCCATTTGGTAACAAACTTCCCGATTTTCCCTAGCGGCATCATGTAAAGCAGGTAAAATATGATTTTCGAGTAGTTCCAAATAATATTCTGCATTTAAATTTCGCCTAAGAAATAATGGCCCGATAATATTGTGTCCGAATATCCCTGCCCAAACATTTAGTTTCTGTGGATATTGCGTCCTTGTTTCGACAAACCTGTGTTGGTTTTCTTTGTTCCAATATCGATAATTTTGAACATTGGGTTCATTATTTAAGGCAAACGTGCATTCGTCAGTAAAACATATATTTTTTTGAAATTCCCTATCCGTGTTTGCTCTTTCCATCATATCAAAACAAAACGCCTGCCACCGTATTTCGTCCCCATCTCGTAGCTCTTGGTGCTTTTCATATTTGAAGGAATAATATTTATGTCGTTTCGAAATTTGAAACGCTGTAGTGTGATCTATACCTATTTCATCGTCAAGTTTTCTTGTGCTGATCTTTCCAGCGTTCTCTTCCACGCACAATAAAACTTCCAAGTCGGTATCATTTCTTGCATCTTCTCTTTGTTCCTGCCTTGCTTCACATCTGCAGTTATTTATTAGGGTACCTTTGGTCTCAAATCTCTGGATATTCCTTGCGATGGTAGATTTTCCAGGTATCGGTCTATTCGGATACAGAGCAGCAAACATGTCCGACACTTTTTGATAACTATTTCCTTGATAATACCATTTAATCATCAATACTTTTTCTTCGGTAGTGTAATTCATGGCTAATATTTTCGATGTAGGTATGAGTTTCTAATAATAATAATAAAGCACTAAATAGATAAATTTCTGAAATGACAACTTCATTTGACAGTTAACTTTTACCTTGACTGGTGCTCATAAGTAAATACAGGGCCATAAGAAAGGAGAAATATTTAAAAAGAAATCGGCGATAACTCGTAAACGGGCTAATCAAAAATATCTAAAGTTATTCTTTTGAATGTGGGTTTTAGTGCTCTTCAATAAACATAAATAGAATTATTCTCTAAAATAATTAGGGAAGCCAATAACTGACCCCATTAAAATTTACATGGGCTTCCTATGTCCCGCTCGACGATGCAACACCCGGTATATATGATCTAGGTAAATTATACAAATATACAATTTTAATACATTGTCAAACGAGGGGAAAATCACTGGGGTATTTTAGTGTACAGGATGTCCTATTTTGGTTGAAATCATGTAGTATAAAATCGTGTCCCCGTTATTAGTGAAGATAGAAGGGTGCGGTTTGCACAAATCTGTCCCACTTTTTTGTCAAATGGAAGATACCGTAAACAAAATTTTCATAGCCCTCTTCGTTTCTAAGCTACAGGGTCTTTTTGAAAATTTTGCAATTTGGGACACCTTCTCTATCTCTGTTATTGTTAAAGCTATCGAGAAGGTGGAAACTGTTTATTGTAGAACTTTTTACGTAGAATATAGTGGCATAGTCTGTTATTCTACGAAAATAATATTTCTAAAGATAAGAACTAAAGTTATGTTTTCTTAAGTGGAACACCCTGTATATTTATAAATTATATGATCTGGCTTGCCATAAGCTTCTCAAAAATATATATCACTATATATTTATTTTCACTATTTAGTGCAATATTTAAAAGTTTTTATTAAAAGATCATATTTATTAGTAGGCCATGATTGATAATAAAAGAAACTAAAGAATTAGTAAAAGAATACGGCTATCTCTCTCTTGTTTTATTTTGGGAGCCACTGATAAATTTTTTATAAATGTATTAGGGAAATTTAACTCTCTACCGCTATTTGTAAATCTTTGAATTTACGTAAAATATACTTTCAGCAAGATGGGGCTCCCCCTCACAACCTTGAAAATATTAAAATTTTGTTAAATTATTATTTCTCAAATCAATGAATTAGAACCAATGGACCCATATGATTGCCTCCCTGATTCCTGAATTTGTCCGTTCTCGATTTCTGATTTTGGGAATTTTTGAAATATGAAATATATCGTGGCAACTACAACAATGTCGAACACCTGGAAAATGCTTTAATAATGCAAGCTTTTTAGATATTTTCAAACCCATCCCTATAACTAATTCCGTTATAAAAAAAGAAAAATATATTCAGAGATTCAGTGGTAACAGTTCAAAAGTAAAATACATCAATCTCAAATAAAATTTTAATATGTGTATGACTATTTTAGTAAATACCATTTTGATTTTTTTCTTATTTATCACGGCCTACTAACAAAAAAAAATGATAAATTTTAAATACTGCAGTAAATAGTGAAAATAAATATAGAGTGATATATATGTTACTGTAAATGTCCAAAATCTAGGATAAGCGCGCTAAACCTAGGATTTACCAAAAGCATTAACTAATTAGGTTAGCCTGGTTATTTGGAGGGTGTTAATGCATTGGTTAAGTGGTTATTTGGTGGGGTTGGTTGGTTTTTACTACCACTCGCTTTTGGTAAATCCTAGGTTTTACCGTATTTCGGACATTTACAGTAACATATACATTATGACCACCTAGGACGTGACGGTATTTCGAAGGAATTGCGGGGAATTTCGAGGGTATTTCGGGGATTTTTTCCGAAAAGAGAATTTCAGTGTACAAATTTAGGCAGTGATTTCCTCCTCGGCGTGTGTCAAATATACCGATCGGGTCATCGTAAACAGTGGCGGATATAAGAATTTATTTTAAGGTGGGGCCCAAATAAAAAGTAATGTAGAATATGCTTTTTAGGATGCCATTTTTAACCCAAATTATAGTTTTTTTTTCTGTATCCGCCACTGATCGTGAAAGCGTGGTCTGGATTTTAACGTGCAAGACAGTGATGTAGACAGCTTAATGAAAAATCAAATTAAAAAAAATTAAATTATTAATTTATTTAAATTAAATTAAAAAGAGATAAAAGTTGGGTTGATACATCTCTTCTGTGCCGGATTTTGTATCAAAATTTCAAATCGCACAAGTAGGCGTTTATGAAGAATGTTGCATCTAAAGTTGGGACCTTATTTTTCACAATTAGTTACTCATTTTACTACAGCTGTAATAAATTATATTTAGCATAAATACACACACCGGAAAAGTCTAGGGATATCATTTTATTAAAGTTAAAAATAAATGTTTTGAATACACAACCACATATTTGTAGGCCGATTCTTTCTACTTCGATTGAAACGAAGTAGTCACACTAGTTATTTCTAAATTTGGGATATTTGCAGAAGTGTTTGTGCATTTTTTGTCAAATGTATAAAAAGCACCTAGCATCAATTGTTCGAATTTAACCTGTCCTGGCTATGTTTTTATGATAACTGGCCAGAATTCATTCAAATAACTCTGTTTAGTATTAAACGACATTATGGAGCGTAGACATCTTAACAGAGACGAAATGCTAAGGGCCATGGGTATGCTCGAAGCTGGAATGCGCCAAATCGATGTAGCTAGAGCATTAAATACAACGCAAAGTGTAATATCGCGATGAAGTGCACGCTACCGTGAAAGTGGTGATGTTGCTGAAAGGCACACAGGGCGACATCGCATTACTACCCCTCAGCAAGATAATTTTTACAATTAAATGCCCGACGCCGACCGACTCTTACAGCACCAGAACTTAGTTTAATTCTCCAGGAAACACATAATGTAACCGTTAGTCCTGACACTGTTCGCAATAGATTAAGAGAGGTCAACTTAAGAAGCAGACGCCCCTGGAGAGCTCAACCCTTAACGAGAGGAAATCGAGAGGTACGATATTTGTGGGCTCAAGATCATGTTCAGTGGTCAAATGAACAATAGGTCAATGTTCACTTCACGGATGAGTCACGCTTTGGAATTCATCCTGATTCGAGAAGGCTTAGGGTATGGAGAGAACCGGGAAATCTTATTCGGTTGGACCATGTTCAGGAAGTGCACCCTTATCAAGGTGGAACAGTTATGGTCTGAGGCGGAGTCCAGTTAGGCCGAAAAACCGATCTCGTTTTTCTTGAAAGGTTTCTAACAGGAATCACATATCGTGATTTAATTCTTGAGCCTGTCGTGTTACCATATGCCAATGATTTTGGGAGAAACTTCATTCTCATGCATGACAATGCACGGCATCATACAGCCAGAGTGGTAAGTGAGTTTATCAATGCTCATCAATTAAACATCTTACCCTGGCCGGCACAATCTCCTGACCTCAACCCCATCGAGCACGTATGGGACGCGGTCCAAAGAAGAATTTTGAGAATGGGTATGCCTCGTGAAACTCGTAGGGATCTGGTTCGGGCCGTGAATGCAGTGTGGCAGGCTGTACCTCAAGAAGAGATCGACAACCTGATCAGGAGCATGGAGAGGCGATGTAGGGCTGTAATGAACAGTAGAGGAGGCCATACCCTTTATTAAGTAAAAATGGGTTTATCTTTTTTTTAATTCACAATTTAGAATAAAAAAAATGTGTGTATTTTTTTGAGTTCAATAAAAATCAAGGTAAATTTGAAAAATTCGGTAAATTTCGCATTTTTATTTCCAATACGTCCTTAATTTTATTATATCAGAAATGCAAATAATTAAATTACTGACGATGGCTGGATAAAATTTTAATATCCCTAGACTTTTCCGGTGTGTGTATATTATCTTCATTTCAGTAATATACATGAAAGTTTTTAAATAGTTAATTTTAATTAATAATAACACACATAGAAACCGGCAATCTGTCATCCCTTCATTTATATTTATCTCTGTCGCATGCATTAAAATACAGACCACACAGATGAAATGTCCAGGATGGTATAATATTGGCCCGCATCATATGGGATTATCGGTTCGATTTCTTTTTTATTTCGCAAAAAACCTCATGGGCGTGTTTCTGAGGTCGAATTATACTACCAGTAAAAATATTTGCACTTATTTCTGGGACATCCTGTATAATTATTATAGCTTATCTATTTCTATACTTATAGATGGTCCGGCAATAGTGCGTCGGGCATCTGTAGCTCCTAGAATAAAAACTTAATAATTTTGTTTAAGTGTAGACCTAAGGTCTGTATGAAGACTTGATGAAGAATAAATGGGCTAAATGAAGTGTTAATGGATTGGGATGATTTTTTTTAATGGAAGACCCGGTATATTATTACATTTTTGGCTTCGTTTCAGATCACTTTACATAATCCTAAGATATGAATAAATATATTTCGATAGTTTCAAAGATATTAATAAATAAATAAAAAATAAATATCTTTCGGCGGCCTTTCTTAAAAAAAAATTATTAAAAATACAAGAAATGTCATGAAATCAAAACTATAGTAGGTATTTACTTTAGATAGTCTGTACATACTTTGGTATAAATATCGTAATCTTATATTATCCAGGATGTTCAAAATTCTACGCCAAACTTTCTAAAATATAAAATAATTTTTCTTTCTTTTTTTAAATGACACACCCTGTATATTACTTTTTCAACAGATGGAGAATTAAAAAAAGAACATTTTTTGTATCTAGAGTATTTCAAAATTTTTAACGGTTTCGCAGATATTCGCGGTTTTATATTTCATATGGCATTTTCCATAGTAAATTTTTATCAAAGCCGCCCAATAATGGGCTCTTTACTATATTTTGGAATTAGCATAATTGAATAAAGCAATCAATTCTAGAATTTTCTGCTATCTCACTTTCGAAAACTTTGAAGTCGTTCTTAAGAAAATAAATAAAAACAAAAAAGCCCAGAATAAAAAGCCGCACTTTATTTTTAATACGTCACACCCCTGGCATGTTGAAAAGCGGCAACACGGCCGGGCCACCATGCTGACCCACCACCACCTCCACACAAGGCCATTCAACCTTTTCCAATATGGCGGAGATAGAAGTGCTTTATTTGTCGCGTATTTTAAAACCTGTTTTATTTCCAAATACGACATTTTTCACAAATGTCGGGTTAGATTACGTAATATTTCACTAATTTTTTAATATACAGGGAGTCTAAAGCTCTCCACATAAGTATGGAATTTTTTGTATTATTACTTTTATGAAATCATCAGTTAGTTACTTTTTATAAAAAGGTCTGTTTTCTCAGAAAATAGGTAGGTAGTGTACTAGTGTGTAAATATTCAAACTTGAGGTAGCATATATAGGGTGTGCAAAATCATCGCAAAAAGAAATAACCAGAAATATATGACAGAAAATAGCAATATAAACTAAATATTCAATTGCAAACACTTACCTACTATAGTTTAGAATTTACTACACGTTTGATAAATATATACTATGATGGACAGTATAGGAAGTTACTTGTCTTAGTAAAAGCCTTGGTAAATGCTCTTGGAATTATAAACTACACTGGCTTGGGTCAAAAAATATGGAATATTTTTCCTATGTTTAGCAGCATTACACAAATGGGAATAAATTTAAACTATAATAGGTGAGGATAACTAAAAAATATAATATGTGTTTCAAGATTTTATATAGAAAAAAACGAAATACCTTTTTATAACGTCATTCCTTTTTTTTGCATAGTTCTTCAATAAAATATTGGATATTCTGAACAAGATGGATTTAATAATAAATTCTGACGGCATGTGAGGGGCAATTGTGACTTAAAAAAAGACTTACATCCAGGCAGGCCATTTATATTTTCAAATGTGAATGTTCAATATCTTTCTGTGATCTTTATGATGTAAAAAGCTTGATTATTCTTCCAATATTTTACTTATAGTGAGGTAAGTGTAAGCAGTGTAGCCATAACTACATCCTCACTAGGGTAACAGAGACTTTGGCCTTTGGCCTTTTTATTTAATGCACTTCTTACCCGAGAACTACTAGTAGGAGTGAAATTATCTCTTTTAATAGCTGTCAACCATTATTTACGAAGCTCGTCATTTTTGGGCAATATAAAAGGAGAAACCTTGGGACCCCCTCTATAATTCTCGTGACAATTTGGAACCAGAGCATGTAAAAGGTATGCTACAATAAAATGTTAATACCTATCTTTTGATTATTGTAAGTTACCATTATAAAGTACTATGCAGACTGGCGGTGAAGGCTTTTTACTCATTTAGGTGTAATATCTTGATAAATACTTCTAGTTCTTACCTTAAAATAATTAATAATAGAGGAGTACGACAAGCACAAAAGTTTGAAGTTCCCTATGTGGAATGTCTGGTTTGGATTTTTATTACACTGTTATTTTATCACAATTTTCTGATCACACCATGCACTGAACATTAAGAACTAAACAAACGTGTTGCAGAAGCACAACAAACTAGAGATAATTAATTATTTCTGGTATGCAATGGGAACGAGAAACCACTACCGGCTTTTCAGGTTAAAGGTAAACAATTTAATAATGCGCTGCCTTCGCCGCCATATTTGCCTTGCCCATATCATGTTGATTGGCCTTGAGTTGAGGTGGTGCTGGTCAAATCAAATCGCAATGTTGCCAGTTGTTGGCTGGCGCACGAGCACGGTTCTGCAATGTCATTGGGCGTATTTTTCATACGTCATCAATTGGCACTTTAAATTTATTTCAAATTAAAGCAATTTTGAGGACCTATAAACAAATTATTCAATGTCATGGAACTATTTTTTTTGGATAAATATACTGAAAATAGTCTTCTATTTCAGATTTTGTCCTTGAATTGGGTATTTTATTTTTTGTGAAAGAGCCCATTTTTCTCTGGTATTTTACCGTCGAAAAAGCCATATGAAATAATACTGCGTGTATCGGCGAAACCATTAAAAATGTTAAAATACTGTAAACTTTAAATACAAAAATTGTTCGTTTCATCTAATAAAAAATTACATATATACAGAGTGTTCCGTTTAAAAAAAAACAAAGATTTTTGAAAATTTGGCGTCGCATTTTGAACACCCTGTATTTTGATTACGATATTTACAGCAAAGTAAGTATAGACTATCTAAAGTAAATGCCTAATGTAGTTATGATTTCAAGACATTTCTTATATTTTTAATAATTTTTCTAATAAAGGCTGAAAAACATATATTTCTTATTTATTTATTAATATCTCTGAAACTATCGAAATGTATTTACTCATATCTTAGGATTATGTAAAGTGATCTGAAAGGAAGCGAAAAATGCATAATATACAGGGTGTTACATTTAAAAAAAATCATCCCGATCCACTCACATTTTTTCAGCCACCCTATAGAAGTTAAAATATTTTCCTGAAATACATCCTAGAACATATACTTTAGGTTTGCACTTAAGCAAAGTTCTCAAGTTTTTTATTGTAGGAGCTAGATGCCCGACGCACTATTGCCGGACTCTGTATATTATAAATATATATATTTTTTAACAATATTAATAAGTAATATCATTTATTGGCAACGTAAAACAAAACCAACAAATTATTGAGTCTACCTTACATTAAATTTATGCACGTTTTAAATAAAATTAGAATGGCACTGATAAACCGGAATTTAAGTCAACCATAGTCAAATTTCAGCTAAAGCAGTAGATAATAGATGCCCATATGATGCGGACTATATCTGTAACACTGTACAATAAACAAAAAACTTACATCTGTAACTCTACAGTAGTATTCGTGAACTCTCAAAACATTTTGCTGCATTCTCTCTGCAAATTCTGGGGCAATGTTATATCTTGATCTTATTGACTCGGTAATACTTCTGTAAAATATCAAAAAAATATGTATTTATGATATTACAAGAAAGTTACTCAAAATAAATAAAAAATTAAGCAAAAAAACAATATTCTTATGGATTCCGTGGACGGTTAATATTATACACAAGATAAAAACACTATAAACTACTTAATTAGATCAGAACTATGTCCGATTTCCACTGTCTTATAGTATTATTGAAAGGATACTCTTGTGGATATTTTGACTGTTTGTGCCACTAGTTGTGTTAAATAAATAAAATAAATAAGACCACCTTTACCCGATTTCTTCCGTCTCCGCCATTTATTAATAATTGAAAACTTCTTGTTCCAACCTCAGAAGATGTTGCTCAAGCCTTCGAGAACATTCGACGCGCCATCTATGGATTGATCTCCAAACAAATTTCGGTGTTTATAGCGATCAATCTCTCAGTCATCTTTATCATCTCTAAATTCCTCTTATCTCTGCCGTTACAGAAATCTTTTCCACGTTAAGGTTGGTCGTTTCTTATTTTATCGATAGCCGTTGAAAGCGGTCCTTGACTTTGTTTCCCTCTTAATTTTGATTGTCCCGATCAATGTCATAGTTGTTAGGCTTGGGGAACTATTATTTTCCAGTTTTAACCGACCATTACTCTTCAAATTTTAGGGTACGCCCAGCCATGATATTGACTAAACTAACTAACCACTAATTATTAAATTATTATACATAAAAACCTACTAAAAACATTTAGAACACAAAAATCGTTTAGTTCAGTCATGAAATCATAGGTTCAAAAAGTACAAAAAATTAGAGCACACGCCAAACTAATCTGGTAAAACTTAGAAACTCTGAATAACAATAAGACCAAAGAGACAAAATTAAACTCAAATAAATGAGAAGTTATCAGATGTTATTATTACTTATTGATCTCCCCTGTAGACATAAAAATAAAATTTATGGATGCGCACTCCTCGAAGCTCATTCTCCCTACCTCTATATCTCTGCTACTTTTTCATAGGTGAGTTTATGATGGCAACATTGTTGTTTATTCAATGTCAAGAACTGTCTTATGTGTAAATATGATATGATAATAATTAATTATAGTAATTCTTAATAAATAGTTTTTGTCAGAAATTCCATACTTATAATATTTCTTTGGGTAATATTTATACAATAGAAGATAAACAAGGTATGCAGGTCTTGCTGTCATTTGAGAAAAATTTCTAGTATCTTTGAGGCAGTGCTAATATAATGTATAAGAATAATTTTTTTTAGTTTCAATGAACTCTCCAGACACAAATTTATTTTAGAAAATAAAGCCTATTTTACCTTAAAATGAACTTCTTAGATATATTTGAAGAACAAGTCTGATGTGGAAAAACATGTTTCCCATAAACAATATTCTAAAAAGTGTTGTATTTTATTTTCTATACCAAATTCCATAACTCATAATGAAAGAGTCGTGGGTCGTGGGTTTGTCTATAACTGTTGTCTGTATCATTATTTTATTACTATGCGTTTTTACGTTTCTGTAGGTCACATTCTGCTGACAGTAGTGAAGGTTGAATTTTGACAAACGTTGCGGATTCTTACATGGTTGCCAAAGCAGCTAGTAAATTATCCGGAATTTAAGCTTAGTTTTCATTCCACATTCCTTTTTGTGGAGGGACTCAAAAAAGGCATGATTTGGCGGTCGGTCGACCTTAAAGCCGAGTTTATGCACTTGCGAATTGCGATTTACGAATTGCGTTCTGTTTGGGTCTCCCTTGAATGCGACCAGTCAGAACGTATTTCGCAAGTGCATGAACTAGGCTTAAGTTATGGTTAATGTCTAGTTATAGTTCTAGCAATCAAATTACGCTGTAAGTCTGTTTTGATTGCGTTGGTTTCACTCTTTTTTGTTTCTCGTTTTTCTCCATGAAAAAAACTTTTTCAGAAAATTCAGTGGAAATGGCAACATTGTCCACGTCATTAACGTCAAATTGCACCAAAATTAAATTAAAATATTTAGAAGCTCAGTGCATAATCCGCATTTTTTTCTTATTTAACCACCAGTAACCACTAAAAAATGGTTAAAACTTAAGCTAATATTCCATAGATATTTCATACAAATATGTCCTTATATAAAATAAAGTTTCTTATAAGATTAATAAAGACTCTGTTTAAAAATAAACACTGTATTTTATTTATAAAATTAAAAAAAAAATAATAAATTTGGATAAATAATATATTTGGCGACATAATTCCGGAAAAAATCGAACCGCTCCGAAATTATCAAAAGCTTTGGGTCGCGACCGTTGCAAGAATAGCGCTAAATAGTATGTATATCAGGCGGATGAAACTGCCATTTGAATTTTGGAAACACGGCGGAGTTTCTGCCAGTAGAGGGATAGATGGCGCTGCGTAGAAATTTCATCTAAAGTCCCTAGATATTCATCTAGGGACTTTAATTTCATCATGATTTTATCAAGTCATCCACAGAGTATAGTTTAATTAACAATTCGTTTGATTCTCTGTGGAGTAATTGGAGTAGTTGAAAAATATAAATATTTATATAAAATGTTGATAATTTAACAGTGATGTGCTTTGTTACCCTATGAATAAACATTGATATGAAGTTGCTTTCGCCAGAAACAATTATAATTAAATAATTTAATAAAAGTAAATTGAAAAATAAACGTCATTCCATATTTGGCAATGTCTGTCAGTTTCTGTGAAGTGGAAGTGAATTGTGATTTGTTTTTATGGGAATATTTAACGGATTTTTGCGAATTTAGAGTATTTTGGACGATAGGATTGTGAAATTTAAAAGCCAAGTAGTTTTAATATAGGTATAAGATTAATTAATCCCTCTGATAATTTTTATGAAATTTCTCATAATCAAAACAAATTCTTTCAACAAAATGGCTGTCTCAGAAATTTGGAAGATCATTAATTTTAAAGTTTTATTTAAGTGTATTTATATCGAATCAAGAATTTGTATAACATATTAAAAGCTTAATTTTAAAGGTTGTGCAGTAATTTATGTAAGTGTACGCTTTTAGATAAATATTAAATATACAAATTTGCAAAGACAAACAAGTAATTTTAAAAAGATCATTTATTTATTTAAACGAGTATAATCATTAATCATTAGGTTGAAAATATATTTGTATTTACTTATTTATATATTTTCTATACCCTTGTATTATTTATAAGCCCTATATGTCCTGTTTTATTTGAAAAAAAAATGCTTCGAGTCATCGAGAATAGATTTAATAACAATTTTGTCCCTTGGCTTTGTGTATTATATAATGTGAATTGTAAGATGTTTCTATTTGAATAGGTCATTAAAGTTGAGATTAAAGTTATACCAAATTATATTCACGGTAACTATATGTCTTTTATATAATGAATTATTTATTTATAATTTATAACCTTTTTTATAATTACTTATAACTGATTGTATAAATTCTGATAACTTTTATATATACTTGTATAGTGTTGAATGTGTTATATGTAATTTTATTAACAATGTTATAATAAAATAATCAAGTTACAAATTTTTCGTGTTTTATTCTAATTTCAGGGACAATTTCAACCTAGATTATTAATTTATTTGTATCAAAATACATTATTTTTATTTTGTAAAATGTTTTGTTACAAATAAGTTTATAATCTAGATTGAAATTACCAAATATAAGTAAAAAACTTATGAACTGGCAGTAAAGGTCCATTTAAAAATATGGCGCGAACTTTTAGTTCTGCCAGTAGCCCGCTTGGATCGCGTCGAGCGCGTGTTTCCAGGCTTTAACATAGGAGTTTTCATTTCTTTCAGTTAGTTATTCTATGATGTATATTGTCCTTATGGGCACTTTCCAATCTAAACTTGTTTCATTTATCTATGTTTGATTTTTAACTGACACGAGACGCTTTTGTTGTGATTTTACGGTTTGATTTTGTTTTGCTTTTAAGAATTTTGTACAATTAAATTCCTATCATTCCTATCTTCAGATTTTTTGTCAGTATCATATTTTAGACAATGTTTTATAATCATGGTGGGACAATTCAGGTTTTGTACAAACTCTTATTTATTTTTTTATATGGTGTTTAATTGTTGCATACATACCGAGTTTTCGAAGGATATCTCAATAGAAGTAAATTAAATGTAATTATCTGACTAAAGAATCCAAGGACATAAATATAACACTAGATCATATAATATAACACCCGAGACCAAATTGTCACCATGGCTCCAAACAGTGCCGTGGCCATATATTTTTCTTAACTTAGCTGCTTGAAGGGATATTTATATTTTTGATAAATGCCTTGACTACGCCTATGGTGTAAACGATGGTATCATCAAAATAAAAACACTAAATCACCACAATACACCAAAACACTTTTACTTTTACACTGGACGCGCCTTTCGCTAACCATGTTAGCATCATCAGCAGATAAATATAAACTAGAACTTGGTTAACGAAACGCGCGTCCAGTGTAAAAGTAAAAGCGTTTTGGTGTATTGTGGTGATTTAGTGTTTTTATTTTGCTGTGTAACACCAAAGGTTCCAACCCTCAACTGTAATCGGTGGTATCATACTAATTAATTACGAAAAAAACGTATTAAAATGTTAACAAAAGGTACAAAACTAGTATCGACGATTAGCACATATCAAGTACATATAGTATCAAAAAAAATAATTACCAAATTCAATAAGAAAACGCTAAAAAGGTGGCACGGGCTGTTTATTTACTTATGAAACGTAACTCCTAGCTCTTTCTTATCGCTGCGGCTTTTACACTTGAAAGCTGAACAACTAATTACCATTATAATAAAGTTTATACAAAGTTCACTACACACAAATTATTAAAAACCGCTAAAATTGTCGCTGTTGACGCAGTGGTGACTCATACGTAGGCTCCAATATAATGGCGTTTAACGTAACAAATTCTGCTGCAGCCTGTATATGGGCGTTACATGTCCTTGTATTCTTTAGTCCTATGCTTTAGTCATTGCCTATTATAATGTCATTTTTTAAATTAATACTGTGAATAAATGCTCCTTGCTAGCAGATATTGTTTTTTAAGGTACATGTAAAGGAATTATGAAAACGGGTTGCACTCATGGTACAAAGAATACAAGGTATGATCGATAGCGGCTCCAATTTCGTTCAGTTCGCGCATACCACCTGTGACGTCACTAGGAAAATAATGAATAAATAAAAAATAAAGAAAGTTGACAGGAGATCTGCATTTTTGAGGTTATGGTTAAGCATTGTTTATTTTTAAGACTTTTTAGTTCGTTTAATTTAATAATTACTAAAACCAGCAGTTCCAAAAATATATTTAAAAATAATAATTATCTATTAACATGGATTTGGACGATAGGTAAGAATACTGAATTTATTTCTATATTCGGTATAAAATTGTTTATTAGGTTTTTAGTTTGCGATGTTTATGGTAAATAATTTTCATTTTCATTGCCTCTGAATTCACATGAGGACAGAGTTGAGGATATCTATGGAAAAGTAACCACAAGAGGAATTGTTACATCATTTAAAAAATATTGGGAAGTTTATTGTTTCCCATCGAAAAGTAGAAAATGCCAATGCAGATGAACGTATTGTAATTGTGATAGAAGTAATTCTAAGGGTGAAGTTTATTATAATTAGTGGAAGTAATACCAAGGGTGAAGTTTATTATAATTAGTGACCTCTGCTTCTTTTTATATGTAGAAGTTTCTGGTTTTGAGAATAAATCGGTTGAACGACACCCAAAATTTAAAGGAAGTATTTGCATACCCAGAATATGCCCATCAAGGATTATATAGCTCAAATTTCCTTTAATGGTAGGCAATTATTCAATGCAAATTAACTTTTTAAGTGACTAAAATATTAAATAGTTTACAATATGGTATATCACTAAAAATATATTACTTTTAGGTACAATTAGGGCCCAATACATTTCAAAAAGTAGAATATTATTTTATTTAAATGAGGTATTGTACTAACAATCAATTTATATTAATAACGGAGATTAAAAAATAACAGAATAAATAGATCTTTTTTTTATACTACAAAAATAAACTATAGAATACAACAGTATTTAAAAAAATAAATAAAAAGTGATGATGTTCCGGCCGAGATTCGAACTCCGGTCTCTCGCTTCCTAGCCCTACTCCTTATGCACTGCTCCACAGTAACTTGCTTAGCGATAATTCAATGACGGTATATAAACCAAAAAAACAGGTTTATAACAATATCTTGACGATTTGAACTGGCGCGCGGAGCGTGCTGACCAATAGCGCCTGTTATCACCTGTGACGTAGCGACCAACCTGCGCAATATCATACCTTGTATTCTTTGTACCATGGGTTGCACTATTGCTGTCCTTCATTCGCGAATTTCAAGTTCCAGAGCTTTTCGCTCTGGGCTACTCGAGAACGGTTCTGAAAGGAGCTGTGCGCGATAGCCCGGTGCCTCCATATGGCGCGGAACAGTTCTGAACTTTATGACTCATTTGAATGGAGTGAGAGTATCGCGTTCTTGAAGTGCCTACGATATTGTTAATTAATTATTTTAAAGCAAAATATGGAAGTACTCTTATGTAAATAAGACGAGAAAATCGTGATAGTGTAGGGCCATCAAATGATATGAGAATTGTTTTTATTTGTACTATGTATTTCTTAGTGGGTTATAAGGAATATAGTTACCATGTACTAGACGCAGTGTTGTTTAATTTAATTTAAATGTTAGAGTAAGATTTGAAATAACTTGGGCGTTATCAATAACACTCAAAAACTTTTTGGTATCCTTTTAATGCCAATTTATGCAAATATGTAAACGTCTAATATTTAATTTTAGTAAAAATATAAAGCAAAACATTCATTATTTAGTTTATTTATTTAAACACCTTAGATGGATGCAGTATAGGAAATTAACTGTATAAATCGTATTAAATACTGGGATAATACATTTTTAACATCATTTTTGCAGACATTCTTTTTATAGTTCTTCCATATTTTGCTTTAAAATAATTAATAAACAATATCGTAGGCACTTAGTCACAATCCACAATACAAAATAAATATATTTATACCTGATTTATACACTCTATAGCTCTAAAAAAATAAAATTGACAAAATAATTCACTCAAAATTTCTCAGCTGTCATTTTTATAAATATACCATAGGCAACCAATAATACACACACTGCAATGACGTCACAATGCGAGAAGTTCTCGCATGCACCTGGCAGACACTTTTGGCTAAATGAGCAATTATTAGGTCAACTGCACTTGGTCTACACCAAAATTATAAAGCTGTTTCCAATTCAAAAAAAAAATATGTACTGTAACATATACTATTACTAGTATTATTTTTTCTTTCGCAATATGTTTTTAATTATTCTTATAAGAACACTTTGTATGCTTTTAATTAAATTGATTTATCGTTTATAATATGTTCGACCTAATTAAAAGCACACGAATTGTTCTTACATGGTCGAAATTTATTTTAAATCTACTAAAACGCCCCCGTTTCTCAAGGTTCCTTTAGTACTTCTTCGTGTATAAGAAAATTATAAAATATTGTAAGTTGCCTATCCATTTTATATGTCTTTTATCTATGGTAGAGTTCTCAGTAATAACAAAACTCGAACACAGCTTTAATTTCAACATAAATTAATAAAATATAAATTGCAGAGACCCAAAGCATCGTAGAGAACCGTCAAAAGTAAAAGAAAACTAAAAAATCCACGTATGAAAAATTAATAGTGGCAATGCAGTCATGCCAACATTTAATACTAAATTACTACAATGAGAAACATGATTCGTCGGCTGAATTGGCTGTACCTAAAGATATAGAGAATGAGAGGTAGAGAATGATCACAAATCACAAACATGCGCAGACATTCTAATCATGTTTGGCTGACTAGCTTAGGTCTACAGGGGGAGGTCAAAAAGTAATAGTGAATTTAAGTTTTTTGGCGGTGGTCTTATGGAAATTTTAAAAATATCGCTTAATATTAATTTATTAATTAGACTAATATAGTATATTATAACATGGCCTATTCGCATCTTCATGTAGTAGATATCTTGATCATCTTCCTCTCTTCAATCTTCTTTTTTTCAAATAACTTAACGTTTGAACTGTCTAAACCATATACATCTTGTTTTTTAAATCTGATTGAACTTATTTTTATATTTCAACTTTACAAGTTCTTTTTTACTTAGAATGTTTTACACATACAGTATACTTTTTAGTAATGAATTAATTACTTATTAGCTCACAGAAATAAGTGAACGTGGAGGGGCTCTAAATATAATTAACATTGGTTTGTAGTCGGCAAATAGACACAACTAAAATTTTGTCGCCTACCCACTCACACGGGTCACGAGCCGCCACTGGGATATACCATATATAAATATGTATTCAACTAATATTTGTGTGTGGCCACCAATGTATCAAGATATATAGAACTCCTCTAGTACTTATTTCATTTGTAATATTACAAGAAAGTGACTAATAAATAAAATAAATTTTATCTTCATCGTAGCGCCATTCTTCTGGTTCTCTTCAATTTCCTTTCAAATGTCTTCATTTTTTAACTGTCCAGGATGTTAAGCATCTTAATATAATTCCAAGCTCCATCTTGGTATACAGTTTTTACTTGGTTTTATTGTTTATATCCAGTTCTTCTTCTGTCTTTTTTGTTTCTTCATTTTTTTTTCGTGTCCCTTTCAAAATTCTGTCTTAAAAAACTGTCACTCTGTGACAGTTCTACTTAAGAATTCTTCTCTCTTGGCATCATAACACAATTACTAGTCACATATACCGTATGATCGAAAAAAAATGGCGTCCAGTTGGCTGGGAAATGAAGATCGCTGTCATTTTAAATGTAAATTTATATGGGAAATGTCATCGATCGTCATTTCCCAGCCAACTGGACGCCGTTTTTTCTCGATCATACGGTACTATAATCCTATGAAATCTGAGTCTCAAATATATACTAAGAAGACTTATATTGAATGTTAGTATGCATTATTGAAAAGTACACATTTAATAATTGCATTTTACATTTAAATAATGACTCGAATAACATGATTAATAAGAATTTATTACTTTTTAAGTATTTCGTTGGTGCTTCATGTATTCTTTTTGGAAAGAAAAAAAAACATTAAATTAATATTGAAAATGTAACAATTTAATAGTTTTCATTAAATAATTATTAATTAAAAGAACCATTACAAGGTATATTTAATTTCGACTAAAATGGACACTTAACCAACCATTTATGATTTTTGGTAATAACTCCATTAGAGTTTTAATCATTCCAAATAGCAACCCAACTAAATTGGATCTTATATTAGGCTTTTTATTTAAAAAATATATAATTAGTTAATTTTAAGTGAATTTCATAAATGATCGCTTTACTACACGTATGTATATTAGCACAGAATATCTAGCTACGCAACAGAAGCCTCGCTACACGTATAAAATCGTAGGTATCAAAAGGAGACAGGCTTTTAAAGCCTGTCTCCAAATCAAATATTTTGATGCGGTAGTTTCGCTACTACATAATAGAGGGCGATAAATTTAAAAGAAAACAGTTTTCTACACACGAAATTTAAAACAATTTTATGCAGTGTTGCCATTGTGTAATTCATATTGTAATACTTCCTTATAAAGCCTAGCTTCAAATTTGCTACATCATTTAAACATATTAAAATAGATCAGAGCTCTTTTTTCAAACGTTTACGTATTTAACTTGCCATGTTAGTTGGAGTTAAATCTTACGAGCTGAATTACAATCACTTTGTGACGTTTGATTGTAATTGAATTGCCTGGTGTTCGATTGGACTTATACTTGGTATAGTAAGTATCTTCGGTGACATTGTAATATGATAGTACTATGATGCATATAAACTGGTACCTTAATATAGTACCATATTATGATACCACTTCCTGACGATCGATTGGGCTCATATTTGATTATACTTGCGTATTTTTGATGACATTGCAATATTATGGTACCATGAAGTACATCAAGAGGTACCATAATGTAGTACCATATTACGATACCATTTCCTGGCGTTCGATTAGTCTTAAACTTTGTATACTACGTGTGTTCGGCGACATTGTAATATGATGGTACTTTGATGCATATAAAGTGGTACCTTCTATAGTACCATATTACGATACCATTTCCTGGCGTTCGATTGTGCTTAAATTTGGTATACTACGGATCTTCGGTGACATTGCAATATTATAAAGCATATCGGGTGGTACAATGTTATGATATCATTCTTTATAAAGATTTGTTTAATTAATAATTTTAATTTATTTTACGAATTTTAATTTATTGTACGATGCCGTGACAGCAATTTTTATGCCGAACTAATATATTATTAATTGTACCTGTGTCACATTTTAAAATCTACCTAGGTCTATATAAAAACGTGGTAAACACAAGAAATTTGTTATTATAGTATTTTTTTAGTCAATTACTTAACATTTTTTATACTGCATTTTAATAAATTATTTCCATTATTATTAAACGTATATATTTCATTACTAACGTTTCAGCATTAATAAATATCACTATCAATCGCCCTGTATAATATTAATTTTAACGGTAATTAAAGTTATTTTCTAGTTAACATAATAAAGTAGTGTACATATATTAAAAAAGTATTTTGTGAGCATATGTTTTCTAATAATATACTTAACAAGTTAAACGCCATGGTGGGCCCTAGGGACCGCCAAAGGAAGTACCTTCTACGCCACGGAGGTCCCCAGGGACCGCTCGGTATTCGGTTCGAATTTGTTTCACAAGCCAGCGGTCCTTGTTTAAGCCTGTTTGAGTGTGATGGGCGGACTTCTCTGGCTTGCGCGGCAGATATACCTATGCGAACTTTTTGATTTGAAAAAAAAACTAGATTTTTTTGAATTTTAAATGTTGAAAGTATATGACAAAATTATAACTTGGCCCAGAAAGCATTTTTTAAACATTTTGTCTGGCGCTTAACGTGTTAAACTTAAAACTATTTTAAAAGCCAAACGAATAATTAATATAAGTGTATCTGACAAGAAACGAAGAATAGAAAGAAATTATTATACACCAGAAAAAGAATGGGATGCCAATTAAAGTCTTTTTGAATCTGGCAACTGTGCATATTTATCCGAGCTTCAAGGCCGTCGATCCAAAACCGAAAATTGAAAATTTCCAATTATATTCTGACTATGATATTGTCGCGCCATCTAGTATTTTATTTGTGCAATTTTAGCTCTTTCATTTCGAGTATTTTTCTGTTGCGTAGCTAGATATTCTGTGATATTAAGTATACTAAGGGCCGGCAAAGGTTAGTCTTGGGTCGAGATTTCCCTATGTAAGAAGAGTACAATGCGTTCATAATGTACTGAACAAAGAAAGAACAGTAAACACGTTGCCAAACGTATGTAATAAACCGAGAAACTGTACACATTGCTAAGAGACGTGGAAGGGGATATAGCAGATTTGTCGCAGTTGACTGGTCGACCCAATCAGTACCTCTGTCAGTACTTAAAGTTCTAGGAAAACCTCATGCATTCAACTTCACGATTTAATTACGTCTCGTGATATTTTATTTGTTTATTTATTAACGAGTCGTTGTAATTTTCCCTATAGCTTAAAAAATGTTAATTGCAAGTTAGAAACACGTGCATTTTTGGTAAAAATAAGTGGAATTGAGTTAGTGTTCGACAGTGATTGCGCTATTAGAACTCTGAATTCAAAAATCAATATCTCGAAATCTATTAGAAATAATTGATTGTAGTTTTTTTCAAAAGCTTTCTTAATATTTCTGCTATATTTTCGTAGCAGACAGTATGTGAAAATCTTTATAAATAAAAGTTACACGATTGCTGAAAATTGTTATGCATTAAAAGTATTTACTTTTAGTGCATAAAGATGGGTTATTTCAAATTTTTGAATGGAAAAGAGTAACCTTGTCGAATTTTTCTTATTTAAGCATATTGTAAGAGATCTGATCTTCAAAATAAAAAAAAGTTTCTAAAGCGTTTCTTAAGTTATGGCATAGTATAAGGAAACTAGTAGTTTTACTCCTTGTCAAATCCTTTGTTCTTTTTCTGCCGCTTTATATAAACCAAACCAAACCAAACCTTGTTCTCGCCTCCGTAGCCGACGACGTAGCTGTATAGTCGTGGTCTATTAACTAGGCAAAGTATAGACGTGGCACTCGCCATAGTTTCACAGATATGTATTTAGGAAAATATGAATTCACAATAAAATTAAATAAAAAAAAACGATCATCAAGTAAAAACTTGCTTGAAAACAGAATATTTTCACATTTCGTGTAGGTAACAAATCTTCTGTATCTGAAAATCTTCTGATGGGAAGAAATGCGGAAAAAATATATAATGACATATTTTTATATTATTATCTATTTCAGAGATTTTCTACGACTTTTTTTTGATTTAGCAAGTTTAATTTTGTGAAGATAACTGAATTCGGCATAAAATTATGGCTATAGTACACTGTCTTTATTTAAAGCACACTGCGGTGTTGCCAATCTATTTCTTATTTACTAAAACTTTGGTTAAAACCATTATATACGAAAAGTGGTAAAAAACTAGAGTGGATATAACTTTATTAATACTTTGCTATGTTTTCTTAAACATGAAGGATATCGGAATAAATTCGTGTAGAAAATTTTACTTTATCATATACATGATATTTTTTATGGCGTCACCAAAATCGTAATATTTAAAAAATGTTGTATCTCATTTTTTTTTAATGCAACACCTTGTATATTATTTTTCTTTCAGATGTAGAATTAAAAGGTGAACATTTTTTGACAAGACAAGACAGACAAAGATCATATTAGGTGGCTTTGAAAAAAATTTACTGTTGAAAGAGCCATATGTAATATAATACTGCGAATATCTACGACAGCGGTAAACATTTAGAAACACTTTAATTTAATAAAAAAATGTTCACTTTTTAATTCTGCATCTGACAGAAAAATAATATACAGAATGTCGCATTTAAAAAAGTTGAGATATACCATTTTAAATATTGCGATTTTGGTGACGCCATAAAAAATACCCAATATAGAATAATGTATATAGAATGATGATAAATAATAATAAAAAATAATAAAAAAAATCAAACTAACTTTACCATAACTTTTTTTGTGACACCCTGTATATAACAAAATATTTTAGGATACACCCCTTTATAAACCTTGAAACATATGAATAAAAATTTTTTCACATCTTCGTCAACGGCGACGATACTGGACTTCCTCGCACTAATAGGCCACCCTGTATATTTACGGTGGTTTAAAGCTGGGTGTGGCACTTTTCTTCCCTCAAATATAAACTCAATATTTTGTCTATAATATTTTGTGTGTGAATATTGTTATATTACGACCACTTATAATAAAAAATAAATAAAAAAAACATAAAAAAATACAGTCCACTAAATTTATAAGAGATTATGCTATTATAAAATTCTTTCAATTAAAAAATATGAATAATTTGCGGAGACTTTAGATGTACAAAATATTTACTCTAAAATTGTTTCAAAAACCAATTTATATAAATTATCTCGTAAATTATTATTGGAATAAAAATTTTATGGAAAATCCCCTGACCAAAAAATATTTTCATGCGCATATTTGAGACAACCTGTATATCTAAAAAACTATTTTTAAAATCTGCACACATGCTAAAAAAATAATAACATTTAATTAATTACATAATATCTCAGCTTCTAAAATAAACAAATATAATTAAATGTAATTGATAATTACTATCAGCTTTCCGATTTACATCCGATGGAAATCTAAAAAGACTCAAAGAACAATTTTTTTAATTATTTCCACAATTAATAGCAGCGCACAGGAAGGCACTCATTTTTTGTCAATCCCTGTGCTCGGACGCAACGCTCGAACCTCACAGCTCGACTGACCGAATTCAACTGAAACGCTTTGCAACCTACCAGCTTGCAAAAACTGGCAGAAAATATTTGCGAGAGTGCAACTATTCTTTTCCTTAAACTATGGTTATGGCGTGTTATGTGTTAAAGTTGAGTTTTTAAATTATCGCGATTACTGACGTTTTCTCGTTTAAAAAAATGGACACCCTAACCTGTGCCCTAACGATATCCTTATAATTCCATTTCAGATGCTCAGAAACATATCTAATGATTTTATCACGGTATCTTTTCGAAAAAAAGTCTTTTACTTTACTTGATAGGGAAAGGCATACCGGCAACGCCGCAACAGCACACCGTCGCATTTCTCTCGAGATCTACCGCACGTTACATAACCAACTATTTTACAGACTTTTTCGATAAATCGCAAGTGTCACTGTTAATTTAAGTTCTGCTACAAAAAATTTCCTTCTAGATTTACTAGATTATTAGAATAAATAATAAATAACATAAAATAAACTCAGTAAGGACTGACAAATCCACAACATTTCAAATCAAATTCCAATGAATTGTCAAAGAAAACTGTCAAGGATCCCCACCCTAGAGTCCTCTTTCTGTCGACCATGCATGAATACATGGATAGCATTATATACCGTGCTGGCAACTGTTACTTTTGGGTCGGCATTTACATGTGTGGAAGTAAATCGTAGTGTTGGGAAAATTCGAATTAAATAATACGACTAATTCGATAGTAAATTAAAACTAACTAATTCGAATTATCTTTTTCGATATAATCGAGATAAAAATTAGCAGTATTTTATATTATATCTGTGGTAACCGAATTACAAATGAACATAAAACATAACCTCTTATGGACGAATACGAATATTAGTAATTAGTATAGTACTATTAGCTGCTATTAGTAGTATTCTTTCGTTCGGAACGAACTGAAAATTTTCACTTAAACTGATTTATAAAGGGAATCGACAAAGAAAGGAACGATCCGATATAGAAAAATCCAGAAATCATTGTTATTTTCTATATCACGTAGGAATAAATCAGTTTAAGTGAAAATTTTCATTTCGTTCAGAACGAAAGAATACTATTATTTGGTTCATTTCCATCTCGCCCAAATTTCACCGAACACCTGCCGAACACTAAAATTAATTTTCTTCTTTTATCTAAATAATTATTGATTGCAACTGATAAAATAAAAAGAAATACGAACCGCACGTAAAGAAGGACATACTTATATCGTTTTAGAAGAAGCTTTTATTTTAGATATGACCTTTTCAGTAGGAATTGAAACAATCATAAACTCGGCACTTTTAAATTTAAAACTTTAAATTATGGTTTAATTTATTAAACGGCTTCGGCACAGTTAATAGAATACATTGTATAAAGAATTTTTTTTAATTTTTTTATTCAGTGATAGAATATAGGTATGGCAATGGTTCAGAATTTGTTTAAAATAGCCCCTAGACGAGCACTAGCTGGGACGAATTTATTTTTAGGTTAAATTTATAATACTACTAAATAATTCGAATTATTAATTCGATTGTGAAATATGAATTATTACTAATTATTCGATGGTGAAAATAATTCGATTATTCCCATCACTAGTAAATCGCATAGGGATCTTATTAAAGGTTGTCGCCCACTAGAACGCGGCGCGGCGCTGGGAAGAGATTTTTTTCCGGCTGCGAAGGGACTGCGCCCACTATAGCGCGCTTTTGAAACGCGGAAACGCTATTTAGTTAGTCGAAGTGTTTTTTACTTACTTTACTGTAGTTTAGTTTTTAAAGCAATGAGTTCATGTACGGACGAGGCGTATTTTTGTGCTCTTCTAACACGGAGGAAGAGCAGGTGAAGAAGAAAAGGAAAGTTTGGACTCATAAGATTAGCAAAAAAAGGAAGAAGTTTGGAGAATTTTACCATCTTTTTCCTTATTTAATAAAAGACAAGAGCATTTTTTTCAGTATTACAAAATATAAAGGAAATATTTTACGCACTCCTCAATTGAGGGTTTTAGAAGCAAAACACCGGATATCTCTACTCATCATATTTTTTCAGAAGAGACAAATTGCTAATACTTTTGATAATTCTTATTTATTCTGATGTGTATATTAGTTATGTGGTGAAAAAACCCTGATCTTTTTTATGTATTTAGGTAATTAGAATTTAAAAATTGGAGATTGTCACTTTTGTTAAAAAGTGGAGATTGCCGGTTTTGCCTCTACACCCCTCAATTATATTAAATCTTTGATAGAAAGGCATTTCGTCCATTTGTTTCTAGTGTGGGAAGACTAAAAAAATATCATATTCCTTTATGAAAATCGATTTGCCTAATTTACCTTTAAAAATACAATTCTACCAGTGATACGTATCACTAGTTCCTAGTCAAAAAGCCAACTGAAAAGACTCGAATGCAAAATTATTTCCCTTGTGAGTACGCACACTGCAACGCGCCAAAACGCGGGAGACGGAAATCCCGCGGCGCGCTTCTGCGCTGCGCGCTCTAATGTGTGTTGGTCCATTTAAATACATGGCAAGCAGACAAAAGAAATTTCCACATGGCGCCGCGCCGCGTCGCGCCGCGGTCTAGTGGGCGACAACCTTAAGTCGGAGTGAGAGAAATACGACCATGGTTGCCAACCGTAGAACTTTTTCCCTCGTACATAGACAGCTAAAAATCTCGTATTTCGCTATAAAAAGGGTAAAAAAAACCTCGTACATTTAATAAACATTTAAAATAACTGCGATAAAGACAAAAATTTGCACTAAACATATTAATCTGTTAATTGAAGTTAAATGAGAAGACATGTTAATAAATAATTTGACCACGAGATTTAAAAAATAGGTAATCATTTATTAGTTAGTCTATAAAATTACATGTGTAGTTTACATGTATTTAAGGTTTAAGGCTATATGTGAAGTATCTCCTTCGGAAAATCCTCATTAATGCTAAAAAATAATACCCAAGCCGAAGTAAAAAGTCACGTTAAAGTATAAAATCATCTTTATCAAGATCTCGTACATAATTGTACGAGGAAAGTCCTATCCTCGTACCTCGTACAGCAAGTCAAAAATCTCGTACTTGTACGAGGAACCACGTACGGTTGGCAACCCTGAATACGACCGACGGACGCGACGCGCGACGCTGTGCTGTTGCGGCGTTGCCGATACGCCTTTCCCTATCAA
Source organism: Sitophilus oryzae (assembly GCF_002938485.1). Lineage (NCBI taxonomy): Eukaryota > Metazoa > Arthropoda > Insecta > Coleoptera > Curculionidae > Sitophilus > Sitophilus oryzae. The sequence goes on from NW_022147480.1 coordinate 3,058,789, forward strand.
GTAAAGTAAAATCACGATCGCAAACCGCTTATTTTTAAAAGACTTTTTTTTCAAGAGATAACTAGATAAAATCATTAGACATGTTTCTGAGCATCTGAAATGGAATTATAAGGATATCGTTAGGGTGTCATTTTTTTATAACGAGAAAACGTCGGTAATCGCGATAATTTAAAAACTCAACTTTTAACACATAACACGCCATAACTCAAGAACAACTTTAGATATTGAAACTTTTTTTTATTTTCAAGATCGGATATTTTACAATATGTTTACGTAAGAAAAATTCGATAAGGTTGTTTTTTCCATTCAAAAATTGTAAACAATCCATCCATTTACTTCTAGAGCATAGCAATTTTCAGCAATCATGTAATTTTTTTATTGATAAAGATTTTCACATACTGTCTACAAAGAAAATACAGCAGAAATATTAACAAAGCTCTTGAAAAAACTACAATCTATCATTTCTAACAGATTTCGAGATATCGATTTTTGAATTCAGAGTTCTAATAGCGCGACCACTATCAAACACCCACTCAATTCCACTTATTTTTCCCAAAAATACAAGTGTTTCTAGCTTGCACTTAAAAAAATTCAAGCTATAGAGAAAATTACGACTCGTTAATAAATAAACAAATCAAGTATCACGAGATGTAATTAAATCGTGAAACTGAACGCATGACGTACACCTTTCCCTAGAACTTTAAGTACTGACAGAGGTATTGATTGGGTCGACCGGTCAACTGCGACAAATCTGCTATATCCCCTTCCACATCTCTTAGCGATGTGCACAGTTTCTCGGTTTATTTCATACGTTTGGCAACGTGTTTACTGTCCTCTCTTTGTTCAGTAGGTACATTATAAACGCATTGTACTCTTCTTACATACAGAAATCTCGACCCAAGACTAACCTTTGCCAGCCCCTAGTTTATATTTTTTATATGTATTTTTAAGAAACTGCATAATATACAGACTTCTATGATGAGTAAGATAATATTTATGATTCAATTATTGTTAATTTTGTTATTATATTCCCCAGAAATTTTCGGAAATGTGAAGCAACCATGACATCATGTTACTTGTCACTGTAGTAGTACAGGTAGGTCTGTATGTAGTTTCTTAAAAAACTGCATAATAGCAGAAAACTAGATAGTAAATAATTACCCAACTCAATAAGTGACAATGGTCGTAAGCAGGAGTTTAATAAGTTGATAATTATTTTTTAATGTTAATAATTCCTGAATTGGATTATTATTAATTACCAAATTCGACAAGTGTCTACTCAAAATTTATTTAGTTTTCAGTTACAATTTATAAAATAATATGAAATTTATCATATTAACATAACTCGCCTACCCAAAGACTCAAAGAACCCAAAGAGGATTTTGTCTCCCTGGTAAATATCTAAACTTTTTGAAAACTGACATAAAATCTCCATTTTAACCAGATTTCATAAATAGTTTGTGTATTAACCAGTTTAATTGTGAACAGAAAGAATTAAAAAACATTTTTTTTGGATTCCTTCAAAATAACAGCACTTTTAGTTAGTCTGCAAAATTGCCGGTTACTTTTGAAACTAGCCAAGTGTCCATTTGAGCCGTAACATATACAAAAATACCCAAAACTACAATTATTTTTCTTTATTGAAATACCAAATTATAGCTATATTATGATTCTCAAACCTATGTTCATTACATACTTACCTTTTTAAACATTGAGCGATAGTTTTGGCATTTTGAGATGTTGCGGGTGTTAGTTTCAATTTTTGCTCTAGGTCCTGATCCATTATAATTTGAAATTTGTCCATTTTCTCATCCAATATATCTTCAAATAAATATAAAATTGTCAATTAGTACAAAGCCTTTATTAACCATGTATTGATATAAAAACAATAAAGAAATTAAAAGTATATAATTATTTATGAATCTTCCAGTAATTTTGTTTGTTAGGCAAATCTTTGTTTATATATAATTTAAAATAATATTTTTTTATATATAATAATAAATATAATATATTTAAAATAATATAAATAAATATTTTAATCATTAAGTTGATCTGTTATTGGCATTATCATCCATACAAGATTGCTACAACAGGCTACAACCCGTCACAAATGTATAGAATACATACAAATTACTTAAATTTTCTTAATCTAATCATTGTTTATGTATGTTAAAGTTGGTCATAGAACACATTTTTTGTAAACTGCCAACAAATTAACAATGGTAAATAGGTCTGGTAGATGGACAACCATATAAATACACTACTAAAACGTACTTGAAAAGTCGAAATAACTAAATAAGAGCGAGAAACTAGATCCCAAAGTGAACACACTTACCTGCTTACGTTCACAAATGCATTTGTAAAACTAAAAAAAGCGAATATATTACGCACTAAAACTTCATTAAGATTTTCTTTGCTTTGATATAAGTGTATTTCTACTTTGTGAACATATTTGAACACTCTGTTACGAATATTTTTTACCAATTTTATCTATATCACTTATACTGGCCATTTTAGTTGACCATTTTTCTAGATAATCCCTGAGATAATAGAGCTGGCAGGGAGGCAAACGACATGAATGTCAAAAGCACGTTCATTTAATCATATGGTCATTTCTAAATGTTCCAAAACGAAATAAGCACATACAGTCTCTTTGAAGTATGAGAGAGATCGAAAATCGGAGAAACTGGTGGAGTAGGTAAATGCATTGTCATATCTCTTTCTGATTACGCAATACCAACCTAAATATACCCCATAAATAAACTACCTAAAATGAATGTTACCAAGTGCATTATCTTTTTTTATTGGGAATAGAACAATTTTTAACTAAAATTAGAAAAAAAAGTGCATGTCTTTTAGAAATATTTTGTTAACTTTAAAATATATTTTGAAAATATACTGAAATAAATTAATTATAAATTAACATATATATTATATATTTAATACCCTAAGTTAATACCCTAGGGTATTAAATGTATTACCTTTGTATGGTTGGTAGTTAGTAACTTTGACATCATCCAATGAGGCGACGAGGAAATATTAGGAGCATTTGCCCACCTTCAGCTGAAAATTGTTCCCTTCGTGACATGGCGTCTGAGAGGAAAGTCAGTTTCTAAACGGTTTAAAAGTCTCTGTTATTTTTATGACATCATTTTACGCAAGGGCTTGTTGTAAAAGCCGCAAACATTTTCTAGATTCTTGCATTGATGGTAATGCATGCAAGGAAAACGCAACGGATGAGCGATGGGTATGCCTTTTTTCAGGATTTTATTTACACAAAATTTAGGTGACCGTAAACTTGTCACCTTTAATCTTTGTTTAATAGTCTTTATCTAAATTATCCTTTTACTTTTTGTTTAGGTACTTCGAGAAGCACCAAACCCATCCCTATCAGGTAAATATACACTCTAGGAAAATCTGTTGATAGTACCTAAAAATATTGGCGACAATTTTCTTATTGTTAGCAAATCAATTCCTTTTAACTTCAATTTTGTTGTAGTTTTCGATATTACACATAAGTATATAACAATTTCATCCAAATTCATTCCTGGTTGAAGTTGTATATATTTTGAGTACTTCTACAACAATATCTCTTAACTTCGAGATTTAAGGTTTTCTGTTGAATATTTGTTGATTATAAATTCCGTATTACCAATTTACTTTGTTCGTCTCTTTAATTTCGTCGATACATTATAAAATTAAAATGTTTTCATAAAACAAAAATAAACATGGCTGACTAATTCTGAAACTAACTAACCTAACATTATTCTGTTAAGTATAATTAATTATTATCAAATTTTCTTTTTTTATACAGTTAATTAATCAATCAATCTGACAAAAATAATGATTATATTTTTACATATGATTGTAAACATGTTTCAATTTAGAGTTATTTAGTCTGTCCAATGAGAGAAGATACAAGACACTGGCAGTTGTGTCTGTCACTTTAATTCACAGGTAAATCGTATTTTCTGTAATTTTTTGGTCGTTCTCTGCCGAAATATTCTCTAGATCGCTTGACAGACTATACCATCATATTAGTATAATAAATAAATCAACGGGATCCGACCAAACATAACATTTGTTTGGTTTGTACATTGTACCTGAATTGATAATTATAAACACTTTGACGACACCCAAAAGTGGCACAAAATACAGTTTTGCTGTGAATTAAAATGATATACACGACTGTTACGAATGTTAGTATTGTTGTATAATACAGGAATAAGTGCCTTTGTTGTAGAACTCGAAATATGGCTCGTCGAAAAATTATCCTTCGAGCAGTGAGAGGTACGAGAAGTTTCGAGACTCGCCCAATGGTAATTACAGGTCGGATAGTCCTCCCGAGTCCCAGTCTCCGAGAGAACGTGACAGATCCTATCAGTCGTCGAAGAGCTCCTATGTACAAAAAATCCGCGAAAAGGAGAGAGAAAATAGAGACTATAAGACGTCCCGAGATAAGTACTCTGGTAAGTATGTGTTAATTAAAATAGGATTATTATTGGGAAAACTGGAAATCGTTGATTTTCACCAAAATTAGTATACACCCTATTTTGAGGTTGTTGATTACGAATCTGAACTTTTTTCTTGGCGGTTTCTTACCGTTTTTCAGAAAAACAGAAAATAATTTCAACATTGAATTTTTCTTTATTTCGGTCCTATGAAGTAATAATTTCACTATATTTTCATTATATTATAGTTTATCTAAAAGCCACACTTGATTGAGGATAGAAAAATGTCCAAAATTTTACTGAAAAACACTTTTCTTAACAAAATAACAAAGAAAATTGAGACCAGATAGAAGTTTGACATTTCATATATCCTCCTTTCTCTCTTCTATGTAATTAGAGAGACAAATTGAAGCCACATTTTTGAGATAGACCTATACAAAATCCACATAAGTTGGTCCTTTTAGCTCAACAGCTTTGAACTATGCAAGCGTGAGAAGTGCTTTGCGATTAGTTGATTTATTTCATATTAACTAATAGAAGTAGTTTTCTAAGTTTCTATCTACCACGTAAATCAATTTAGCGTCTGACTATTCGCGCCTTTACTTATAAATTTAAATCTAATCTCCGACATATTTAAACAAAAACAAGAAACGGATAGATATGAATATGTAAAATAACAAGTTGAAATAATACCCAAAAAAATCCTTTATGGGTATTTCGCCACTGCACTGCAAGAAAAATCTACAAAATAAAATAGTTATTTTTTGTAAACACTTCTGGCGTTAAACCTAAACGGGCGCTGCTTGTCAGAAGTTATGTTTACAGTTATAAAAATTTGCCTAACAAAGAAAAAAATGCTTAACGTTTCGGAAAGTTTTCTCTTTCCGTCGTCGGAAGCAAAAAAATATAAAGAATCAAGAAAAAAACTATTAAAAATATTTAAATTGAACTATTCGAGAACACTTTACTTTTTAAAACAGATACGTCTACAAGAAATCGTTGACGTTCTGTTAAAATGACATTATATTAAGTTAAACTTCAAAATTAACAATTACTACCTGATAACAATTACTTAATAAGGTAAAACCAAAAAGCCCAAACTTTCTGTATGATTATTTTTAAATTTTACGCATGTTATGTTCATTTATGTTATGTTCTTTAAAATCAAAGAAGCGATTGCCATACATTGAATTAAAATAGATTATATTAGATTGAATTAAAAAAGCCTCTTTTATTTTTCTTTTAGAGGCTATCGCTTCGTTCATTATAATTTTGGCGTTATTAAAATTTATTCTGTGCCCGGTGTCTCAAGAATGCTGACAAATCTTAGATTTGTGAAAATCTCCCTTTCTTAAATAATCTTTGTTCTTTAATTCTAACATTTAAGGGTCTAGATGTTTCACCAATGTAAAATTTATCGCATTCACAGGGTATTTGGTATATTACATTTTTTGTTTGTTATTCTGTATTTATTGGTTTAGTATGTGATAAAATGGATCTAAGTGTATTTTGTGTTTTGAAAGATGTTCGTATGTTATATTGTTTTTCTATCCTTATTTTTTCCGAAACGCCTCGTATGTATAGAATTGTAACTTGTATATATTGTGTATTGTTATTATTGTGTCTATGATTTGGAGTTAGTATTTCGTTTAATGTTTTGTCAATAAAATATGGTGGATAGTCGTTTTTTATTAATGTATTTTTTATGTGGTTTATATCTCTGTTTAGTGAAATGTCGTCTGTACATATTATTTTTGCCCTATCATATAAACTTTTTATAACACCTTTTTTTACACTTATACTGTGATTAGATGTGAAATTTAAGTATCTATCTGTGTTTGTGGGTTTTCTGTAAACATCTAAAATTAGTTTATTTTGAAACTTTAACACTAAAACATCAAGAAATGGCAAACGATTACCTCTCTCTACTTCTAAAGTAAATTTTATGGTAGATTCGCGAGAATTTATATAATCCAAAAAAATGTCTATTTCAGAAACGTTATGTTGCCATATTGCAAAAATATCAACATAACGCAGCCATATTACAGGCTTTTTTGAAAAACTATTTATTGTATTATTTTCAAAATCTTCCATAAAAATATTACTTAACAAAGGAGAGAGAGGTGATCCCATTGCCATACCGAAATCTTGTTGAAAAAATTCATTATTTAATTGGAAATAAGTAGTTTTAACACAAAGTGTCAACAATTCCAAAATACTATCATGTTTAATTTTGTTCTATCTATTAAATGTGTATCTTGTTCTAATCTATCCCTAACTATTTTAAGTGATTTATCTACCGGCACATTAGTAAAAAGACTAACAACGTCAAAGCTAACCATTAAACTGTTAGAGTGTTATATTAATTTTTGAAATTTTTTCTATAAAATGTGGTGTGTTTTTAATATATGAATCGGTCTTATTTGTTATTGTTGAAATAATGCCATTACCAATGAAAAAATAATATATTATACATTATTAATATTTAGAGTTTAAATAATTTAAATAGTGCGCGGTCAGGTGACAGAGTTCAGCGATGAAGTAGACGAATCAGATCGATTTGATTGGCGCGTGCGCACGAAAATGCTGTTGAACCGAAAGGATAGACTTATACAAGATTGATATTCCTATTTCTTTTCTTTGGCTTCACTTTCCACTCATTGTGTAAATTCGGTACTAGCAATATAGTCTTATATACAGGGTGGTCCGAACTGTATTCCGGAAACTTCGGCAACATATTCTGCATATAAAAATAAGTAAAAAGGTTCGTATAAATATATGTCCTAAAATGCTGTTTTGGAGATACAGGGTGTAGAAGTTTTATTTTTATTTCGATTTTTTTTTCAAATAATTTGTTAATTAACGTCAATATGAGTTCTACTTGTAGTTCGCCACCTACATATTTCTTAACTGGTTTGAAGAGTAATAACTTTTTGTCCGTGCCTGTATAAAACTACTGAGTAAAAAAAGATTTCTTCGCGACTTTTTTTACGTAAAAAAGGTCTCTTGGTAAAAATCGCTACGAGTAATGGTTCTCGAGATATTTGGAATCAAAGTTTAATTTATGTCAAAAATTAAACATGTTGACTAAATAGCTGTTGGACTGAAATCAGAAAATTGAAAGGTTTTTGTGCCAACAGTTCAACAGAAACTGTTTTTTCGCCATTTTTACTCAACATTTTATTTTTTGTCAATAATGACATGTATTGACTGTTTCCACTCTAAATATCTCGAGAACGGTTGCTCGTAGGGATTTTTACTAAGAGGCATTTTTTACGTAAAAATCACGAAAATGTATATTTTTTCACTCAGTAGTGTTATACAGGTACAGACGAAAAGTTATTACTCTTTAAAACAGTTAAAACACATGTAGGTGGCGCCCCCTACAAATAGGAGTCATATTGACATCAAAATCAAATTTCTCATGTCAAAAAACTCCCAGACACCAATTTTCATCCAAATATTGACGTTACTTCAGAAATTATTTGGAAAAAATCGAAATAAATATGATACTTGTACACCCTCTATCTCCGAAACTAAGCATTTTAGGACATACAAGTGTTTTACTTATTTTTATCTGCATAATATGCTGCCGAAGTTTTTGGACCACATTGTATTTGCTTTTTAATAACCGTTTTGGTGTATTAATTTTGATTTTTCGTATTTTTCCGGTAGATGGCGCCAGATCGCCCAAGGAAAAGCGAAGCAGAGAATCAGATCACAGATCCAACAGCGATCGAAACGAAGACAAAAGTATTCTACATCCCATAAAGATGTCGCAGCTATCTCGAGATCGGAAACCAGTTCATAACAATTGCGCCGATAAGGTACAGTATTAGAGGAAATACATTAATTTTCGAGACCATACAATATGCGGCAGTTAAAAAATTATCGTAGGTATCGACATATTGATAATTCTGAAGTCACCTACTATTATTCGATATTTTGATATAGTCTGTGAAACGAATAACTTTGAATTTGACAGTTCCCGCGGGCTTTTCTAGTGTTAATTTTATTAGGTTAGCAACTTGCGGCCATGCATTTTTCTTTTACGCAATGCCGTCTCTAATAGAACAGCCTCTGAGCGAGATTTATGACGTCACGCTAGTTAGATACTACGGATTAATAAATATGTTGTAGAATACATGGAAAATATAATTATTCCTCGTATTTTTGGTTACATTGATTATGGCTGAAATCGTACTCCATAGTCAATGTAGATAGTTTTAGTGTTAAGATAATAATGTCAAGGTGTATGTGGCGCCATCTGTCGGAGAAGCGAGCAACTAAAACCGCAACGTGTCAAGAAATCTGAAGACATTTTTTTGTTGTAGCGCCATCTCTTAATCAAGTCGACAAGTAAGCGAAGCAGACAATAGAATGTACTAGTAGATGGCGGACCCGTCCCGATAATTTTGGATTGTTCGCGAAACACTCACCACAGCTATATAAAAGGAGCTCTTACGACAGTTGAACAGTCTGAAGATAGTTTGAAGACTGAAGTTTGATAATACCGCGAAATACCGTTAGAGTAATAGTAGTTGCATAAATTGTGTTGTAAATAGTATAAGTTGTGTGTACAGAGTAAGACAAATAAATTCGTTAAGTATTTTATCGTGAGTTTAAATAGTGGACCCACGGAATCCGTAACAATTGGTGTCGGAAGTGCGATTCAAGAGGATTTTAAGAAGAAATTAAGTGGATTGGAAGATTTTTAGACCGAATTAGAGTATTTTTATGGTTGGTACAAGGGGGCAAGTGAAGAAAATGGAGGAACTAAGCAAGTTATTAGAAGGTTTTATGGAGAATATGAGAAGAGAAAAAGCAGAAGAACAAGATCGCCTACTGAAAATTCTAGAAAATCAAGACAAAATTTTCGAAGATTTGAAAATTCAACGACAACAAGACAAACAAGAAGAACAGGACCGGCTTGAGAAAATTCTCGAAGATTTGAAAGCTCAACGACAGCATAACAAACATGAAGAACAGGACCGGCTTGAGAAAATTTTCGAAGATTTCAAAGTTCAACGACAGCACGACAAACAGGAAGAACAGGACCGGCTTCAGAAAATATTGGAAAATCAGGAAATTCGACTTCGGAAAAGCTTCGGGGACATGGAAAAAAAGCAACAAGCAATGTTGGAAGTACGTTGCCAGGAACAGCAGAATCGCTTCCAAGAAGCCGTAGAAGATCTGGAGGAACGCCTTCAGCAGAAAATGGAAAAATTAGAGATGGACCTACAGAAGACCAAGGTACAAGTAAGGACACCTGGCGTTTATGGAACTGCGAACCTCAAGGCCCCGACCTACGATGGACAAACCACCTGGACGATGTACCACCGCCAGTTTGAAGCAGCGGCTGTTGCCAATGGATGGACTGACCAGGAGAAAGCAGCGGCACTTGTCATCGCGCTGCGTGGCCCTGCCCTGGAACTCCTGCAAACTATTCCTGCGGCCCAACAGCAGGAATACCAAACTTTGGTCGCTGCACTGGACAGAAGATATGGCGACCAACATCGACGTCAACTTTACCAGGCCCAGATCAAGACACGCATGCAGAGGTCCGGAGAGAGTCTGCAGGAATTTGAAGCAGATTTACGTCGGCTGGTACACCTAGCGTTTCCTGAAGCACCGGAAGGATTTAGGGAGAAACTCGCTGCTCAGTGTTTTATCAGCGGACTGAAGGACAACGAGTTACAGAGGGCGCTGCAAATATCCCGATTTTCTACCAGCAGCGAAGCACTGGTCAGGGCGCTGGAAATTGAAGCTGCTTTTAGCGCCATCCCTAAACCGAAGATAAGATCGGTAACGGTCGAGGAACAACCCGAAAGCACTCACAGGGGTTTGGAGGAGATGTGTAAGAAAGTCGACAAACTATGTGAGCTACAAATGAACAAGAGAGTCAACAACACCCAGACAGAGAACCAGAGAAGATCCCAGGATATTAGGTGCTATAGATGTGGCAGGAATGGCCATATCCAACGGAATTGTCGCATCCAAATGCCAGTCCGTTCATCATTAAGAGAACATCGGCATATCGGAAGATCCCAGGACATAAGTTGCTATAGGTGTGGCAGGAATGGCCACATCAAACGGGATTGCCGCGTTGAAATGCGATTCCGTTTACCCTTCAGAGAACATAGGCACCAGGAAATTAATACCAACGGGCGAGTATTGGCTGAAGAAAACAGAGACCCTAGGATGTTTTCCATTAGGAGTCTAGGAAAAACCGCTGACAGTTTTGTGATTAACGGGAAGGCCAATGGTAGAAGAATTCGAATGACTGTGGATACAGGCGCTATGGTATCGTTGGTGCGGACTAACTCAGTGCAAGGATTGAAGATGATGCCTCTAAGAAAAAGAGTGTATTTACGTACAGTTACGGGGGAAATGGCCGTTGTACGGGGAGAAGCTTTCATGGAACTGGAGTTAGGGAATTTGAAGTTTCGGCATAGCGTTTTAGTGGCAGACATTGAAGATGATTTTATCATGGGTATGGATGTGATCAGTCAACATGGTTTTTCGTTCGATCACCATAGAAACATCCTGAAAATCGGAATGAGGAATTTTCTGTATCTAAAGAGAAGAGACCAGGAAATATGGAAGCAAGATCAGCGGAAATTGCGATGATACCTGGTGATGCCAAGAGACTGTGTTCGGGAAAATAGAGAAAACCTCTGGGTGCCGTGTAGGACGGATACAAATTATCGGCAACGAGCCAGATCGACGACGGGTTAACCTGGACAAGAAAATGCAACATCGCGAAAGCACTATCAGAGTACAGAATTTTAAACTGAGAACTGACGAACAATGGACGACGATACAATTGAGGAAAGATCAAATGGAAGATTCAGACATCGGAGCAATACTACGACTCAAGGAAGGTAACGGCGAGAGACCACCGTGCCAGGATATTGCGGACAGAGGGCTGGTTTTCAAGCTCTCTGGGCTCAGTGGAATTCACTGGTGATTGAGAATGGATTGTTAAAGCGCACGTGGGAAAGTGCGGATGGCAGGACAGTAACAACTCAGTTACTGGTACCAAGAAAAAAAGTTACCCAGGTATTGGAAGAAATTCACGGTGGTAAAACTGGAGCCCATCTTGGGGTAAACAAGACCCTGAGCAAGCTGAGAGACCGTTTTTACTGGGTGGATTATTGTGAAGCTGTTAAGAAATGGTGTCAACGTTGTAAGATTTGCGCAGCTAGACAAGGACCAAGTACTCGATCTGGAGGAAAAATGGAACAAGATAACGTTGGACTGTCGTTCGAAAGAATCGTTAGGAAGGAAAGATTACTGGACGTTCATAAGGCCGTTAGAAATAAGATTGCGCTAACCAGTGACCGGATGAAAGCTCGTTACGACCTCAGCTAATTCTACGGGATTTCAACAGGACTATACAGTATGGTTATATAACCCGCAGCGCAAGAAAGGAAGATCTCCAAAGTTAACTCCAGCATGGGAAGGTCCTTATACAGTCATCAAGAGGATAAATGATGTTGTGTACCGGATTCAACGCAGCCCTAGAAGTAAGATGAAAGTAGTTCATCTGGATCGATTGAAGAGATACCAGACAGGAAACCTTGATCGGGACGATCAAATTTGAGAAGGGGGCAATGTCAATGTGTATGTGGCGCCATCTGTCGGAGAAGCGAGCAACTAAAACCGCAACGTGTCAAGAAATCTGAAGACATTTTTTTGTTGTAGCGCCATCTCTTAATCAAGTCGACAAGTAAGCGAAGCAGACAATAGAATGTACTAGTAGATGGCGGACCCGTCCCGATAATTTTGGATTGTTCGCGAAACACTCACCACAGCTATATAAAAGGAGCGCTTACGACAGTTGGACAGTCTGAAGATAGTTTGAAGTCTGAAGTTTGATAATACCGCGAAATACCGTTAGAGTAATAGTAGTTGCATAAATTGTGTTGTAAATAGTATAAGTTGTGTGTACAGAGTGAGACAAATAAATTCGTTAAGTATTTTATCGTGAGTTTAAATAGTGGACCCACGGAATCCGTAACAATAATTTAAAAAAATATGTGGTCATCTTTTGACAAGTTTATATTAATTTATTAATTGCAGTAAACATTATGTGGTGTTAGGTTAGGTTGTGAATATTGTATATGTAATTTTTTGGATTATATTCGACACATTTTTTTCATATGACACAACACTGATGAAGGCTATAATGTTAGCCGAAACGTTTTTTTTAAACCAAAAAAAAATAATGGAAAACCAAATGAAAACTTAATTAACGTTTTTCCCTAACATAAATTCCAAAAAAATCAAAAATTTTAGAATAATTTTACGTATAAAATGACAGCGATCTTTATTTCATAGCCATCGCTGACTCCTTTTTTTATGATATTGTATTATTTGCAAATATAATTTTTCGATCATTGATACTTGCAAAATATACATATAAATTTTGTGAATGCAAATAATAATACATCACTATTAGTAGATATTGAATGTTTTTTTTTAAATTAGATCGTATATATATTGTATTTATTAACTGTATATTATGTATATTTCATGTAAACTATATTCATTTTTAAAATTACCTATCTGATTTGTTCAGGCACTCAATTTAAAGAATATCAGTAACTTTTTTGGCAGAGGGATTTTATATTTGCAATGTTGGTAAAAAATAACGGTCAAAATTCAAAGTTATTCATTTTATAGACTATAACTACTATCGAAAGCTATTGATATATCGGAAAAAATCCCATGTCTAGTCACAGATCACCAGCCTAGATCATATATACTTAGGTGGATAAGTAAATCACTACGGAAACTTTTGCAAACATATCAACGACTTCCATTTATCTGCTTTTTTTCTTGCACACGCGGTGCTTTTACTCTATCTATCCTTGTCGGGGACCTATCGCCCACGCGCCAAATTTGAACATTAATTTTAAAAATTTAATTTGTAAAATGCATATATTTGAGACACTTTCCAATCTAAACTTGTTTCATTTATCTATGAGTATATCTTATCAAATGATCTAGGGTCACCAGTTAAAGGATAATATCGATATTTCAGAGAGACGACAGGGAGCGGGTACCGAAAGTGGGCGACTGGTCGGAACATGTGAGTTCGTCGGGCAAAAAGTATTACTATAACTGTAAGACGGAAGTGTCCCAGTGGGAAAAGCCCAGAGAATGGACGGACAGGGAGCGCGAGAGAATTCGGGCGAGGGAGAGCAGGGAGAGAGAAGAGCGGGAGAGGGAGGAGGCGGCGGCACAGGGATCGGGAGAGAGGCGAAGCAGGGACGGATCGAGGTACAGGGACGGGTCGAGTCGATCAAGTACACGTAAGTAATGCTTTTTTATCCTATAGTTACCCTCAAGGATATCTCCAAAAATTCCTATGGTAATCGCAAAACGATTTCCGATGCACGTGATCAACTTTGAGTGACAAGCGATGGCGACAGCGCTGCCAGATTGTGATGGATTTATGAGACGAATCTTAATTTAAAAGTGACACAATATATTTATTATATCATTTTTTTAAAAATTTTACGCTTTCTTTTTAATTTAGTAACTAATATTTTAGTAATTAATTGATTTATTTGTTTTATCGCTTATTTTACTTATTACATATTGGCAAAAACTAGTCCATTATGAATATTATTCTAAGCGTTATTATGAGTTATTTATTTATTTATTGATGTACGTCTTACAACGCCATAAGTGGTAATAACAAGTAAGAGGGAGATTTTCACAAACTAATAATCACAAAATTTAATATAAACTAACGTAGAAATAACTTTGAAAGTGGTGTAATGTGCTTATCAATCAAACTTACTTCTGGTCTGCAGTTAAGGGTAATAAAGGACCTTTATTGTCACGTTCTCGTTCAAAATATTTTATCAGGGAAGCTGCCAAGCTCTTTGCTTCGACTGTTTTAATGTTTCGGCATATTTTCAACACACAATTTCAAGAAATGCAGTACAAAAACTCGAAAATTTAGTTCATAAAAGAACTAACTGTTTGTGCTTAAAATTACTATTTTTTAAAAAAGACTATGAAAATAGGCAAAAAACGAGAATTACTCACAAAGATTCAACAACACGATATTATACAAAATAATGACCGACATTAGGATAATTGTCAAATAATAAACGACAACCTTACTGAAAACGGCGCAATGTGACCAACATAGCGATACTAAAATTCGGTTTAAACTAATTTTTGTAGCTTTAATCCAAATAAAATATCTATTAAATCATTTGCTCTATAAAGTAAAATGAAGAGCTGCTTGGTATCTTAAATTATACAACAAATTTAAACATTTTTGCCAAAATTTCATTTAGTCAGGTTTATAGACTTTAGTGTCAATGTCGATATTGTCAAGACTTAAATAGATGTCAACTTGGGTTTAAATCAAATTGGGAAAAAACAATTTGATATAGGCCCAAGAGATCGGTTACCTGCCTGACATCGACCCAGATATGTTTTTTAAATAACATTAATAATTAAACAATTAAAACACAACAATCTCGGGTCGATAATCAAACGCAGGCTACCAAAGTTCGATTTCCTCATGGTCATAGCCGGGTGAATGTAATTAGATGAAAACAGATTGGAACGACGTAACCGGCGATGACAACGAGGGATAGAAAATATAAAAATGTATGCTGAGGAGAGTGGGGAGGTTAGTCCGTCGATGTGAGTCGCATTGTTAGTCCGTGAGTTGGCTAGTGAGAACCAATAGAAGACAGCGCAGGATGAAGATGTTCCTGTAAGTACTTCTTTAAGTAAACCGTTAAGTCTTGGCATTCCCCAAAATTGTTATACATTGTAAACCTTATATTAAATAAATGCATATTTTATCCAGTTGTTGTTTTGATTGAGAGAGAGAACCTGGTATAGCGACTCTAGCAAACAACCCCCAGCTAGGTCGCGACATGTGGTGGAGGCGCCGGGTACTCTTTTAATGCTTTTTTACTAATTTAATGTTAGTAATATATGGCAATCGCTTCTTCGATCTTAAAGAACATAACATAAATAAACATTACATACGTAAAAAATTAAAAATAATCATACAGAAAGTTTGAAGCTTTTTGGTTTTACCTTATTAAGTAATTGTTATCAGGTAGTAATTGTTAATTTTGAAGTTTAACTTGATATAATGTCATTTTAACAGAACGTCAACGGTTTTTATAGACGTATCTGTTTTAAAAAACTAAGGTGTTCTTGAATAGTTGAATTTAAATATTTTAAATAGTTTTTTTCTTTATTTGTATTTTTTTTTGCTTCCGACGACGGAAAGAGATAAACTTTCTGGAACGTTAAGCATTTTTTTGTTTGTTAGGCAAATTTGTTTATCTGTAAACCTAACTGTGACAAGTAGTTTCTGTTGGATTAACGCAACAGTGTTTACAAAAAATAACTATTTTATTTTGTAAATTTTCTTGCGGTGGCGAAATATCCATGTAGGAATTTTTGGAGAGATGAATCCGCCAATCGTATAGACATTTTTTCCTCAAGGATATTGAATTTGAGGGGATTTTTTGTGAGTGAAGCTTGATTTTCATGCATCCGTTGTCCGATGATACGATGATACGATATTAATTTTATTGGTTGAATTTAAAGGCTTCGATTGGTTAACCGTTTCTAACCAATCGAAGTCTTTAAATTCAACCGTTTCTAACCAATCGAAGTCTTTAAATTCAACCAATAAAATTAATATCGTATCGTCGGATAACGGATGCATGAAAATCAAGCTTTACGCGTTATTTTTATAAACTGTAGGTCACGAGAAACATTCCAACTCTCGAGGCTCAAATGGCAGCGGTAGTAGCAGGGACACCTCTCGCCATTGGAGTAATAGCAGCTCTAGTCGTGAGACCCCGGAAGGGCCTCCCAAAGATGGTCCATCGGATTGGTAAGAGTCATGATACTCTAAAACATGCCTATTTTCACTAGGGTGTCTTTTATTTGCCAAGTTGATCATTTATCTCACGACGCACAGTACTTCGAACATATGGCTCTAGAGGACAAAAATGCAAAACTTCTCTTTTATTGTAGGCAATTTATTCAAACTAGGTTTATTTGACACAAATGATGAGTACTCTCATTGTACTAAATGATGATGACTAAGAACCCACGTTTATGAAAAAAAAATCTTGTCATCATCTAAGGAAATAATAATTTATAGTATGAAAACGGTGTAAGTAATAAATAAATCGCTGTGATAAAAAAGAATTGAAATAACATTAGAACATGATTCCTACAATATAAGCCTATTATAAGATAAAAATGTTTTTCTTTAATGAAAAAGAAACATTAATGTTATATTTAATTAAAAAAAAAACATAAGATACTATAAATTTACTTTAGGACAACAAAATGCATAGATCGTAACTACTCTGATTCAGAAGAATCACTGCTGACAGAATCTTCCAAATTTATAGTATCCAAATCACAGGTATCCTCACATATAAGATATTTCTTTAATTGAAGTATACTCACATATAAGATATCATTTTCTAATATGTTACTTTTTCGCGTTGTTACCGTTCTTTTTGTTGGTATGAGGGGTTCGGATGTGAATAGTTACCTCTTTAATAGACCATATCCATATATTATTTTTTCTTTTTCTTGGGTATGAGGTTTTATAATAAATTGAAAGATGGAAACTTTTTTTATTCGTTTCGCTCCAACATAGTGGGCTATTTCAGGCACAAGTGGTGTCTCATTTGACTGGAAGGTTCATCAATATCTAATAAAGAACACATTTTTTGAAATACAAATAATTTTGAGTTCTTGTCCTTATGATCAAGCCAAGTATTAACCAGATCGGCATTGCTTATCAATTTTACTCCATCTGAAAAGTATTATAAAATAAAGTTCGTCGCAAGCAGACGCAGGTGAACTATACAAAAATTAAAAGTGTATGAATATGACAACAAAAATATTCAATAAATATGATATGTTTTGATATGTTTTTTTTAAATGCCTTTTTGAAGTTTGAAAACGTAAAATTTTTATACCCATTTAAGAATCATCTTAAAAAATAAATAAAAACTAAACAATCACGAACTTGTTTAGAAATAAATTTAAAGTACATTCCTTGTTTAATAATATCCATAGTGGCTTTCAATTAAGTACGTACAGTTTAACTCCATAATATACAGAACTACTATGAATGTTATTCTTTTCATTGATAAGATAATGATCGCAAAATTTATTTTTAGTGAAAATATTTGCTAACAAAAAACGCTGTTTATGAAAAATAATATACAGGATGGTTGAACATTGCTATAAGTATAAAATTACATATTCAGATATTAGTAAAATTTTACTTTTTTTTCGATTTTTGTCCATGGGACGAAGCACTGTGCGACGCCCCCTTAATTTTTAGTTTATTGTCTAACAAAAAATAACCGACAATTGTAAACTCTTAAGATTCACAATAAACCTTGTCCCAAAGACAATTCATTTCCCATTTAAATTACATGGGAATTTGCCACTTTTTGCAAATATATTTTTTTCCTCAATCTTGTTCTCTCGCAGCCATGACAATCACATATTCTTGTACAGAACTGAACGCTCTACAAAAAAGGTCTCTTACAATTTTTCGATAAACCTACTCCTTCAAAAATTATTCACGGTTAAAGTTAACCACTCGGTAAATTTCTAAATTTTTCAGCTTTTTTGACAAAATTATGATTATTTTTGAAAAATTTTATCGATTTGAATGAAAAGCAATTTTCATGATACCATGATGAATAATTTTGAATCATAGTTAATTCTAATACCTATTATTTTTGAGCTTGTATTCTTTTGCAGTACTTAATCTATTGAGTTGACGATTTGAATTTATTTTTACAAACATTCTTGCCAACATACGGATTTTTCTACGCAAGCGCACATCAACGCATTTAGTATCTCGACAATATAGTCACTTGCGTCTAGCCAGACCGTGCAACTCTCCAACTGTCAACCCACAGTTCCGATGGCGGTCGAAGTCTTCCGATCATTTTCTAATGATACCCGCCAAATTTAAATCGTGGGTTATTTTTAGTAGTGGGAACTATCGAATGAATACTATCGAAACATTCGATAGTTGCAATTCATTCGAATAATTCGATAGCTAGTAAGAAAACATTCGTTGAAAACTATTCGAATAAAAATTATCGAATAGATGCGTCATCTGCCTTGAAATATTGTATTCTAGTAATTCGGCAGCAAAAACCATTCATTTATAAAATTCATTCATTTATGAAATTCATTTATTCGTCAGGATCGATTATAATAAAATATTAACTGGATTTTAGTTGTCGCCCGGCGACGTAGGTTTCTTTCCGAGAAACCCGACAGCGGTCGGTGGCAATGCTATGAAAGAAGCCGGCATCTTTGATTTTTTGCGGAGTCATATAAAGATAAGGACACATTATTTTTTTTATTGAGGTGCTAGTATTTACACAGAAAATACATTATTAAGGGCGCTGTTGCCATATATTGGTATTAGTTGATATTAGCAAAAAATGTTATTGTTTGGCTTTAGTTAGTCATGGATAGTATGTCTATATATTTTGCATTTTTTTAATTAATATTCTGTTGTTACATTCTGCAATAATACTTGTTATTTTGGATGTAGGAAAATGATTTTTAATGTTTTTAAGCAAAGACTGATTTAATAAAAATAATAATAACAGTAATAATTTGTTATACCTATTAACAACAAAATTTAAAATAATTTAATATAAACATTTTTTACGTAGTAACTTTTTTGGCAACGTTGATTTATTAAATAATAATAATTACAGAACGAATTTGTTATATTAACAACAAACTTTCAAATCGTGAAATATAAACATTTATTAATTTTCTAAGCAGCATGCAGTGTAATGGAAGGAAAATATAAATAAAAAATTAGAAATCAAAATTATTTATATTAGGTACTTTATATTACTATTTAAAAATAATATTTACTTTTACTGGCATTTACTTTAAAAAATAAATGAAATATTTCTTCGCAAAAAACTACATGTAAGAGAATTAGCATAAACAAAATACAAACATCGTTAACATTTTTTTTTAAATTAGCACGTGTAAAACTTTCAATTTAATTTTTTCACCCCATAGTTTGAGTTCGATAACCATTTACTTAACCACATTACTTAAATATGATTATTAAGTTCAACTAATTCATATTATTAAAACATCTAAAATACAAATAATATGTATTTTTAAAATTAATTCTAAGTTCATCTCATCTCTCTTAAAAATTGCTACTTCTCAAAATTTCCCATTAAAAATAGACCATATACCATATAAAAAATAAAATAATTGAAAGATCGGGCTACGGAAAATCACACAAATTTTCGGAAAAATTTTGACACCTGCACACGCACACAATCGTCAATTAAAAAAACTACTATTTTAGTATTTTAAATATTTTAATAAAGGCAAAAATAGCACAGTATTTATAAGGCGAAGTTATAAAAATTTGGAAGAACTAATAATGCACTGACGCACACAAAAATCAAACGAATACTAAATTTCATTTAT
Source organism: Sitophilus oryzae (assembly GCF_002938485.1). Classification (NCBI taxonomy): domain Eukaryota; kingdom Metazoa; phylum Arthropoda; class Insecta; order Coleoptera; family Curculionidae; genus Sitophilus; species Sitophilus oryzae. The sequence goes on from NW_022147480.1 coordinate 3,078,768, forward strand.
CAAAAGCATTCGATAGTCGTGGCTCAACGATAACCATTTAGTCACACGGCGAGGTTGTCACATATGCTTTAGTATACAAATGAATGAATGATTTTATTCGAATAAAACCATTCGATAGTTGAAATCATTCATTCAGTAACCATTCGATAGTTTAATTCATTCGATAGTTCCCATCGCTAGTTATTTTCTTAACTTTCGAGAGTAAGTTCTTAAGTGATAGTAGCATAATTTAACCTAAATTTCAAAAACGTACAAATTATCTATACTAATATATAAAATCCATAAGTGACTGACATACTGATTAATCACGATCCTGCTCAAACCAATCAACGTAAGAAGCTCAGTTTTGGCATACAGGTTGATTCTAGGGTGTAGAGGTTCGAAAAGAAGGGATTTTTCGAAATTCCAGTTCCAAGAAGGCAAAACCACCCCTCAAATATTACAATATTTTTTATTTAAAAAACGGTCAAGTTTCCGAAAAAACGCTTAAACACGTATATTTTATTTTGTTTTTTACATATTTTCAGATTTTTTAAAAATGTATACAGGGTGTTTCGAAAAATCTGGTCATTGATTAATCACGATCCTGCTTAAAGCGTTTGACGTAAAAAGCTGATTTTCGGTAAACAGATTGACTTTAGGGTGAAGAGGTTCGATAAGAAGGAACTTTTCGAAACTCGAATTCTGAGGGGGTGAAACTATCCCTCAAATATTAAAATATTTTTTAATAAAAACCGGTGAGTTTTTGGGAAAAACTCTTAAACACGTATATTTTATTTTGTTGTTTTACATATTTTAAGATTTTTATAAATTTATACAGGGTGTTTCATAAAATATGACCATTGAGTAATCACGATTCTGCTTAAACTGCTTGACGTTTAAAGCTGATTTTTGGCAAACGGATTGGCTGTGGGGTGTAGAGGTTCGATAAGGAGGGGTTTCTCGAATCTCAAATTCCAAGAGGGTGAAAACGCCCCTCAAATATTGGACAAGCATAATTTCTTTGGTTTTTTACATATTTTGAAATTTTTTAAAAAATCATAAGGGTGTTGCAAAAAGTTGGGTAATTTCTTAACCACGATTCTGCTTAAACTGCTTGACGTAAAAAGATTATTTTTGACAAACGGATTTTTCGAAAGTCAAATTCCGACGAGATAAAACTACCCCTCAAATATTACCAAGTTATATAATAATATCGACATATTGTTTTTTCTCATGCTGATATAAATGTGAGAAAATTTTATCCAGTTTGTATGTTAATGGAAATTCTTGCTTTGCTTTATCATCACCATTACAAATGATTAATTCGACTCGAACGAAGTCGCTGGTACACGCTAGTTTATTATATTATAAACTTGTAACTTTCGAGAGTAAGTTCTTAAGTAATAGTAGCATAATTTAACCTAAATTTCAAAAACGTACAAATTATAATAATATATAAAAGTTCTACAAAATTGGTCGGGTATTTCGCGTGCAATCTATAAACAAAAAAAACTTACCCCAAACTAACCAACGCAATCAAAATACACCGTTGGCGTATTTTGATTTGTCAAAGAAGTTAAAGAATTTAGCTATTTACCGAGTGGTTAACTTTAACCGTGAATAACTTTTGAAGCAGTAGGTTTATTGAAAAATTGTAAGAGGCCTGTTTTGTAGAGCGTTCAATTCTGTAAGAATATGTGATTGTCATGGCTGCGAGAGAACAAGATCGAAAGAAAAAAAATATATGCAAAAAGTGGCAAATTCCCATGTAATTTAAATGGGAAATGAATCGTCAAGGTTTATTGTGAATATTAATGGTTTACAATGGTCTGTTATTTTTTTTTAGACAATAAACTAAAAATTTAGAGGGCGTCGTGAGAGAAATGATCAACTTGGTAAATAACGGACACCCTAATTTTCATTCCCATTCCCTGGTTTTCTTTTTGTGGAACAACTGTTGTGAACTTGGTAGAATTCCAGAGCGCAGCGAAACAACTGTTGCGAGTGTGGTAAAACTCATAGAACGATTATCTCGGCATTGTTGTAAACTTGGTAGATTTAGACCGTACACACACGGGTCGTTTCAAACTCGAAGCCGAAGCGTATCGAACTCTACTTCCTACGTAAATAATACTAGGTCCACGAAAGGGTCGTTTGGCGATCAACGCGGAGTTGATGTGATTCATACTATTATTTACATACGAAGGTAGAGTGGAGGGAGATTCGCTTGGAGTTCGGGACGCTTCCGCTTTGAAAGCCAAACGACCCGTGTGTCGACGGTCTTACAGTTACGAGTGTGCCTTGAGGTGTGTCTAGATCTGACGAGACCAGAGCGAGACGAGCTAAGCGAGCCATTCCAGATTTGCGGACTGTGGACGGGTCTCGCGAGACAACCCACGGAGTCTGGTTATAATCCATCCTCTGTCGGGTTTTCGACGGCCGATCAAAAAATTCTCGCGGCGCAGTCTGGACTGAATTTTGTAACTTTGACATAAAAACGTTACGCTTTCAAAGCGGTAAGCGAAAGTGTTCGATTAGCGGAACGCCAGGCAGTCGATTTTGGTATCCTCGTTGCCCTGCGAATCTCGTTTTCTGGATACGCGTTGAGATGATCCTGATATAAATGATACATGATATTATAAAGAAAACAAGGTATGATATTGCGCAGGTTGGTCGCTACGTCACAGTTGATAACGGCACCATTGGTCGGCACTTTCCGCGCACCAATTTCAAATCGTCAAACTGATGACACATAATAAATGTGAAATTTACTTTTCAAATGTCAGGCTCAGTGATTTGACATAACTTTTGAGGTTATGACCTAATTTTTCTCTATTTTATGTCTTTTTTTATTGGTGGCAATTGAACAACAGTGGCGTGCATTACATATAAGCAAAAAAGCATTGCCTACCCTTCGATTTATTCAAGACAGACGCAAAATAAAAATATATTTGTCTGATCAATTTTCATTATATATCTACCTACAAATCCTACAATGCGACCTACATTGTTTTATTTTTCTAAACAGTAAGTTAGTATTGTGTTTATTACGGTTGACACATAATAAATGTGAAATTTACTTTTCAAATGTCAGGCTCAGTGATTTGACATAACTTTTGAGGTTATGACCTAATTTTTCTCTATTTTATGTCTTTTTTTATTGGTGGCAATTGAACAACAGTGGCGTGCATTACATATAGGCAAAAAAGCATTGCCTACCCTTCGATTTATTCAAGACAGACGCAAAATAAAAATATATTTATCTGATCAATTTTCATTATATATCTACCTACAAATCCTACATTTATTTATTTATCGTATGGCTGCACATGACATAAAATGCATAAAAGTGTATAAAAACTATTCCAATTCACAAACAAACATTTAAATTGTATATATAGTCAATTGAGGCGCCAGAAAAAAAAACACAAATCCTACAATGCGACCTACATTGTTTTATTTTTCTAAATAGTAAGTTAGTATTGTGTTTATTACGGTTGCAAAGCCGGAAACATCATACAAAACAAACGCCACCTGTTCAACGTCTTATTATTACCTAAAAAACGCATCCCATTATTCGAAATCGAACGCACGGCCGCAACTTAACGTTACATGGATATGGACAAGCAAAAGCAGTGCGTTACCGCAGAACGGATGCACCCGATGTCTCGATCCCGCCGATGCGGTATTGCCAGTTCCGATGTTATTACAGAACTATGTAAGAAACAGTCCATGTTATTTTATATGATCAATTTTAAATAACTGTGTTTTAGAAAGATTTGTATTATGTAGCAAATTAGAAATTTGCTTGTCTGTCATCTGTATTTGTTTCCAAATGATTTCATTTATTATTTTATTTGACTGTATTTCATTTTGGTACATAAAATCTATTAGACAGTGGCAATTGGCAATCTGGCAATATTGTGTACGATTATTGTTTTAGCTAATTCGCCAGTCGTTGAGTCGCCTATCGGGAAGAAATAATGATTGAATAATAGACAGATTATTCGTTTTGCATCTACAAATAATTAAATTTATTTGCTGTTATTTGAATTTTCTTGTGTTTGAGTTTAAAGTTAAAATACGTTAGACAGTAAATTTTATATACGTACATTGTACATATGTATATTATGTAATACATACGTTTTTTTAGTTTTTTTTTTCATATTTTTGATTCTGTTGCCTACCCTACTGTAAATGGTACTGCACGCCACTGTTGAACAATATGGTTTTTTTTTGTGTGGCGTAGTGACGTCACAGGTGATATGCGCAAACTGAACGGAATTGGAGCCGCTATCGATCATATATTCTATAAAATGAATAACTTTGAATCTTGACCGTTATTTTTTACCAACATGGCAAATATAAAATCCCTCTATCAAAAAAGTTACTGATATTCTTTCAGTTGAGTGCCTGAACGAATCATATAGGTTACTCTTTTTACTTTCGTGAAATAGAAAAGGAAAATAACAAAACAAGTGACAGTTCTTCCTCTTCTTGCAAAAATCAACACGAAATGTCATAATTGTCAAAAGTAAAATGTCATCAGCTTTTGACATTTCTAAATATCAGACAACAAAGAAAAATGCATGGCCGCAAGTTGCTAACCTAATAAAATTAACACTAGAAAATCCCTCGGGAACTGTCAAATTCAAAGTTATTCGTTTCACAGACTATAGCTTGTTTTTTTTTGTATCATGCGCGTTGAACAAATATTGACAGTATCGCAATTTCTCAGGTATCTAATACTCAAATGTGAATAAAACAATGAAAAATGTCAATGTTACGTGAATTTCATAACCTATTGTTGAGTTATGTCAACCTATTTTTCTTGGATATGTCATTCTTATTATACGAGGGACATGTTGAAGACGCTTTTTAGTATTTTCGATGTTTTGAACAATATTTATAGCTGCCAAATCGTAAATTATCAATTTCTTATTGAGGAATTTATAGAAAAAGTAATTTTCACTAAAGAGCAAGATAACGCAAAATCACATTTTTTTCGATTTTCACTGACAGTTCGACAAGCAAAACGATCCTTTAAGGTAACCGTTTTCGAATCGCTTAGCGCAATCAGTAAAGACGCTAAGCGCGTTAAATGAGAACACCCAAATCGGTAGTTAAATACGCGCTATGCGAAAATAAATGTCATACGCTGAGCGTCTAAAAGCGCTTAGCGTTTTCAAAGTTATAGAATTTGCTCGACTGCGAGATGTTAGTGCATGGCTATACATAGCTTGATTGGCTCATGGCAGGCGTCTCTCAAAAAATAGATTGAAGCAGTCTGACGCTCGTCCCGCTCTTGTGTTGCTCTCGTCTCGTCAGGTCTGTAAGCACCTTTAGGTTTCCTTTCCAGTTTTTGGCGCTAATGAATATGATTTTCACCCAAACTGTCTACTGCGATTTGAGTTAACCCGAACTCGTTCTGTTCTACTGCTGAACTGTTTTTCCTGTAGGACAATAAAGGACGGGTTTGGAATACGTCAAATTGAAGTTAAAAACTAAGCTGATTAATGATGTTTCGTTATTATTAGGGGTTCCAGTTCCAGAAGACATTCAAATCCTGATAATTCAGTGCAATCAGCCTCATCTGCCCAAGATATGGATATCTCTCCAGGGGACAGCACGCCTACTTCTGAGGTAAGGTACAAACTGTTTACGTTTAACATATGCCGCTGATTTTTATACAATGTTTTTAATTTAAACCTTAATATCTTAAGCACATGACCACAGAGAAAGTGAGTGTTTCAGCGTGTAAAGCGATTAAAGTGTCTTTTTATATATGTTACAGTAAAAATTGGAAATCAGTGATTGTTAACAATTACTAGTAAAAGCTCACATTCACTGATTTGCTAAGATTACGCCAGTAAAAGTTCAACAGCTATTTTTGATACCAACTTTTACTAGTGAATGCTAGCATTCCCTGGACGATAGCAATAAGTTTGAAAGATTCCGTTAGCGCGGTTGCCACATGTTGTAAAATATAAGGATAAATAAGGATAAGCTGGAATAATAGGCCTTTGAATAAGAAGACTAAGGAAGGGGCATAATGCTATCCATGTATTCATGCATGGTGGGCGGAAAAAGGACTCTAGGGTGGGGATCCTTGACATTCTATTTGACGATTCATTTGACACATTTGAATTTGATTTGAAATTTTGTGGATTTGTCAGTCTTTACGGAGCTTATTTTATGTTATTTATTATTTATTCTACTACTGATAGTTGTATAAAGGTAGTAAGTCTAGATGGAAATTGTGGCAGAACTTAAATTAACAGTGACACTATCGCGATTTATCGAAAAAGACTCTAAAATAGTTGGTTGTGTATATGCGGTAGATCTCGGCAAAAATCGAGTGAAATAATGGAACAGCTTTTCGCTAGTAAGTGACTATATAATATACATACGTGTAGTAAACCGATCATTTATGAAATTCACTTAAATTAACTAATTATATATTTTTTCTTGCATTTTTGCTTTTATTTACTAGTTGTTAAAGATGTCCTTCCTTAGTCTTCTTATTCAAAGTAATAGGCAATATAAGTATAACATTAAATTGCTAAACATTGGTAACGTTGACAACACCTGGCGCAAATTCGCTTTGATTTTTGTGGTTATGTATAATTGTTTTTTTATCATTGTAAAAAGTCCTGTGCGGTATTTTCCCTATGAAAGAAATTTTCTGTGAAAAATTAAGATAAACTAGGCACTCACAAGAATGTAATAGTGCTTGTTTTTCATTTTTTCAATATAATGAAGTCATAGCAAAAGTTAAGCATGTAAGAGAAAAATATATTAAGGAACCTAGTGCATACCTACGTTTTTGGTCAGTATAATATCAGAAAATTAACTAAGAAATTCAATTAGGGAAAATAAATATTGTTATTCGAATATTAATTATTTATTGGATAATATTTACTAGTAAATTTACCTTTGGGAATTAAACTTAAAAAGTTATCTAACATAAATATATATTTCACTGAATTAAAAGTCGGAAAAAAAAAGATTTTAAGTAATACATATCTTGTTTTTTGAAAATATGGAACATACTTCAGAGGTTTTCATACTTTTAGTGTTGTGGATTCGATACGATTTTTCCTATTGCGGACAGCTTTACATATTGTTGCGGACCCGTGTGGACTCGACCTATCCTAACTATATGTCCCGCCCTCAGATGACCTTAACATCGCATTAAAGAATAGACACCGTAATGATTCATTCGGACGTTCGAGAAAAATCGAGTTCCACTGGAATGGAGTAGTACATACGAGAACAATCGAAACCTTCTCTATGCACCTAACGATCTATGGACTATTCTAGAAATCTTTAGCTGTGGGTATAAAAGCCGGCGGCTGGAGCCTAGAGAGGGCAGATATAAAATAAGACGAGTACAGTTGACGCGCTAAGTTCAAAATAAATTCTTTCTAGATAAATAGTTGTAAATCGTTCGTAAATCATTCTTTAAGTCTTTTATCTTTATTGTTTTTGTTAATTAGTGTTAAATAAATTGTGTTTAAATAAATTGTGACTTTCTATCCACACGGAACCGACGAAAAACGTAACAATATAACTCTTTTATTAGTTATAATGTCTATTTATCCACTAGTTTATCCACTAACTTTATCATACTACAAAAACCATTAAAAAAAAAACAAATCTAAAATTTCGTCGAAAATCCAAATGAACTCTTTATTATCACGGAACAAACAGTAACAAAAAACACAAAAAGTGACATCAAAGAGTGAGATTAATAAAAATATTTTAATGTTTTGACTTAGAGTCAAATGTCAAAACATATATAAAAAGTATATTGAAATAATATGACAAATATTTTCAAAATAATAAATACATGTATCAGTTATATTAAAAAAAGTTTAATGGTGTGTATTTTTAGTAATTGTTGTCAACGCAGCGAAAAAACGCTCTAAGTTAGCATTCACGTCTAATATCGTTCTGCGCATGCTCAGTAGCGTATTCAGAGAGAAGGATAGGTTTATACGATAATCTTGTTCTAGAAAGAAAGAAATAGAAAAATTCATGTGAAAGTCCCGTAAACAAGGTCGTGTGTAATATACATATGGCATAGCTTTATCCACGAAGTTTATAAGATCTCAGATGACATACATCCGTTGTGTCCAAAAAAATTGCGTCTAATAACACAATAATTGCTCCTGTATTCTTTAGTCATTGGTATGATACAATTATTACCACTTAGGTGTCATATGGTCCCAGTTCGGCACACCAACCTCCTCTCGTCGTCGAACAGCCCGTCATAGGCCCTGTCCTGTTGGCCAACGCCCTGCCCCGGCTCTCGTCCCACCCGACGACCACGCCTATCGGCCTCCTCGCCACGTCCGCGCCGTCGCACTCGGCCGGCAACGCCCTAGCGACGTCGGGCGTGGGCGTGTCTCCGCCACCGCAGAACGCGACCATCACGTCGCAGCCGGGCGCTGCCAACGCTCCCGGCCCGCCGGGTTCCTCGCGCCTCTGTCCTGCTGACGGCGACTGTAAGAAGGCGGAACCTTTGTGTGTCGACACCAGCCAGAACGGCGGGGGCGTGGCCTGCGATGGTCCGCCCACTCCGACGCATTCGGAAGTTCCAGAATGTTCTAAAGGTAATTTTGCACCGTTAAAGTTTAGTATCAAATGAGATAAATATTGTTTCTCCAAAAAAATCCTATACGTGTATTTCGCCACTGCTAGAAAATCTATAAAATAAAATAATTATTTTTTGTAAACCTAACTGTGACAAGTAGTCTCCGTTAGATTAACGCAGCAGTGTTTACAAAAAATAACTAATTTATTTTGTAGATTTTCTTGCAGTGATGAAATACCCATATAGGATTTTTTTGGAGAGATGAACCCGCCACATAGGTATAGACATTTTTTATAAATACTGTTGCTTGATTTTCAGTGGTCGCAATTACAGGCAGTCCCCCGGCGGGGAGTCTGCCCCCCATGGCAGGCGTGTCGAGTTCGCTGCAGGCCCTCAGGCCTCAAGGGCCCACTATCACGCCTTCGTTAGCTAACCATTACCGAGATGACTTGGTGAATCACGTAAGGGGATGGCCTGCGGAAATTTTAGAAAAACAGGTAATCTCTCTTTTAGTCAATTTACTCAACATTTCGTCATGTATATGATCATATATTTTAGGCACAGAAGTTGGCCGACGAAGCACACATTATGGGTAGTATACAATGTTCCAAAGTTTCAGCTGAATTAAAATCTGCAAGATCGATAGTTCGTCTTACGGAAATTCAAGCCACATTACAAGAACAAAGGTAAGCGTCGTCATTTTGTAGCCTATTATTACTTTGCAATTGTAAATTTCAAGCACTTATTTAAGAGTGAATCGTTATAATTATTGATATACAGAGTAAAAGAAGTCAACAATTGCGTAGAGTAGTTTTTTACATTGTAATGTCATAGATAACTGGAATGTCAAAGTATGCAAAGTGTAATGGAACAACTTTGTGACGTCTAGAATTATATTTAGACATTTAGCGTTGCTTGTTTCGGAATTCTGTACGACCTGCGACATTCGTCCATCCCTATTTAAACAGGATGTGTCATAAAGTTCGCAACGTATGTGATTGACATTTTTAATTTTTTACTATTTACGTAAGAGCAAAGAAGAAATATTATATTGGGAATTATTCTTGTTGAATTTATTTTAGCTTACATTAGCGAAAAAATTAGGTATATACCGGGTCTTTGTCCATCACTGTTGAGGTAAGGAGAAATCACTGTTTAGTGTAGAGGTAAGGAGAAATGTCGTCGTGCATTAAAAAATGGTCATAAAAAAGGAAGACTTAAGATGGCGCTGCTGTAGCAAAAACCTAAAATTTAAAATATGCGCCGAAAATTTTTAGAACAGGAAATGATTCAAAAGAGACAAATATTGGACGCGAAGGCGCGGGTTTCAAAAAAATACATATTTTATTTTCATGTCACATGAAATAAATTATCGATATTTATTCAGCAGCAATAGATTGGGCCTCTAATATATAAAAATAATTGTTTTATGTTCTAAAAAATAAAAACAAAGCTTTTTGGGTAATGTTTGGTTATATGTCACTTTTATTCTCTTATCTATAGTTACTTTTCATTTTTTAGATTTATGCGTCATTAGCGCCACTGAAGTCATTTGGTGACCCCTTATTTTTCCCATTTTTGTGACCACTTTTTCAAATAAAGTCCCATAAAAGATATTTCTCCTCATCTCTACACTCCATATCTCGGCGCAATACTTGACTCGCCCTGTATAATTCAAATTTTGTTACAGAAGTAAATTTTGTGTATTAGGTTATATAAATATATGTTTATTTTCAGAATATTGTTTTTACGTCAACAGATTAAAGAATTAGAAGAACTGAAGTCTCAAAATTCGTTCATGTCAGACGATTCTTAGTGTGTAACAAAATAATTTACTGTAAAAAAAGTGGGCTAAACATTATGTTTTAGTGAGTAATTTCGCAATTACTGATACGTTTTTGTAGTATCTATGATACTGTTCGTTTCCCGCGTTCTCCATTACGTTTCCATCAAATTGACCTTATTTGGGACCACCAATTTCACTAAATTTATCACCCTAAAGCTTCATTCAGGACCTCAAAATTAGCGGTTTCAATTGACGTAGATATTTGTTCCTGTAATTTCAGTGTAAGCATTAAGAACGTCAAATTGAGCAGTAGTACTTTTCAATTAGCAGAAAAAGTTAAAAAAAAAACATTTTCTATTAGGTATAATCGAAAATGCTATTGCGCATGAGTGGGTATGTCATTTTGGCCTTTGATTATCTGTCCAGAGAAATTGTGGTTAGAAATAAAAAGTTTATTAATTTGTAAACTAATTATTAGGTTTCTCTATGGATGCAACTGACTAACGCAAGCTGTTGCTAGGATATTGTATTAATTTTAATTGTATTTTTGTAGATAAAGTGAATGATCGTAAATTTTAAAGTATAAAGCTTCATTCAGAACCTCGCAATTAGTTGAGTAAATTAGTGGTTTCAATTAGTGTAGAAGTTTGTTCCTTTAATTCCAATGTAAGAATTCAGAACGTCTACATTAGTGGTAGTCATTTTCAATAGGTAGAAAAAGTTGACATACTTTAGCTTTTCCACTAATTATACTTCAAAATTTGGGAGGAATGCCATTTTGACGTTTGATTATGATTCATCAAGAGAAATTGTGGTTAGAAATCAAAAGTTTATTGTTTTATAAGCTAAATATTTGGCTTTCTCGATGGATACAACCATAGACTTAAAATAAAATATAGACTCCACTATTTATATCTAAACGCGGTCAAACAATCTTTTTTGTACACGTTTACTTGTGGGTACAGTCGACCGAGCCTTCCTCATCCAGCCTATGTTATCACGTCTTTAATATTATCAATATTTTTTTTCTTGTTATACACATATATTGAGATATTAATACTACATTTTAATAAAGTAGGTTTTAATATTCCATAGATGTATTAAATAGTCCTTATACTACTAAATTATAAGTCGGATACTATTTAAAAAGGATAAGTTCTTTACAATATGGCAACACTGATTAGAGGCGAGGTCGCCTATTCATTCATTTATTACCTTGTAGTACGCGTCGCACGTGTGCGGTAAAGCTTTGTTGCCGCTATGTCATCGGCTGTATTAACGCATTTTCTTAGTTTGTAGTCGTTAAGTGTTTATTTTATGTACTTTTTCTGTTCAAGAACCATATAATATGGTTCGCCAGTGCCAAATTTGCAAGAAATTTGACTTAAATAATCCATTAAGTCTTGAAATGACTTTCGACCGGTAGGCAACTCTCAATTTACCAATTGGGAGTCAGTGGCGTTGTTGTAGAAAGGCGCTTATTTATATAATATTTTAGTAAAATGTAAAATCTGGATTTTTTCTATTACATAATCATTTATTTAAAGGTTTTTGTAACAAAATCATAATTATAAGCCTGTTATTATACATAATAGATAAATTATATTAGGCATCGGTTAAAAAATTAATAATGTTTATTTAAAATATATTCCGGTTTATTCTAAAACTATCTTCAGAATCTAAAATAACATACAAGAATTTTAAAATGATATTACATTATGAAACAATACTTTTTAATATACCGGGTGCGTCTCAAAAGTGCTTCACCCCTATAACTTTTTTATTTTTTCAGATAAAAAAACGAGATTGTTAGTGTACCACATAAATTAGGATTGATTGACGTATTCAATTGTTTTCGGTCACTTCCTATTTCACCGGAAATGATTACAACTTTTGATTTTTAAATGGCACCCTCGGTATATTGCTACTTTATTTGATAAAAAATGACACTCTGAATAGAATGACATATCATATGTGAACTTTTGACATTGTCGCTTAAAAACAAATCGTATTTTAAATTTCAATCCAGGGTGCCACGGCGGTGTTAAAAACACTAAGTTTTAATCAAGGAGTCTTGGAAAAATAGTTTTGATCGTGTAATGGGTTTCGTGTCTGGTCTAGGCAGGTTAAAAGATGTACAAATCGTATTTTTAATCATATGTCAATTTTTTTAAATGGAACAGGGGTGACTCATTAGCATATTTGGAAAAAGCATTTTTTTATGAATATATTGATACCACACACTTGGTATTTCGAATCAAATTGTCGTTATGAACCGCGTGTTACAATTACAATTAAACCATATGCGAAAATGTCAAAAGTTGACATATGATATGTCATTCTATTCAGAGTGTCATTTTCTATAGAATAAAGTAGAAATATACCGAGGGTGCCATTTAAAAATCAAAAGTTATAGTCATTTCCGGTGAAACAGGAAGTGACCAAAAACAATTGATTGCGTCAATCAATCCTAATTTATGTCATATACTAAATCTTGTTTTTTTATTTCAAAAAATAAAAAATTTATGGGGATGAGCCACTTTTGGGACGCACCCAGTATAATAAAGACATTACCGAGTTAAATAATGTAGTTTTTATTTTATCCACTTCCTATCACCTTCCTTGCTTTAATGGAACAGATTTCTGAGTTCTCTAATTTACATAATAGGACATCACTTACCAGTAAAAAAAATTACAACAATCATACACTTTTTTCTCTTTCCCTGTCGCCGATATAAATCTTAATAAAATATTAAAATATTAAAAAGTTTAAATACGATATATTTTTAATTGAATTATAGCTTCATTAAAATAAAAAAATTACCCGGCTATGATAAGGAGAGTTCAGGTGTACTTGAGAAACAAAAGACAGTGTTGCGTTTCTCGTCAGAGTCGTCAGGGAACGACCGTTACGACGGAGCCAACCTATCTATCGCTCGTGTCGCACTCGTTATAACCTAAAACAATAACAAGACATTGTCTGACCGCATCTTCCAGCTATTTATGAATGAGATGCTCAGTCTATATTTTATTTTAAGTTTATGGATACAACTGACAACCGCAAGCTGTTGCTAGGATATTCTATTAATTTTAATTGTATTTTTTAGACATTGTGAATGATTGTAAACTAAAAAGTATAAAGTGTAATTGAAACCACTAATTGCGAGATTCTGAATGAAGCTTTAAGTTTAATTGAAACCACTAATTTATTCCATTAATTTTGAATTTTAATTAGGTTTTTTTAACATTGTGAATGGTCTTAAACGCCGAGTTATATTCCACTAATTTCGAGGCCCCGAATGAACCATAAGTAATCATAAACATTAGGAAACGTGTGGAAAGTTTGCAATATCATATTTCCTATGAAATATTAATCGACTTTGGTGTATATTTTTTAAACTAAATTATTTTCATTGGTACGCGTCCCAGCAGATTTTCGACAATTTTTTTTGTATAGCTGACTAAAAACTATTTCAACTAGAAATTTTACGAAAGTGAATTTGTACTATATTGGTTTTATGTTTTTAGATTTTAGATAAATTAATACTACGATATAGAATTATTTATAGGTTTTGTTACTGTGTATATTTTCATTTTTTTTAAAGTGGTGTAACATTTTCGTAGTCGGTTCAAACGTTTCTAACGGTGTCAATTGATTGATTGAAGGTTAGATCTTACAAACAGGCCAACAACTCAAACTTTTGCTTTTAAGGCATTTACCCCCCACCCTCCGTTTTTGTATCCTAAAAATAAACATAAAATTATTTATAATTCTTGTTAGTTAAGTATACTTGTTTATAATTTTCCTTGATCTACTTGTAATTATTTTAATTATTGTTAAATATATTTTTTTCTATTTATATTTTGTTTCTTTTTATATTATCTGTTTAGCGCTAATGAAAATATACACACCGATGCCAAAGTTTACAGAATATAAGTTACAACACTAATTAATCTTTTTTTTATAATGAAGATAATAAAACAATGTAGAAATAAATTGATAAGCATTGTGAATTTTGAATTTCTATTATTTTATGAAGAGTTTTGTCTGTTGCCTTCTATCTATGACGTCACGCGTAAGCCAGTAGGCCTTTTTTCTCGATGTTATTGGCGGAAATCATTCAGTAGTAGGGATGAGCGATTCCGTGATTTTTAAATCACACTGTTGACTGATGTGATCACTACTTTCATACTGTTCCATTGTAATAGGTAAGCAATATAAAAAATGTCTATACCTCTGTGGCGGATTCATCTCTTCAAAAAAGTCCTATGGGTATTTCGCCACTTAAGTAAATCTACAAAATAAAATAGTTATTTTTTGTAAGCACTGATGGCGTTAATCCAACGGAGGCTAATGCAGTGGTTCACTAATAAACAAATTTGTTTAACGGACAAAAAAATAAAAATAAAGTGATGCAGTATATCGTGACATCTGATACCTTGATTTTTAATCAGTGATTTAAAAGTAAGATGTGATCACGACATTCATCTATTTCGGTTCTATATTAATTTTAAAGTAAACTAGTCAATTGTGTTCTAAATGCGCTTACCCTACTTCACACTTTATTATTTACAATTTATTTATTTACTTAGTTTATTTTATGACCCTACTTGTATTCTGTAAACTTTGCCGATGCCGTGACAATTTTAGGTCAGTTGGAAAAAAATTTCCAGAAAAAATCCATTATCCAAAAAAAATAATTATAAGGGATCATTTTTAGCGACATTCTTTGTATGTTTCTTGTGTATAAAAATTAAATGTTACTTTCTATGTGCTTTGGAATTTGAAAAAAAAAACTTACTTAAGAGCTAATAACCATGCTATACAATATGTTGTAATTTTATTTTTAAGGATATATATTCATTATTCGGAACGCACTATGTTTTGGGACAGCATTATTTCGTAACTATTATAGAGGGTTGTTCACCACATACGACACGGAGTATTGTAGCTAAACGATTAGATTTTTACAAATTGTAAGTTTTGGGTTCGTTGAAGGACTATTAGAGCTACAATTTAAAAATATTTTTACAAGATACAGAGTGTCCCAAATAAATAAAAAACATCAAAGTTGTATTTTTTTAAATGGAACACCCTGTATATTATTACATTTTTAGTTTCTACGATTAAAATAAAGGTAAATTTGATACAGGTTTATTACACTTAAACCTTACCGTTTTTGAAATATTTTCAATTTTGTGAAATTGCAGTCAAAATTTTAAGGCTTCATTTCTCCAAGGGTATCAAAGTTTTTAATACTAAATATTTACTGAAGTTTATTTATTGGTCAGTTATTGTGTTGCAATAATAAAAATTATACTACCTTATACAGAGTGTCTAACATTTTATTTTAAATAATTACTAGCTTTAAACGGCAATAACTTGTTTAATTTAAATGGAACATCCTGTATATTTTATGAGAATCAGATGCACAATTTAATTGTCTATCAAATTGTATTATACCATTTTTTACCTATAGCTTCAAGTTTCCGTAGAAAATGCATTTTCTTGTAATTTTAAATTCATTTATCAATATACCCATGGAATATTGACATTTTAGATTATTTTTAAAGATGTACCAAATTTTTAAACAGTACAGATACTAATATTGTCGATGTAGTTTGTTTATTTTATTAAAAAATAAAAAAAAACTGTTTAAATATTTGTTAAGGAGGACTAATTAATATGATTCCAGTATTCAAACTACATTAATTTACTGTTTGCGTTGATTAATAATAATTGCTCCAAAACCTAAAAAACTGAATTTTTTATGTGTATTATACAGTGTGGTAAAAAGTAACACCTTAAAAATGATATTTCATTTTTTGACAAATGCTTATTTGTAACAACAGAGACATTAATTTTTATAACTTATTATTATATTGATTTCTGATTCAAATCCACATTTATTTAGAATAATTTATTCACGAACATAATTAAGTATGTAATTAATTAGTATTTGGGTGGAAATAATGGTGGTATATTTAATTAATGGTATACTCTTTTATGAAGATTTAAATAGTTTTCTTTTTGCATACAAATGGGCTAGTAATATTATCATTTTGTTAAAAACGATAATATTACTAGCCTGTACACTTTGTACATTTGTTGCTTTAAAAACAATCTAAAATGTCACTATTCCATGGGTATATTGATAAATGAGGTCTAAATTATAAGAAAATGCATTTTCTACGAAAACTTGAAGGGATAGGTAAAAAGTGGTATAATACAATTTGATAGACAATTGAATTATGCATCTGATTCTCCTAAAATATACAGGGCGTTCCATTTAAATTAAACAAGTTATTGCCGTTTTAAATCTGGCAATTATTTAAAATAAAATTTTAGACACTCTGTATAAGGTAGTATAATTTTTATTATTGCAACATAATAACTGATCAATAAATAAACTTCAGTAAATATTTAGTATTAGAAACTTTGATACCCTTGGAGAAATGAAGCCTTAAAATTTTTACTGCAATTTCACAAAACTGAAAATATTTCAAAAACGGTAAGGTTTAAGTGTGATAAACCTGAATAAAATTTATCTTTATTTCAATCGTAGAATCTAAAAATAGAATAATATACAGGGTGTTCCATTTAAAAAAATACAACTAGCATTTTTTACTTATTTGGGACACTCTGTATCTTGTAAAATTATTTCTAAATTGTAGCTCTAATAGTCCTTCAACGAACCCAAAACTTAACATTTGTAAAAATCTAATCGTTTAACTACAATACTCCGTGTCGTATGTGGCGAACAACCCTGTATACAGGGTGATTCCGACGGTAGATAAAGTCAATATATTTGATCGGTTCCCGGTAGATTACCGAGGTTAAGAGACTGTTGTTCAATGGCAAAAGTATAAAATCTATTGACACACACTGCTCGTTCACCGGTTCGAGGCCAGATGAGGTCGGATATCTCGTAAGAGTCGATATAGACACTCGCCAAGTCGGTAGGCCATTGACAATGATATGGCAGAGGACCGCGGTTCGATTCCGGCGTAAACAAAGTAGGCCCCGTCCAGATTAGAGCTCGAACACACTGACGGCCAGGTCGCACCGGCCAGGCCGCTGCTACCTCTAAAACCACTAAATCAAATGATACAATGCACACTAACGTCCTGGCCGTTGGCTGGTCGTTGCAACCAGTAGACTGCACTGTTTTTTCTGCCGCTTGTTGCCGGTTTTCTTCCAAATTAATAATTTTTTAGGTGAATTCGATTTTCATGAAAAAATAGTGTTTTGGTGTAGTTTTTGCACACGTGCAGAAAATCCAAAGAAATAATATATATACTGATTTAAAGGGAAACTTAAATCTAGTCCCTTTTTATCCAGGGTCGATTCTAGTAAAAATTCAAAACATTTTTATATGACATACTCTATTTATGGTTGGTATGATACCTGTTATTATACCTTCGAGTTTCGATGTTGAAAAATAAAAAAAAAACATATTTAAAGTTTTTCTACAACCACTTGTTATTTTTTGATTAAATTAGTTTTTTTAGCTGCATTGTAGTCATGTACAAGGGGGACAACTGTATTTTAAATACTATATTTAATTTAATGTTTTTCAAACAGGGCTCATTAGACTATATTTTTACTAGGACTAATTCAATACCCTGTACTAACACAAATACCAAGAAATAGAGTTAAAAAATTAAATATTTATGTTTTTTTATGTATATATAAATAAGTCATAAATAAATCATTTGTTTTGAATTCTTAGTAGAGGTGTGTAGTTCGTGAACGAACTAGTTCCAATGAACTATTCCGACCCCGGAATGAAAGAAACTAGTTCCTGGTTTCTCAAAGAACTAGTTCCTCAGGACCTGTTCCGGGATCGAGACTGTGACCGATATAGAATAATATGCGACGGCGACGGATCGGCTAGCGCGCGTAGCCCGATGGTAGGCAGGAGTGGGGAGTGCCAGCCGTACTTTAGTACTTTATCGGATCCGGATCTAGAGGAACTAAACTAAATAAAAGACTATTTTACGTACAAACGGATCGGGCCAGCGCGATCGATGCTTGGCAGGAGTGGGGAGTGCCAGCCGTATGTTATCGGATCCGGACATAGAGGAACTATTAAAAGACTAGTTCACGGGAATCTATTCAGTTGGCAGATCCGAGATATAATACAAGGCGACGACGATGGATCCGGCCTTGTCTATTGCCACAGCCGGCGCGGCGTAATTACCACAGAAAATTGTCGTGGATACTGTTTTTGATTTTTACTTTGTTTTTTAAATATTTTATGGGAATATTTCACTTTAGGTCCCTAATGTTAGTCGGTAACTATTGTGAACTAAGGACCTAGTTCAAGGAACTATTCCTCTGGAGGAACTAGAACTAAGGAACTAGAATTCCCACCTCTAATTCTTAGAAACAATACTATTTTTGTCCTTTATTGATATAATGTGTTTATTTATTATTATGTGCAAAAATATTCTATTCAGTTTTGTCTCCGCATATCGTAGTTCTCTTCAGATTTTCGCCCGGTATGGCTTTGAAGAAACATTACTTTATTTAATATTAGAACATTTAATAAGCTCATGAATAGGAATTTCGCTTTTTAGTTAACTCGGATAATTTAACATTTCTGAAAACAATATTTTCTAATTGGTAAAACGTAAAAATCGTTAGATCTGACAACTCTGTTGAAACTGGTCGTTTATCTGGCCGCAGCTATGTACGCAATACATCCGGCCAGCCGACGCCACGGCCAGGTCGTTGCGACCTCTGGTCGTCAGTGAGTTCGAGCTCTTAGCCTTAACAGCAAAAAGGAGCCGTTAACTTAAAATACTTTACCTTTTAGATAAATATAGTCAAGTATAATTATTGAAGGTTTAAGAGAAATTGTATTTTTTTTTTAAATTTAATATACCGGGTGTTCCTTAAAAATATAAACAGCTATTAGATATTTTCTAACCTACCATCGCCGTGAATTACCCTGTATATTTCTGTATCGTTTGATTGGTTAATCGAAAACGCCTGAAGCAAATGTAACATATGTTATTGATCTTCATTTAGAATCAATTGATATATAGCGCTTTACTGTGAAATAATAAAACTCCTCATTTAATATAGTCCAAGATCCCAGGGCCGCCATACCTTACTTATTTTGTCACAAATAAAATGTATGGAATAATGTAATATTGTATGTGCATATACCGGGTGCGTCTCAAAAGTGTTTCACCCCTATAACTTATTTTTTTCATATAAAAAACACGATTTCGTATGTTAGTATATGAAATGTCAAAAGTTGACATATGATATGTCATTCTATTCAGAGGGTCATTTATCTATCGAATAAAATAATAAATTATCGAGGGTGCCATTTAAAAATCAAAAGTTGAGTCATTTCCGGGGAAACAGGAAGTGACCAAAAACTGTTGTACAGGATGTTCAGCCATAGTTCACCGTTACGTCATCATTATTTGTCAAATACGAGTTTTAGGGTGTGTCTGAGATCAGTTCATATTTATGTTTATATTTTTTAATTTTGATATTGATCGATGTCCGTCAATAAAATTATAACCTTAAAAATCAAATGACATTGACAATTACTAAAAAGAGTATGCAGTAATTTACGATCTCTTTCATCTGGTTATCAAGTGATTGAGTTCGACAATATATGCCGTGACGGTGAATATTGATGAACATTCTGTATACGTCAATCAATCCTAATTTATGTTGTCTACTAACATACCTAATTTTGTTTTTTTTATCTGAAAAAAAGTTATAGGGGTGAGCCACTTTGGAGGCGCACCCGGTATACGTGCACCCTGTACCTGTGAAGTGGCCGAAGCTATCGGTCCATGCTAGCAGGTATGCATACACTCAATGCACATACTAATAATACTGAATATATCCCATTCATTTTATTTGTAAGAAAATAAGTATGGTCTTGCGGCCTTGGGATCTTGCTCTAAAATCTAAAGAAACTACAAAATATCTTGTGATAAAGAACACGCTGTTGACAGTTCTAATTAAATGAAAAACTCGGATCGATCTTGAGAAATTCTGAGATTTCTCTCATCGTAACATCACACAACTCAACTAAATAAACTGCTCTGAATGATCTTATAGTCAGAGCTAGCAACGTTTTCGAGAGAGAATTTTAAGAAAGCTAGCTCTTTAATATATCTTTTGCTATGCTCTCTGGAACAGCGTGTGGGCCGTCTGGCTGCCGGTAGACGTTGCGTTCACAAGGATCTTCTTTCAATGCGCAGTAGTGAACGCAACGTCTACCGGTAGTCACACGACCCGCACGCTGTTCCAGAGAGCATAGTAAAAGATATATCAAAGAACCAGCTTTCTTAAAATTCTTGTTTTCCCGACGTGGCTAGCTCTCGTACTATTAGTTATTGTAATTTTTAGGATGACTATTTGTTGCATTTTTATCGACTAATATAATTTTTTTCACATTCAAAACTGAACTAAAGTAATTTTTAGGGTAGATGTATATTTTTCGTCGTTTTGAATGCGAAAGAAATCGTTGCAAATATTTTTTATTTATTTTTAATTTTCCTACGGGGTGTTTAGTATAACGAAACCACGACGATTTAGATTAATTAAAAGTAATACCGTGTTTAATATATTGCTAGATCTAATACTTTTATACAGGGTCGTTCACGTTTAACGAATCAATTGCGTGAAACCCCTGTATAAATTTTTGCAATGTCTTAAACTCGCGATACTTAACCATGTGCAAGTTATCTTAACCACCTCGTATAACGTATTGACCTGAATAGACAGAAACAAGGAAAAAAAACAATATAAAGTACACCTCTCTAAAATGTAAAACATATGCTTGACAGCACAAATTTTTGGTTGGTTTGGCTGTTTCATTTTCTATAGTTGTCTCATGTATTTTCAAGTGTATGTCTGTTATTATATATAAAGATCCAATGTTCAAAACATTAAAACTTTTTAATCAAACCTGTATCGAGTTTTAATTCCCACACCATTTCCCATCCAGGAGGTTTTCCCATTAAGGTAATTGCATTAATATACAGGGTGGTTCGAATTTTGATCATTTTGAATATATTAAATATACCGTGCTGGCAATTGTTACTTTTGGGTCGGCATTTACATGTGTGGAAGTATAGTCTGTAAAACGAATAACTTTGAATTTGACAGTTCCCGCGGGCTTTTCTAGTGTTAATTTTATTAGGTTAGCAACTTGCGGCTATGCTGACGCAATGCCGTCTCTAATAGAACAGCCTAGCAACGAGATTTATGACGTCACACTAGTTAGATACTACAGATTAATAATTATGTTGTAGAATACATGGAAAACATAATTATTCCTCGATTTGTTGGTTTGTATTTTAAAAATTATATAGTTTACATGAAATATACATAATATACAGTTAATAAATACAATATATATATATATATATATATATATATATATATATATATATATATATATATATATATATATATATATATATATATATATATATATATATATATATATATATATATATACCTATTTATATTAATAAATACTTTGGCAGATAAACTATGAACCATACAAATGCAGCAAATGTTTTACAATATGACTGAAATCGTACTCCATAGTCAATGTAGATAGTTTTTTGTGTTAAGAATAATAATTTAAAAATATGTGGTCATCTTTTTGACAAGTTTATATTAGTTTATTAATTGCAGTAAACATTATAATATATAAATAAATTTTGTGAATGCAAATAATAATACATCACTATTAGTAGATATTGAATGTTTTTTGTTAAATTAGATCGATTTTCGAACCCCAAAATTTAAAATATATTTTACATTTTACCCATTATCTTATGTACTACCTATTCATTATTTGTATATTGTAAAACATTTGCTGCATTTGTATGGTTCGTGTTTATTAGCCAAAGTATTTATTACAATAAATATATATTATATTGTATTATATTGTATATATTATATTGTATTTATTAACTGTATATTATGTATATTTCATGTAAACTATATCATTTTTAAAATACAAACCAAAAATACGAGGAATAATTATGTTTCCTTGTATTCTCCAACATATTTATTAATCCGTATTATCTAACTAGCGTGACGTCATAAATCTCGCTCCGTGGCTGTTCTAATAGAGACGGCATTGGTCTAATATTTAGAAATGTCAAAAGCTGATGACACTTTACTTTTGTCAATTATGACATTTCGTGTTGATTTTTGCAAGAAGAGGAAGAATTGTCACTTGTTTTATTATTTTCCTTTTCTATTTCACGAAAGTAAAAAGAGTTACCTATCTGATTCGTTCAGGCTAGTTCAGGCACTCCATTTAAAGTAATTGCATTAATCACTTTTTTGTTCAGAATTTTGATCATTTGCCATGTTAAATATAAAATAACGGTTAAAATTGGGTCGTTATTTACATGTTTAGACTATAATATGCATTTTCCGCCCTATACTTATAGGAACTTTTTTTACTATTTTTAGGAGAGGACCGAAAACCATTGGATACGTCAATCAATCCTGATTTATGTCATATACTAACGTACCAAATCTTTATTACAGTTGGGGGTTGGAACCTTTGGTGTTACATAGCAAAATAAAACACTAAATCCCCACAATACACCATGCTGATGATGCTAACATGGTTAGCGAAACGCGCGTCCAGTGTTTTTGCTCTCTCCGACTTACTAGATTGCCGTAGCGATTCACTCCTATACATGTAAACGCCGACCCAGTTTCAATACAAGGTATGATATTGCGCAGGTTGGTCACTACGTCACAGGTGATAAAAGGCACTATTGGTCGGCAAGCTCTGCGCGCCAATTTCAAATTGTCAAACAGATTGTGTCATCTGTGAAATTTGATTGTATCAAAATGTGAAAATAATTTTTCAAATGTCAAGCTCGATGTCAAAACATAACTTTTGGGGTTATGTCCTAAATCTTCCCTATTTTAGGTCTTTTTTTATTAGTGGCAATTGAACAATATGGATATTTTTTTGTATGGCGTATGACGTCACAGGTGGTATGCGCAAACTTAACGAAATTGGAGCCGCTATCGATCATACCTTGTTTTCTTTGTACCATGGGGTATACCCATTTCACAGGCTCGGCTTCACAGAATGTAGTTTGGAGACAATCTGGTTACTTTATAAATCTATGGTCTTTTTAGAAAATACTTAAGCTTGATTTTCATGCATCCTTTGTCCGACGATACGTTGATACGATATTAATTTTATTGGTAGAATTTAAAGACTTTGATTGGTTAGAAAATAACGCAGTTTTTAAATTTATTGCATTTTCATGCCGTCCGTGTCATTTTATATTTTCGTTTCCATAACGATTTTGCTATTTTACATATATTTTTATCAAGGTTAAATTTGTCAAAAAAGTGTCAAAACGTCTGTTATCGTATGAACGGGTCCGTTGACGGGCTGAAGTAAAATATTAACGGATGAAAAGTGGCGCGAAAACGCTATGACCAATCAGAGCACCGTCGGACCATCGTATCAATGTATAACGGATGCATAAAAACCAGTCATTAAAAATATTTAAGTATTTTTAAAAAAGGCTTAAGTCAGATTTTTACATATTTTTAGGATAAATTTTTAACAGGAGCATTCCTTTTTAAACTGTTAGGCGGCAGCCAAGCAACAGAATAAAATAAACAATGCTCAATACCACTAGCAAATCAAACGTTAGTTTTTCGGAACCGGTTTTGATTATTTGTCGTGTTACGCGTGCGTAGTGAGTCTGTTGTCTTTCAATTGAATCTCCGAATCCATTACGTAGCCCGAAAGATGAACGAAAGGAATTTATCTCCAATGTATTGAAGGGTACGTTAAAATCTTCCAGCCCTTAGCTTATGCCATCGATACTAAGGGCTGGCAAAGGTTAGTCTTGGGTCGAGATTTCCGTATGTAAGAAGAGTACAATGCGTTTATAATGTACTGAACAAAGAGAGGAGAGTAAACACGTTGCTAAATGTATGAAATAAACCGAGAACCTGTTCACATCGCTAAGAGACGTGGAAGGGGATATAGCAGATTTGTCGCAGTTGACCGGTCAACCAAATCAATACCTCTGTCAGTATTTAAAGTTCTAGTGAAAGGTGTACGTCATGCGTTCAGCTTCACGATTTAATTACGTCTCGTGATAATTAATTTGTTTATTTATTAACGAGTCGTTGTAATTTTCCCTATAGCTTGATTTTTTAAGTGCAAGCTAGAAACACTTGCATTTTTGGTAAAAATAAGTGGAATTGAGTGGGTGTTCGATAGTGGTCGCGCTATTAGAACTCTGAATTCAAAAATCGATATCTCGAAATCTATTAGAAATAATAGATTGTAGTTTTTTCAAGATCTTTGTTAATATTTCTGCTGTATTTTCTTTATAGACAGTATGTGAAAATCTTTATCAATAAAAAAAATTACACGATTGCTGAAAATTGTTATGCTCTAAAAGTAAACGGATGGATTGTTTACAATTTTTAAATGGAAAAAACAACCTTATCGAATTTTTCTTATGTAAACATATTGTAAAATATCCGATCTTGAAAATAAAAAAAAAATTCTATATCAAAAGTGGTTCTTGAGTTATGGCTTGTTATGTGTTAAAAAGTTAAGTTTATCGCGATTACTGACGTTTTCTCGTTATGAAAAAATGACACCCTAACGATATCCTTATAATTCCATTTCAGATGCTCAGAAACATATCTAATGATGTTATCTAGTTATCTCTTGAAAAAATGGGCTTTTAAAAATAAGCGATTTGCGATCGTGATTTTAATTTACTTGATAGGGAAAGGTGTATCGGCAACGCCGGAACAGCACACCGTCGCGCGTCGCGTCTGTCGGTCGCATTTCTCTAACCAGTTAGCAACCCATCAGAGCAAACTCTTTTCCTTCAATTTTCTCGAAAACCATCACTCTGGGCGATGTGCAACAAGAGTACCTTTTTTGTAGAAAAAAGTATGTAGTTTTTAAAAAATGAACCCACGTTGTAAAAAAAAATAACCTCAAAAAAGTTATTCGCGAAACAACCCCCTACCCTTGCAAAATCTACCCTTTCCGCTTTTCCAAATAATTTTTTCAGTATCACCATTTGATTTAGGGTCAAAATTTATGGCAGAGGATTTTTTTTCAAAATTTTATCTCGTTTTTTAAGCCTACAATTTCAAAACAACTGTATTTTAAATTCATCCTTTCAGTGCCCCTGGCTCCCTTAATATGCATTTTCCGCCCTATACTTATACGAACGTTTTTTACTATTTTTAGGAGTACTATCACCCCCCGATTTTTTTACACCATTTCAATGACACCCTGTATAAAGCCACCGTCGCTTAACTTTAGTGAGCAGGAACTGGAATTTGTAGGCGCAGGTTTATGAAAGAAATGTAGCCACATATACTTAACATAATTTGATTTATTTAACCAAAAAAAAACATGTAGGATCAACAAAATTTGTGAACAAAAAATCTCGTAGTTTTTTCACCTAGGAATGCCTATCAATACAACACATTTGTTTGAACTTAAAATGACTGTTTTTGACACATCTACTATAAACCGACGACGGCTAAAAGACTAGGCCAAGTCTATTGTAAGAATCCATTGTAAAAGTATGAAGAGTATAAATAAAAAAATAAAGGCACGAAAGCTGAAAATTTCACTTCTATTAAAAAATACTAAATATACATCTTAGTTTCGTACTGATTTAAGACAAAAGTAACTCATGAAATTTCCAGCAGTAAACAAATCCGCTTAGTATGTACAGTAGTATCAAAAGGACCTTTTAAAGAGCTAGAATAATCTTCGGAAGCAAATAGAAACATATACAGTACGTTTATAATATTTGGACATAAAAGAGAAATGTTTTATAAAATATACAGAATTTATAATGGTGTGTATAACCACCTATTGACAGTGGCATGCAGTGCAAATCAAATCAAGGTAGACAAAAATTGACAAAATAATACAGCGTGAGTCTTTAATAAGTGCACATATTTTTAGGGGTGGTATACTTCGATCGTAGAACAAGGGATTTTTTTAAATTTCCAGTTAAAAAACGTAAGATCTTAATAATATTGCAACATATAAGTAGAGTAAATTAAATTTTGATAAGCGAAAACACGGAAAAAATCCTGCTGTTCTCAAAATTTAAGCAAAAGAACTATATTTTTTTGAATTTCCACGTAGAATAACTCGGTAGTTTTGTACTTATCGGAAAAACGGTAAAGAGAAAATATGTTTCCTTTATCGAGAACTACCAGTCCTGAAAATATGTGCATTTATTAAAGACTCGCCCTGTACAATTATATTTAACCCTAAATTAGAGGAAAAATTTTCAGATCTGGCATCAATGTACAGGACAACGGTCGACGCCGACTAAATTAAATCACGCGTTACATCCTTATGCTATCTCTTTCTTGCACATTGGCCTTGCAGTCATTTATATAGGGTATTATATATTATATTATATAGGATATTTCCCATACAATTTTACATACAGGGTCACTGATATGTATGGGAACGGTCGATTATTAGGTAAACTATACGAGGTACCGCAAAAAGTTAAATAGAAAAGGGTTTTTGAATGTCTATTGGCGAGTAATACATTTAAGTATACAGGGTCGGTCATAAAGTCGTGGCACATCAAAGTTTCATTTTTTTTAAATGGATCCCCTGTATATTATTGCCGTATTTCAGTTCCTCCTTCAATTCTAAGCAAAAATCGAGATACATACAATGTACCTCAAACCAACCGTTTTCGAGTTATTGACTTTTGAAAATATCACCTAACTCAATTTAATTAATTTCAATGTGTTCGGTTTCATCTTTGAATAAGAAGACTAAGGAAGGAGCATATCAAAAATCTTAGGTCCACCGCGATGGGACTCAAATATGGCCGACTTAAATTCCGGTTTATCAGTGCCGTTCTAATTTTATTTAAAAAATGTAAAACTATGATGTAGGGTAGACGTGGGGTAGACTCGCAATATTTTTTTTTTATTTTACGTTATGAATAAATGTTGGTAGTTATTAAAATTGTTAGAAAAACATATTAAGTCAAATTGACGTATCTAAATTCTTTGTCATCTAATCTTTAACAAGTAGTAAATAAAAGCAAAAATGCAAGAAAAAATATATAATTAGTTAATTTAAGTGAATTTCATAAATGATCGGTTTACTACACGTATGTATATTATATAATCACTTACTAGCGAAAAGTTGTTCCATTAGTTCACTCGATTTTTGCCGAGATCTACCGCACGCTACACAACCAACTATTTTAGAGTCTTTTTCGATAAATCGCGATAGTGTCACTGTTAATTTAAGTTCTGCCACAATTTCCATCTAGATTTACTACCTTTATACAACTATCAGTAGTAGAATAAATAATAAATAACATAAAATAAGCTCCGTAAAGACTGACAAATCCACAAAATTTCAAATCAAATTCAAATGTGTCAAATGAATCGTCAAACAGAACTGTCAAGGATCCCCACCCTAGAACATGGATAGCATTATGCTCCTTCCTTAGTCTTCTTATTCAAAGGGTTTCATCTAACGAAGCCATTCTGCGGAAACTGCCTTAATACTTAATAGTATTTGACATTAGTTCTCAAGTTAGCATTTATAGATGTATTAAATGAGATTATATCATGTCTAGAAATTACAAAATTTTAGTTTAAGATTTTATAATCAAAACTTCATAATCCGGAAATGGTTGAATTTAGCTACATAATGTAGCTAAATTACAAGTATAAAAGTATTACAATTATTGCTTAAAATTGAAGGAAGAATTGAAATATGAAATAATATAGAAAGGGTTGGCATTAAAAAAAAAAGATGTGCCACAACTTTATGGTCGACCCTGTATACTTAAATTTACTACTGGCTAATAAGACATTTAAAAACCCTATAACTTTTATATTTAACATTTTGCGGTACCTTGTATATTTCACCTAATAATCGACCGTTCCCATACATATCAGCGACCCTGTATAAAATGACAGCGGTCTTCATTTCAAGGCTATCCCTGACGCCATGTTTTTCGATTATATTGTAATTTATAAGAGTTGAGAATCAAGAACTCTTTTCCATATGTATCCAGATTACACGACATTATATTTTTTTAAGAAATTCTATTATAGTTTATATTAAAAATAAATCAAAGCCTTTAATAATTCAAGACAATAATTAATAACGAGTAAGAATATATTTCGATTATCGTAGACTTTAAAATCGTCCTTTTTAAGCAGTCTAACTCCTCTTACACTATTATCATTTGAGACGTCCCACATTTTTGAACCAACTAAACAGCATATAGATATCTTGAAAAGTGTTATATTTTTGTCGTACTAAAAAAATGAATAAGGGTAATTTTGAATCAGTTGTTAAATCACTTAAATGTGTTCTCCAAAATCTTTCCACAAGGAGTGAGATTACTTTTTTCGACAGTTAACTTTTTAAGTTAACAATATTTGACAATTGACACACTGTCACGTCCGTATTATAAAGGAATATTACTGCGGTCTTTCCATATAAATAATGAGAGAATTTATGCTCAGACATTTGAAGCATAGAAAAAAAGGTATGTCCTTGTCTAGGAAAAGGGTGTAATACCGTATGGCCCGACAGCTTATTCGTGGCGTCATCAACTGGAGGCCTAAACTTTGATTGCAATTGATACACTTTATACGTATCTAATGGATATAAACTTTAATTGCACCGAATTTTTAATAAATAATAATTAAACATAAAATTTAAAAAACATCAGATTGATATCCCATCTCACATTATCCATCGTCATTGTATTTACTTATGCTGTAAGTGTGTCTAAGTTTCTTTTATTTCCATTTCCAAGTCTATCATTTTTTTTACAACAGTAGTTTTTCAGACGTGTATTTCTAGTAGAATTTATGACAATTTTTACAGTAACTTAGCATTATAAATAGTACATTGCGGAAATTTTAATAATGGTGTTATTACTTTTAATGTAATCCAAAGATATTTTTGATAAAAATATTTTTTTATTGTCAATTTTGAGAAACTCCTCATGGCTTTGCAAAACTTTGTTAAAAATTATATATTCAAATAAAACTATATTAGTTATTTCATCTTTCTGAAACCCAAGACTGCCTTTAGTAAGGTTTTTTATCAGTGAATTTTGTTCAATATCAGTGTTGTCTGAAAATGTTAAATTATTCTTACATGTATCGCATTTAATTTCCTTTAAGATCATATAACAGCAATATCCTCCTAAATAAGCAATAACAGGCCTTTCTTCCTTCACACTTTCGATATCTTGTTCAGAAATAGCAATGTAGATGTTAAATCAATCTGATTCGATGGTACTTGTATCGCGTGGTATTTCTTTAGACAAGGTATTGTCATCATAAAATTATAAAAAGTATCGATTTTTATAGAACCAAAACAAGTAGATTTTAGGGCATTAATGACTGAATCCTAAGTTTCTTTTCGCCTTCATATAAATGTCGAACACAAATATTGTACTGACTCCCAGCTAACTGTCTATATTTTCCAAACCTACTTTCAAGAGGACCAGTTTGCAAGTTCTCTAGTAAAACATACCTCATATTTTACTCATTAAAACAATATTTTATTACTTTAAGCTCAACCTGTAACTCAACTCAAGTTAATAACTTTAACATTGAACACAGATAAAAGTTAGGAATTTATTATTTTCATCGCATTTTAAAGAATTTAGTAAATAACAAGCATGACTAATAATTTGATCAGTATTACTATTACTATTAGCTTTGTAAAACTAAGCCAAGTAATAAACTATCAATTTCATTTATAATAAATCTTTCAAATGGTATTTTTAGTTCATTTACCTGGACTGTAGTATTTTGGCCATATAAACAGGTTTCTAATTTCAGATCTAAATGTCCTATAAAATATTAATTTATTAAATTTGATTGATAAAAAGTGAGAGAAAAACATTTATTGACTGGTATGATTTTTTCCGTATCCTATTAAAACTATTTTTATATACTAAAATATTTTTAAAAACTCAGATAAAGACATTTTAAAACTTCGAAATATATCTACTGAGTGAAAAAAGATCCACAATTTGAACTTTTATCGGGTAATTATCAACGCTGCTAAATAGAGTTACGCCTCCAGTTGGTGACGTCACGAGATTTTTACACAGCTGGATGGCCTTGTTATTACGGTGGTTACGGCAATACGCATGCCCATTCAGACAAGAATTCATGCAATATCTGCAGTATATTCTTTTATAAGTAGATATGGTGACACCTGATTTTAAAAGTGAAAATAAAAAGATCGCCACTACATTTTAATGCCCTTCTTCAGAAAGTTAAAATCGATGTTTGTCATACCAATTAAAATACAACTTAAAATTCTGTACGCACCGTGTCAATATTTTTATTAGTATAATATTTCATATAACAAAACCATATTGATTTAAATTTGACATGATGAAATAAAACAAAAACATTAAAATAACGGTTAATAATGGTAACGTAAAAAGTTAACTGTTTCATGTTTAACACCTTTCACTTAAATTTTTAACTAAAATGGAAATAAATTACAGTAGCATTCGTGGTGATCGAAAACGTCTTAAAAGGTAAAAAAAGAGAAAAATCAGGCCAAAACTTACAGTTAAGGTATGAATGAATACGGGGTGGGCCAAAAAGATCTTTAAAAGTGCGAATATTTTTTATTACGTGTATGAGTATGAGCGTATGAGTTATTGAAAAAAGTGTATGCCTTTTTTAGCATGATTAGTAACAAAAAAAAAAAGATTTTACATATACAGGGTGGTCCGAACTGTATTTCGGAAACTTCGGCAGCATATTCTGCAGATAAAAATATGTTAAAAAGTTCGTATAAATGTATGTCCTAAAATGCTTAGTTTTGGAGATACAGAGTGTAGAAATTTCATTTTTATTTAGATTTTTTCCAAATAATTTCTGAAGTAACGTCAATATTTGGATGAAAATTGGTACCTGGGAGTTTTTTTGACATGAGAAATTTGATTTTGATGTCAATATCACTCCTACTTGTCGGGGACGCCACCTACATGCGTTTTAACTGTTTTGAAGGGTAATAACTTTTCGTCCGTACCTGTATAAAACTACTGAGTGAAAAAATATACATTCCCATGATTTTCTACGTAAAAAATGTCTCTTGGTAAAAATCTCTACGAGTAACAGTTCTCAAGATATTTAGAATGGAAATAGTCAATACAGTCATGTCATTAGTCATGACAAAAAATAAACATGTTGAGTAGATAGTTATTTAACTGAAATGATAAATTTGGGAACTTTTTGTTTTTTTTTTAAATTAATCATAAATTTTTCTTCGAAAAAATGATAAAACAGTTTCTGTTGATCTTTTGGCAGAGACACATTTTAAATTTATGATTTCAATCTAATAACTCTTTGGTCAACATGTCTCATTTATGTCAATAATGACAGATATTGATAATTTTGATTCAAAATATCTCGAGAACCATTACTTGTAGCGATTTTTATCAAGAGACCTTTTTTACGTAAAAAAACGTCTTAAATATACATTTTTTTACTCAGTAGTTTTATACAGGTACGGACGAAAAGTTATTACTCTTTAAGCCAGTAAAAAAAATATGTAGGTGGCGCCCTCTCCAAGTAGGGGTCATATTGACATCAAAATCAAATTTCTCATGTCAAAAAAAACTACCAGACACCAATTTTTATACATATATTGACGTTAATTCAGAAACTATTTGGAAAAAATCGAAATAAAAATTAAACTTCTACACCCTGTATCTCTGAAACTAAGCATTTTACTTATTTTTATCTGCAGAATATGATGCTGGAGTTTCCCGGATACAGTTCGGACCACTCTGTATATCGTTGGCTTACAATTACACAGTATGGTATGTAATACCGGGTCCAGACCTGCAACCTAAACAAAAATAGGACAAACTTGCGACAAAAAATGGGGAATTCTGACAAACTTAAGACAAATTGTCCACACCGCAAGGACACAAGTACAACAAAGTCAAAAGTTTAGTTGTTGCGAATGAATTTTATTAACCATGTGTGATTTCAATGGCAGCACACGCCAGCCAAACTGCGCCGACAACTTGCCGTAAAATATACCAACAAAACATAGACACTTTGATCTTTACCTACTCGAGACGGGACATTGAAAATTCTCTGAATTTTGAAACAAGACAAAAATGTAGCAGAAATGTATTGGATTTGTCGCAATTTTGTCATAAAACATGACTGTTTCTGTCTTGTCTTTGTTTTGTCTGCTTGGTCTGGACCCGGCATTACATTCATCCCCGTAATTCAAAGCCAACGATATGTCATGGCGACAAATCACCAAAACCTTCTACACATAAACAAAAAGTAGCGTTAGAGGACAAAATATAGGAAAAAATCAAAGATAAAAATTATCAGTAGTTGCGAACTTTCTGGCACACCCCGTATAATCAATAGTTTCTTTTTTTTGTAATATATATGTATGACGGGCCTGACCCACAAGAATATCACAGTTAAAACGCCATACAACCGGCGGCACGACCTGTATATCCTTGAAGACATACAGGTTTCTAAATTTGTTCGAAACTCTACTTGGATTGAAAACTATACCGATTAAAATAGGAAAAATAAAAGGAATTCTACTACACTGACGGCCTGTTTCGGACAACTTAATCATATTTTGTAGATTACAGCATATTATACAGGGTGCTACAAATTCGAGGTACGAGCATTGGTATCTCGGTAACCGTAATAGATACGAAGGTTTGGGGTAAAAATTGAATTGGGGTAAAATTGCTCCTTGGGATGTTCACCAAGATGCCATCAAAAAAGTTTTAAAAATTTCAAGGATTTCTGAGTTTTTTGGAAAAAAACGGATTTTTTTGAAAATCAATTTTATTCTTTCCTGTCGTTACTTTTTAGAAAATTAAAAAACTAATTACACATTCCCATAGCCACTTTATTAGGGCTATCTGATAGTATTTTTAGATTTTCAAATTAGCTGATAATTTGTGAGATACAGAGGCCAACTTAAATTGTTTAAATACGGACCTGCGTTTTTTATATCAAGTTTTGAAAGAACTCGGTCTCCTGAATAAAATGATATGCCACACTTGATACCTTTCTTTTCTTTTGTTTTTGGTATCTTAACAATAACAAAACTATTTAATTATTATTTGAAATAATTTCAAGTCCGACTCTGGTTTTTTAAATTATTTAATCTGATTATATTCATCGCAATAATATTGATCAGCGCTAATTAAAACTGAATAAGGAAAATCGAGAAAAATTGAAAGATATATCCAGGTCAGCAAATTTTAGATATTATTTTTAACTTTTCTTATTATGAATTTGAAATCTCAGTGTACGATCTAATAATATGCATAATATTAAACGTAGTTATTATAAATAAATCAACTTCGACAAACTAGTTTCTAATGCTCTACATGTTCGAAAGGGTTACAACCCTCCCTAATGCACAAATTTATTTTTCGTTCAATCTTATTTATAGCTCTTTGAACATATCTTCTTCTTATCGACGACAGAAACCTCGCTGGCCATTATACTGTTCTACTATTTCCAATCTATCTTATGAGGAAATTATTTGATTGTTTATATTATATTATATTTATTTTATATCATTTTTAATTATTTTATTGCAGTTGATTTTCCGTATTCAATGTTTTACCCCACGTCATTGTTAAGTAAGAAAGTATTGTAACGATGAATAGATTAAATATAAAAAAAACAGAGCCGGACTCGAAATTAGTTTAAATAAATTGTGTTCAAATGTACGAAACAAAAAAAAATTAAGTGTGGCATATCATTGTCCTCAGGATTAGAGTTATTTCAAAACTTCAAATAAAAAATGCAGGTCCGTATTTAAAAAAATTAAGTTGGCCTCTGTATCTCACAAATTATCAGCTAAATTGAAAATCTAAAAATACTATCACACAGCCCTAATAAAGTGGCTATGAGAATGTGTAATTAGTTTTTTGATTTTCTAAAAAGTAACGACAGGAAAAAATAAAATTGATTTTCAAAAAAATCCGTTTTTTCCAAAAAAAACTCAGCAATCCTTGAAATTTTTAAAACTTTTTTGATGGCATCTTGGTGAACATCCCAAAACGCAACTTTACCCCAATTTAACCATCTTCGTATCTATTACGGTTACCGAGATACCAATGCTCGTACCTCGAATTTGTAGCCAACCTGTATACTGTACGGTTGAATAAAAACGATGTCATAGCGGGTATTGAAATAACATTTCAATCTGTTCAAGTTCCGAACGTTTTCTTTTTATAAATATCAAAAAAGGAAAAGTTCATCGCTTCGATGAAAAAAATTGTCCTTCACTCAAGACAAGATTCATGTAAAAAATTCTACATTCTATGGATCAGACCATTTTGTTTACGATGATTACCTAGACATATTTTGTTTATATTTTTCGAGTCAGTCATATACAATCTCCCTTGTACACTGTTATTTTACTTATAAAGTCAGTACAACCATACTATCCTAAAATATTTATTCTTAAAACTGTTACGTGTCCAAAACTATAAATTTAAACACAACCAAAATGAGTAAAGGTAAACTGGTAATTTCGGAGCGCAACTGAAATTTTATAAACGATATGGACCGATCTCAGACACTCCTAAAACGGATATTAAATGAATAAAGATGACGTAACGTTGAACCTTAGCTCTTATAAACTTCGTGGATAAGCAAATTCGCTTAATTTTTGTTGAAGACACATCACCGACATTCGACTATCTGATTATCTTTGTCTTTGCCACTGATTGAGCAATCGTCTGTCTTTGTTTTGTGTATATGTCCAAAGAATATACCTAGCTAGAAAAAGAATGGACTCTACCATACTGAAAAATGGTCCTACAGAAGTGGCGCCATCTATTGAGTAGGGCTTGTTTTAAATGGACCGAAGCGCGAGCTTTTTAAATGAGCGTATTTATTGAATTTTACTCTAAAATAATTACATTTGATTATTAAATCTTATTTTTACACAAATTCAACGATACTTGTTATTAGTGATGTGTAAAAAAATAAGATTTAACAGTATAGTTTATACAATTATTAAATAAAATTAAAGCCAAACATGTATGTGTAATCGTTTATTATAATAAAACGAGACTAACGTAATACGCCCAAAGTTTTGTAAATGGAGTAAATATAAATAGGTCCTTAAATGATGTCAAAAATAAAACACTTACATTATATTTTTAGGGCCACAAACAAAAGGAATTGTCTAATTAAAACACATATAACAAATTATAGCTGATAATAGTTTGTAAAACGGTTTGATAATCATTTGATAATATTATGAATGGCGCTATGACGACAATATTTTTTGAGAATTTGACAATAGTATGACAATAGCCGTTGGAAACTATGGAAACTACAAAAAAATTCTGTTTTAACGCCATCTGGCAATAACTAGTAGCAACTTCTTGACCTAAAAATTAATTGTACTCCCACCTAGCGCCTGAGGCTGGAACTATTTTATTTGAAATTTCCGTGGAAACGGTGGAACCGCTTTTGCTATTTCACTACTTTCCCGCCCCTGTATATGTCATTTTTATGTCATAAAATAGAAAATGTAAATATATAAATTTGAGAAAATAATATTGTTATTCGGGATATCAATTATTTATTGGATAATATTTACTAGTATATTAATCTTGTCCTAGAAAGAAATAAATAGAAAAATGCTTGTGAAAGTCCCGTAAACAAAGTCGTGTGTAATATACATATGGCATAGCTTTATCCACGAAGTTTATAAGATCTAAGCGTTGAACGATCATTGTACGGACTATATTTTTATTTTCTGAATGTACAAGGTATTTAAGAAATACCAAACAAATTTCTTTTTTCAAAGAACTTTTTTCTTCAGGAACATGGATTGTATATAATTAACTCTAAGCCTATACAAAAGTATACAATGTAGAAGTTGCACAGTACTCAGGCTTCCAGCTACACGTGGAAGTGCACTCCCGAGTTTCTCCATCCGTGAGTATTTTTGTGCAGGCGTTACCTACCCTTTCGGTGGGTATCTTAGCGACAAGAAGAAAATATAAAAAAGTAGACGATAAAAATTATTATTTTTTAAAAAATTTTATTTTATTAAAAACAATTTAGGGAGTTTTAGTCAAATTTTAATATGTACCGGGTGTCGCTTATAAGTAGAGATACAAAGATGCGGTTTCCACATTACTATGCTACTTTTTTATGAAACTAAAGATGCTACACACAGATTTTGTCCCTTTTTAGTTCCTGATATACAGGGCGAATTCGAAATTATTGCATTTTTCGACTCTCCTCGTATCTCGCTTATTTTATAACTTATCGAAAAGGTGGAAACAGAATCTCGCAGAGTTCATTCAAATGAAGAAAACAATTACAGGGTGTATATTATTTTTTTAATTTTATTTGACTTGTTATGAGTTTTCTAATAAACTAATACTCTATACTTATTTCGATAAACAAGATAAAAAATACATTATTTAACTGTATAACATAGACGGCCGGTTTAAATTAGAGACAATCGAATAATTTATTTCATGTCAAATTTTGGTTATTGGCTATTCCACGCTAGTTTTTATGTGTGAAATTATTAAGTAAATTA
This sequence comes from Sitophilus oryzae, assembly GCF_002938485.1. Classification (NCBI taxonomy): domain Eukaryota; kingdom Metazoa; phylum Arthropoda; class Insecta; order Coleoptera; family Curculionidae; genus Sitophilus; species Sitophilus oryzae. The sequence goes on from NW_022147480.1 coordinate 3,115,792, forward strand.
AATAAATAATAATACTCTTTTAGGCTAGGTTGATTAATGTTAAAAAATTAAATATTGAATTTACTTGCCTTAATAATTATGAAAATAAGTATAGAGTATGTTATATTGTCAGTAAGCCCATAAAATGTAAACAAAATAAAATAATAACCCTGTATATTCTCACATGATAATAACAGTTGATAACTTCTAATTTGTCTGCATCTTTTGTCCTATTGTTATTTCGAATTTTAATTTTTTTTTCGAGATTAAGTAGACGTATTCTAATTTTTTTAATGTTTATTGAACTTATAGACTGATATACAGGGTGTCCCAGGCTGAGAGTGCATTACAAGTTTCTACAGAACTACAATATCTAGATTGGATATTTTTTGAAAATTATTGTTTCGCAACGAGATCTATTGATTAAAAATATTTTCAACATGACGGCACTTCCGGAAATTCCGGAAGTTAACAGCAACTTTCTTATCTTAAATGGGCACCCCACAATTTATTTTAGGTTTAGGAACATGTATAATCAAAAAGTAACGAATTAAAAACCCTTTTCACTAGTGAAATAAAACGTAGATTTCCACTTGAAAAAAATTATTTATGATAATTTTTTAATCGCTCAATTATGTGACCGCTATGGCCAATATTATATGACATTCGAACAATTAAATTTTTGAAATAGATAGCCTCATGTCTTCTCTTTATGTCACAGCGACTGTGGTAATCACTAATTTGACGTTTAGGCTATACAAATTTTTTTGACAAGGCAGTTTTTTTGTCCAAAAATTTAAAAAAAATTTTTTCTCAAAAACGGTTGATGTTTTGTTATGATGTTATAGTGTTTAATATCAAGTATGTAACAAAAAATGGGACTACCCATTTAAAATAAGGAAGTTGTTGTCAACTTCCGGTATTTCCGGAAGTGCCGCCATATTTGAAATGTGCAAAAAATCTCCCATCTAGATATTGTAGTTCTCTAGAAACTTCTAATGCACGCTCAGCCTGGAACGCTCTGTATAAACGGCGTTTGTATTCTTCTCAATTGTTTTTAGTATTTTATGTGTAATAATATAATAATTAGTAGATAGTTTGTTTAGTCAATTTTATTCTATTCGTTTAATACTCTAATAACGGTTAAAATAAATAGATAAAATATATACTCAAAAAAATAAAATAACAAATAAGAAATTCTTTGTAATAAAAAATCCTCAATCTATATTTTTCTCTCATCGTAAGTAATTATTATCGTAAAATTTTTAAAAAAGTTCAACGCTTATTTACAAAAGTCCGAAATTTTACGCCATAATAGTGCAATATTCACGGATGGTTGGTTGATTAAATTAAAAACTAAATATTAACATCCAGGACGTCCAAACTGAGGTGCAAACCTTAATTAATAGATCATTATTGAATATTATGTCAGTTGAAAAAAAAAACAAGTTTATCAGAGGCATCAGTCAGATTAGGTTTTTTTTACCTAAATCGTATAAACTAACACAGTTACAGTACGACAATTGGTAAGTACTAAAATTGATTTATATCTTCTTCAAATATCCCGCCCCCCTCCTAGATCTAGGGAAATTTTCCTAGACCCGGCAACTACGCCTAAGCCTAGATAATCATACTAGGTCCTTTTAATGTTTTGTCAGTCTGGCTTTCTTTAAACGTTTTTTTTAGAAGAAATCCATAGTACTGACAAAGTACAATTTCTATAATTATTGTATAAAGTATTGTTTTAGTTTTGTATGTTTGCTGTTAGTTTTATATGTTTTTCTATTGTTAAGTGAAGTTTTGTATGTTTTTTATATTCTTTTTTTTAAGCTTTGTCAACAAAATTGTAAAATTTTTTTTATGACAATAAAGCAATTTCTTTCTTTCTTTCTTTCGAAACCGATTAATATAGCCACGATCCGTTTGCGCCATTGTGATTTTTTCAAAAAAAGAACCCAAGACTGCAGTATCAAAATTTGAATATTTCTCACGGTTTCCTAGATACCCTATAGAAACAACCAAAATGGTCCACACTGTACACTGAAAAAGGTCTAATTTTTTCCGTATCGCTTTTGTATGGTTAGATAATTCTGATTTAGAGTTGTACAATTTTATTAAATGTCGGTTTAACTGGGTATAACTAGTGTACATTTATAAACATATTTTTTTCTCGATTATAACAATTAATCAAGTAACAAATAAAATTCAAATAAAATAGTAAAGCACAAGGGGGGGAGTAGCATATGATTCGAATTCCCGCCACCAAAGCGCTAGAATCGCAGGAATTGGCGGGAAATTCAAAATCAACAATCAATACCTTGTTTATTTTTAAGAGTAGTTCAAACGATTTAGATTAGAAAAGTACGGTCGATTGAAATTCACCGACAGTTTCGACGTCTCAACGTTTAATTTGTTATATAGAATTATTAGTTCAATCTACAGCTAAAAAAGTTTGTCCTAAGCAAAAATAACCCTCGCGATCATTTTTTTTTATTTTGTCTCGTACTCGCAAAAACAAAACACACTTTTTCCTCAAGCATCTCTTTCTTTCGCGTTCAAACTCTTTATTCTGTCCAACTAGTGTACTCACTTATTCCGAACTATGTACATTGTCTCTGTTTTATATTTTCTTCTCGTGACTCTGAAACAACCATCCGTCGTCTATCGTACCCTCCTGATGGCTTTCTTTATTATCCTTTTGGGCATACCCTCTTGCACGGGTGGGGCACTAAAACAATACTCAGTATAAACGTCTACGGTAAACACATATTATGGAGCGATTCAAAATTATTAAAATATTTGCAAGTAAGAATTGTTCCAATGGATGCTAAAATATGTTCACCGATCGTTCAACCACAGATTAAGTATACTATATGTATACAGATAAAAATCTTATCCCTAATTCGTGGTACGAAAATTGTTTTTTATGACGATGTGCAAACGAGTAAAATTTCCTGTGCGTAAAAATAAACTCGCGTCAATAACAATAAACAACGTAATAGAGAGATATCGCTAAACCGAATAGCGTGCATGGACGTTAATAGGGTCAGGTGTTATTTCCTTTACGTGAGGTGGTATTAACTCTCTTCATTTATAGTTATCGGATCGGAAAGAATTCTGTTCGCGTCGCATCCGCTATTTAAACTTAACCTAAGTTTGAATTTAAAACTTTGAAATTGTTTTGTTTACTAGGTATTTTAAAACTAAAGGGCTAAAGTGCTTATTTCCAGTGCTTTATTGTTCAACGTCTGTCAGTGGGTTTAGGGCAAAAAGCAACAAATTCTCTTAGAAGGGCTAAGTCGTCATCTGCTGTAAACCTAAGCCTCTTTATAGGTTCTTTAATATTGGAAGAGGTGGAATCCATATTTTGGGGCATATTTATTTAATTAAAACTTATCCCTTAATTAATACTTAAATATCAAATTACCTAATAAAACTAAAGTAATAATTGAAAACAATTCAAACATAACCTAAAATAAAAGATCTCGTCGGCCGGCCCCGGTTGTCAAATACCGGCACATGCCCATTTAAGCAATTTTTAAACGTTATTTAGAAATAGCGCTTGGTGTAATTGATCCGCAAATTACGTCAGGCGGTAACGTTATTAGCGGGCGTTGCGTTAAAAATTGACTCGCGCATATCGTAACCATGATAAGGTACGCGTAAATACTGCATGACGCTATTCGGTTTTCCGATATCTCTGTGCTGGTCAGGCGCTGTGCACAATTTTAGAGGCCATAAGTGGTAAACTAGTAACCTAACCAGTGCCCGATTTCGAAAATTGGAACCACAAGAAACAATAAAGAAAAAACAAAGTTTATAATCTGTATAATCTGGTTCAACGCTACGTCATATTTCTCGTAGATACTCCCTCTACTACTTGACAACCACATGAAAGAGATTTATTAACGTCACCTTATCTGATAGTAGACGTGGGAATTCTAGTTCCTTGGAAGGAACTAGTTCCTTAGTTCTAGTTCCTACAGAGGAATAGTTCCTTGAACTAGGTCTTTAGTTCACAATAGTTCCCGACTAATATTGACATCCCCGTTGCTTGCTAAAGGGTTTTGTTGTCAGTCAGAACTATTCACCGTATGATCTGTATAATTTTTATAATGTACGAAATCTAACGAGACGTATGTTAAAAACATATAGGTAAGTTTTATTGCATTTTTCTAAACAATATGAAATGACACCCTAAACGGCATATACACATAATGATGACGTAACGTTGAACGGCCGTTGTAGAGGGTACAATTAATAGTTTACTTACGAGAACGTTGGTACGTTACTGCTCCCAGTAAAGTTGAATACTGGCTTCGCGGTAGCGTCGAAAGATGGCGCAGGACCGGAGAAGTTAAAACTTGCCGGCGCGGCCGGCGCAGTCTAGAACATAATAAATAAAGGTTAAGGTAACGCACTTGACATACTAAGGAAACAAGGGAAGGATACATCGATTTAGTTTCTAAGATAAAAAAATTCGTATAAATGTATTGTATTGTGTGTATTTGGATGATAATTGGTGTCTGGGAGTTTTTTGACATGAGAAATTTGATTTTGATGTCAGTATGACTCCTACTTGTAGAGGGCGCCACCTACATAATTTTTAACTGGATAGAAGAGTAATAACTTTTCGTCTGTACCTGTATAAAACTGATGAGTAAAAAATATACATTTACAACATTTTTTACGTAAAAAAGGTCTCTTGGTAAAAATCCCCACGAATAATGGTTCTCGAAATACCTGGAATCGAAATTATCAATACCTTTCATCAATGGCATAAATTAAACATGTTGACTAATTAGTTTTTTTATTATTAATAAGGCTTCGACATTCAAGGTCATTTCGCCTATTATAGAGACATTACTTCAACAGTAAGTGTAAAATAATAACAAAAACATATTATATTTGCATTTTGCAATTTGCCACTAATTAGTTATTAGACTGAAATCATAAATTTGAAATGTTTTTGTGCCAAAAGTTAAACAGTAACTGTTTTATCATTTTTTCCCAGAAAAATGGATTATTAATTTTAAAAAATCAGAAGAGAATGGTTGCACATAGCAATTTTTACAAAGAGAGATTTTTTACATAAAAAGTCACGAAAATGTATATTTTTTCACTCTGTAGTTTTATACAGGTACCGACAAAAAGTTATTACACTTCAAAGCGGTTAAGGAGTCATATTGACATCAAAATCAAATTTCTCATGTCAAAAAACTCCCAGATACCAATTTTCATCTAAACATCAACATTAGTTCAGAAATTAATTGAAAAAAAAACTAAATAAAAATGAAACTTCTACACCCTCGAAACTAAGACATACATTTATACAAACTTTTTTTACTTATTTTTATCTGCAGAATATGCTGCCGAAGTTTCCGGAATACAATTCAGACCACCCTGTATATTACTTACCGACGTATTGGATCCAAACGAGAACCCCGTCTGTCCCTCCTTGGGCCCGTTCTGGTCAGCGGCGCCGAAACTAAACACCGCCTTCTGGCTGGCTCCCTGTCCGCTCGCACCAAAATTAAACAGTCCGTTGGGAGCGGAGCTTTGGGGGGCGGTCGCAGCAGCCGACCCGAACGCGCTAACTTGGTTCTGATTGGCAGAACCGAACAACGTCGAAGCGCTAGCGGAAGAGGAGTCAGCTGCTGCGGTCGGCTTCGCGCCGAAACCGCCGAAGGATGCCGACTGGGCGGCGCCGCTGCCGAAGCTGGGCGTGGCAAAGGCGAATGATTTCTGAGTCTTGTCGTCGGAGGCGGAGCCGAATTTGAAGGAGGGCGTGGTTTTGGGAAGCGGCGCCGTCGATCCGAAAGAGGGTGGCGCGCTGGATTGTTGGGATGCTTGTGGTGCCGTTGCCGCCGGTAGGGTTGACGGGGTTCCGAAAGAGAAAGGTTTGGTTTCCGTGGAGGTTTTAGCGCCAAATGGCTGAGTGGGGGCGCTGAAGTTCAATCCGTTCGTTGATTTCGGAGGTTCCGAGCTAAAAAATACATAATTAATACACTGAAGAAAGCTGGGACAATGGTAAATATTGTTTGTTCAGCCATCGTTCACGTCATACATTGTCAAACTCTCTCTTTCACTTGACAATCAGATGAAAGAGATTGGTGACATTACAATAATTATTGCACATTGTTTTTAGTAATTGTCATTGACATTTGATTTGGGGTTATAATTTTATTGCCGGACGCTTTGAATAAAAATATTAAGGAAGGAGTATAATGGTATCCACGTATTAATGCATGGTGGACGGAAAAAGGACTCTAGGGTGGGGATCCATGACATTTCTGTTTGACGATTCACTTGACACATTTGAATTTGATTTGAAATTTTGCTGATTTGACTGACGTCTTTACTGAGCTTATTTTATGTTATTTATTATTTATTCTAAAACTAGCAATTAGTACTAGTAGTTGTTTAGAGAGTCGTTTAGAGAAAATCTAGGAGATTTTGTGGCAGAACTTAAATTAAGAGTAACACTATTGCGATTTATCGAAAAAGATTGTAAACTAGTTGGTTGTGTAGCGTGCGGTAGATCTCGGTCAAAAATCGAGGGAAATAATGGAATAACTTTTTGCTAGTAAGTGACTATATAATATACATACGTGTAGTAAACCGATCATTTATGAAATTCACTTAAAATTAACTAATTATATATTTTTTCTTGCATTTTCCCTTTTATTTACTACTTGTCAAAGATTAGATGACAAAGAATTTAGATACGTCAATTTGACTTACCTGCTTCAGCAGTGTATCGGATGTTTGTGTTAATAAATAATTATTATAACTTACTTAACTGTATTTTTATTAGAATTGTATATTTTTAAACAATTTTAATAACTACCAACATCTATGCACAACGTAAAATAAAACAAGAAATTATGGAGTACCCCATGTCTACCCTACATCATATTTTTACACGTTTTGAATAAAATTAGAAAGGCACTGATAAATCGAAATTTATATCGGCGTTTTAAGTTGGAATTTGAGTCCCGTCGCGGTCGATCCAAGATTTTTGTCAGATCATGTCAAAATTAAAGTTTGATTGGGCTGTCGGACAATTTTTAATGTCGACTTTTTCGTTTTTAAACTGAAATTCATTTTTTTATTACTAAAATGCGTTGCCGATTTAGCGAGAATGAATAAGTTCTCATCGTAAAGTTTATGACTTATTTGACAGGAGAAAAGAGACACTGGTAACAGTGGTAACACTCTTGCCCGTCGATGCCGTATAAGTAATTACAATACAAACGTAAGTAATCTTATGTAAACAGAAATTAGCTAGGTTTTTAATAATATATACAGAGTGTTGCTGATGCTTTGAAAATAGGCATTTCTTATATAATTTAAGAGGTTCGTGTATATTTAATTATTTTTTAGGTATCTTGAACTTCTAGAGTATCAAACTGTATTTTATTGCATAGAATCAGAAGAAGAAATTTTTAAGTTTATTTTTAAAATAGGTACGACTTACCAGGAAAAAACTGGTATATGTATATAAAAGTGGACAACGCTGTGCCAGTCAAGCTTAATCACGTGACTAAAAGTTTATTTGATATGAACTATAGTTGTGGTAGATCACTACATATATTATAGTAAACGCCACGAATGTTTGGGAGTGATTCATCGGTCGCTACCATGTGAACTAATCTGTTCAAGGTCGCATAAAACTTAATTCCGTGGCCGTGGTGTTTCAAGTCATATAATTATCAATATATAATCTGTTGTAATTTGTTGTTTTAACTGTCAAAGTCTTGTCAAAATATATATTTGGTTATAAATATAAACTGGAATGCCCCATTGGTCGCACTGCAAGCACACCAATGGACTGACGCACAAAGACGAATCAATCACAGAAACGCGATATAGTATCGTCTTTGTCAATCACGCTAACATTTTAGAATAAGTAGGAGGAGCGCAGGCATATAATTAGACCGGGCCTTTAAAAACCTACGTCTGCGGTAAAAATTTACGTTTTTAATGTAAAAATGATAGCGCGCGTGTCGATTCTAACTTCATCGAGCGATGAATCACTCCCAAACGTTCGTGGCGTTTACTATAGTCTGTCCAACGACAAAATTCTTGACAGTGATAGATGTGTCTGTCATTTTAATTTCAAAGTAGTTTATTTTATTTTAGAAAGAAATAAGTTGGTACAGTTGGAACGCATAATTAATATATTTAAATTTTGAGTGACAAATGATTATTTCAAAACAGGGGCGGATACAGGAATTCATTTTAGGGGGGCCCCAATAAAAAATAATGTAGAATATGCTTTTTAAGGTGCCATTTTTAACCCAAAAGCCTAATATTTAACACAATTTATAGATTTTAGGAGGGGGGCCGCGTCCCTTGGGCCCCCCTCTGTATCCGCCACTGCTTCAAAATATTGTGGAAAAAAACTGTAAAAAACTGAAAAAATCTAATCTTGGTTAATTAACTTTAATCTTATTTTTTTCTGCAGTACTAAAATGTATTATTTACTTATCGTGTGATGTTTTTGGTACCATATACGAGATGGTATACAACTTTATTTGTTGCTAATACAACTCTCCGGCAAAGTGTGTCTCTGGCGGTCTCTGTGCACCGAATATTAACTGTAAACTATGGTCTGGGTCAACACTTAATATTCCCTCGAGTTTTCCTCCACTTAATTTTAAAAAACACGAAACACAAGTAACAACACAGTCCAAAATGCAAAATATTTATCATTTCTATTTGACATAATTTGACACAAAATTATAACCTATAATTTGGCGAGAGTTTGACAACTCTCAAAAATCTTAAGTCGAGTTCATACGCACAGGCGTCCGTTTGTCGTTCATCGTTGCGTCAAACCAATAATATTGAAATATAATCTGTCGTTTTTGAAATAAACCAATAAAACTGGTTAAAAACAACAAGAGACGACACATGACGTATTTATTTATAAACCCATCCATAGTTAAGTTAAAAAATATTAGAAACTTTTTTTTAGTTAAATAAATGGATTGGTATGGAAGTCATCTGCTTTTTTTCTGTCATCGACTGTCGAAATCTTACCTGAGAAAAAAACAGAGTATATATATATTATATTCTTATACACAAATGTTAAAAAACGGAACTCGGTCAATTAATAAATTTCAGAACGTACTTAACATTTTCTAAACAGTAACGTTGAACGATGGCTGAACAGAGGTACAGGCTGAACACTATCATGCTCATTCTCTCCACCTCTGTATCTCAGTTTTATACATATCTATAGTAGTAACTGTACCTTGAAGTAGCAAATTTGAATAAGTCTTCCTTTTTAGACCCGTTCGTTGCCGACGATCCGAAAGTCGGCGCCGGTCGGCTGGCTTCGGCACTGCCGGCGGCCGGTTTCGCCGAGCCGAAGCTGAAGGCGAAACCGCCCGACGGCGTGCTCGTCGTGGGAGGTTTCTGCTCGGCGGGCTTGCTGAAAGATGGCGCTGCTTTCATTAGATCGCCGTTGGACGAGGATGTTGCCGCCGCGCTGCCGAACGAAAACGTCGGAACGACGGCTTGATCTTCGTTGGCCCGTTTCGTCTTCTTGCTGGGCGAGTCGTCGAAGGTCGTGACGTCGGAGCTGGGTTTGGGTATCGACGGAACGCTTGTCGAAAGCGCAGGCGCTGAAAATAAAGTCCCGTATGCAGTGATGCCACTTCTACAAATTTTTCGATAGATCTACCGATCTGGTAGTACTAAGGCTCAGAACCCGGAAATTTTTTTGAGACATCAAAGAACCGGAACTGGAAATTATTATTTCCCGGTACTTTCGGGACTCGGTAATAATAATTAAAAACATATTTTTTGTTACGTGGGAAAGACTTTTGATACTTTCTAGCGGTCGAAATCAAACTCTTCTAAATAACTATTGATGCTATCCTTTACTGTTCTTACTTCTGAAATTATTTTGAAGTTTCTATAATGTTTATTAGCAATTACTGAAGTTTAAATATGTTATTTTATTATTTAGTATAATATTGCTGAATGTATTAGTTATATTTTTTGTGTTATGTTCTTATAGGCATTTGCATCTTTAACTGAAAAAGTTAAGTTTTTTTTTCTAATTTAGTTAAGTTGGTTTCGAGGTTCGCTGATGTTGTTTGATGTAATTTTTAAGCTACCTATGTGTTTTCTTTTGTTTTCACTTGTGTTCATTATTTGTATTCATGTTTACTTTCTCATGACTTCATAATTTGATATTATTTTCATTTGAAACTCAATTCTTTATCGGTTTTACTTTTGAGAACCATCCCTTGCTTGCTAATTGACGAACTCCACAATCATTGAACGAAAATATTTTAGTACAGTTCTGGAAACTCTAATTAATACTACCAATTAGGATTCAGATCTATATGGCCATCGCAGAACCGGGCCTCGGTAACAATAATTAAAAAATTATTTTTTTGTTACGTGAGAAAGTCCTTTGATACTTTCTAGCGGTCGAAATCAAGCTCTTCTAAATAAGTAATGATGCTATTTCTTATTGTTCTTGCTTCTTTTCTCTTTTGAAGTTCCTATAATATTTATTATGTTATGTTTTAATAGATATTAGCATTTTTAATTCAATATTTTAGGGTTTTTGCCTCAAATTCAGTTAAGTTTTTGTTGTTTGACGTGAACTTTTAAGTTACCTATACTTTTTTCTTTACTTGTGTTCATGTTAATTTTTTCACGACTGATTACTTAATAATTTGATATTATTTTCATTAAAAATCTGAATTTTTTATCCATTTTTCTTTGGAAAACTCTCTCTTGCTTTCTGATTGATGAACTGCACCACCATTGAACAAAAATAAGTCAGTACCGAAAGTACCGAAAAAAACGGAAAATCCCGGTTCCTAAGAGGCGCGGTACCGAAATTCCTGGATCCGAAAAACAGCTCCGGTTCTGGAAACCCTAGGCAGTACATCTAACGAGAAAAAAAACTATTTTCTACCGCTTTTCATGCTTCAGAATATTTTAGTTTTATAAATATTAAAACAGAATTTTGTAGTAAAAATATTCTGTACAAAAATAGTATTTACGATTCTTTTTGTGTGTGCCCATATTTTTTAGAGCTCACGAGCCGCCACTGCATAATATTAAGAACGATTTTTTTCTTACCTTTGGGCAATCCAAAACTGAAGCCAGCGGGCGCTGTTGCCGCCTTTTCCGGCAATCTCTCGCCGGGTTTTAGTAGGGGATTCGTCGGTTTAACCTCTAGCTCTTCTTTTTTCCTAATTCCATCCTCCGCTTTTTTCGGCGCAGTTGTGCCTAAAACAGCAGCAGTACTGCCGCTAGCGTACGCTGGTGGTGGTTTCGAGGCGTCATTTTTCTGGGAATCACCGGCCGTAGCGATGGTAACGGAAGAAGTAGGCAAGACCGTCGCAGACTGCGTGGGTTTAGTGGCATCTTTTGGTGGCACACCGAACGTGAAAGTCGGCGTTGTTTGTTCGGTAGTTTGCTTTCCGTCGACTTTACTTTCGCCGAATACCAGGGATGCGTTCGTTTTAGGCGCCTCCTAGAATTAAATTGCTTTACCGGCTTGTACGCTCATCGCTAATGGAGATAATGATATAGTCTATAAAATGAATAACTTTGAATTTTGACCGTTATTTTTTACGAACATGGCAAATATAAAATCCCTCAAAAAAGTTACTGATATTCTTTAAATTGAGTGCCTGAATGAATCAGATAGGTAACTCTTTTTACTTTCGTGAAATAGAAAAGGAAAATAATAAAACAAGTGACAGTTCTTCCTTTTCTTGCAAAAATCAACACAAAATAATAATTGTCAAAAGTAAAATGTCATCAGCTTTTGACATTTCTAAATATCAGACCAATGCCGTCTCTAATAGAACAGCCTCGGAGCGAGATTTATGACGTCACGCTAGTTAGATACTACGGATTAATAAATATGTTGTAGAATACATGGAAAACATAATGGTCGCGTTCATCAGGACGTAGCGCTACCGCAGCGATCACTAATTTTCTGCTGAACGCGCCGATTAGTTGTGAGCGCTCTGGGATCAGTCGCCATTTTTTCCATCAGATTTAAAATACGCTACGCTACCGATGCATGATGGATTAAACGTCACATACGCCAAATGTCACAAAATGTTTTGGAAAACGAAAACAAAGCATTTTGTTTATTGTTCTCGGTTGACTAATCCCCTCGATTTGTGCCAAAAATGGGTGAAAACAATTTAATATGCATTACTTATGATTTTGATCTAAAAAGCACGTTCAGCAGGACAACCAATCGATGATACATCGCTCACTGATCAACTTGTCCTGATGAACGCGACCAATTATTCTTCGTATTTTTGGTTTGTATTTTAAAAATGATATAGTTTACATGAAATATACATAACATACACTTAATAAATACTATATATACACCTATTTATAGCAATAAATACTTTGGCAAATAAACTATGAACCATACAAATGCAGCAAATGTTTTACAATATACATATAATGAATAGGTACATAAGATAATAGGTAAAATGTAAAATATATCATAAATTTTGGGGTTTGAAAATCGATCTAGTTTAACAAAAAACATTCAATATCTACTAATAGTGATGTATTATTATTTGCATTCACAAAATTTATATGTATATTTTACAAGTATCTATGTTCGAAAAATTATATTTGCAAATAATACAATATCATAAAAAAAGACGTCAGCGATGGCTATGAAATAAAGATGGCTGTCATTTTATATGTAAAATTATTCTAAAATTTTTGATTTTTTTGGGATTTAGGTTCGGGAAAAACGCTGATTAAGTTTTCATTTGGTTTTTCATTATTTTTTTTGGTTTAAAAAGAACATTTCGGCTAACATTATAGCCTTCATCAGTGTTGTGTCATATGAAAAAAATAGTGTCGAATATAATCCAAAAAATTACATATAAAATATTCACAACCTAACCTAATAACACATAATGTTTACTGCAATTAATAAATTAATATAAACTTGTCAAAAGATATATTTTGTAAAATTATTATTCTTAACACTAAAACTATCTACATTGACTATGGAGTACGATATCAGCCATAAACAATGTAACCAAAAATACGAGGAATAATTATGTTTTCCATGTATTCTACAACATATTTATTAATCCGTAGTATCTAACTAGCGTGACGTCATAAATCTCGCTCTCAGACTGTTCTATTAGAGACGGCATTGCGTCAGCATGGCCGCAAGTTGCTAACCTAATAAAATTAAACTAAAAAAGCCCGCGGGAACTGTCAAATTCAAAGTTATTCGTTTCACAGACTATATATCGCTCATTACTAATGGAAATTCATTATTGATAATAATGAAAATATGCTAAAACACCAGATTGTACCTGTAATCCAGGAGGTATGCCGAAGGTAAAACTGCTGGCCGTATTTTTGTCGATTCCAAAGCTGAAGGAAGGTATTTTCGATGCGCCGCCGCTGGTAGTTGTGGACGCGGCCAGACTGGAGGTACTCGATCTCGGGTTTTCGCAACACTGGCACTTGGTGGCGCTCAACGGATTCTTAACCATACAGATCTGCAAAAAAGCGTTAAAGAAATGTTTTTTTTTATTTTAAACAGAATATGTTATTTTATATATAAAAAAGGTGCGGTATTTGTGTTTTTTTTCATTTAGTTGGAAAATACCACAATCTTTATAATGACACATTTGTATCTCAATTAAGGCGTTTTTGTTAACAATGCAGAATAGTAACAATAGATACTTAATATGAAAAAGAAAAAAAGAACAAGGTCATATTCTATTTTCATATTCATATTATAGTAACACAATATTTTTTTGTTAAGTTTGTTTGACTTTTCTCTTGACAGCGCATGCCAAATTAGAATTTTTCGAGTTTGAAATACTTGAGCTCTGTTGAGCTTTATGCAAGGTGTACAAATCTGGAAAGACGTTATGCCAAGACTTGCATTACAGTAAAATTAACAAAAGACAACGAGAATAACACTGTATTCTGCTCTTACATGCAATTTCTGTTCAAACCCAGTTAGTGTATGTAAAAGTAAATGAAATAAAGCACCAAGTACAAAATAAGTAAATTTAAAAAATAAAATTAGATATAAATAGCATATATTCCTTACCTCACATTCCCATTCATTATCTTTTTTCTTAAATTCAGCACCAAACGTAGTCTCGCCTAACTGTTGTACCGCTAGTACACTCTTTGTACCCGATTTTAAGCTATTACAAGCTGCACATACAGAAAGCTGTAATAAAACAAATTTTGAACCGTTTTTTTCTTCGTTAGGCAAATTTTTATATCTGTAAACCTAACTTCTGACAAGTAAGTACCGTTTGGATTAACGCAGAAGTGTTTACAAAAAATAACTATTTTATTTTGAAGATTTTCTTGCAGTGGTGAAATACCCATATAGGATTTTTTGGAGAAAACAAATTTTAGTTTTATTATCCTTGAAAATACGAAAAAAAATAATATTATTTAGTAATAATGCATACTTTTAAAAACTATTGCAACTTTATACAAAATTAACTTTATTTTTGACGACAAATAAACTAAGAAAAAGTAAAATTGCTGTTTCCATTTAAATTACTTATTATTTAAATTTTGCCCACGTTGGGCGCCAAAAATATGGGCTAAATAAAAAAAAATCAAAATTTTCTAAAGTAGAAAGTAGCCGAAAAATAGAAAAACCTGTATGTAAGTATGTAGTAGGGTAGCGACCATTATGGCACCGTATACGTTTTTTTTAAACGTTACAACACTAACAAATATCTTACCTCCTCTTTGTTTCTTATCATGCACGTGGAGCATTCCCACGTACTGGGAGGCGGGGCAAACTTGGATCCAAACGACGGTCCCGTAGCACCGTTATCCGCGACAGAGCTGGTGATCGATTTTGGTTGAGCCACGTTGTTTCCCGGTTTGGTATCTTTGCAAGCGACGCAGATAGTCACGTTGTCTTGGTTACGTATCATACAGCTGGGGCATTCCCAAGTGTTCGATGCGGGTTTGAATTTGTCGCCGAAACTATTACTCGGCGGAGGTGCGACAGATGATTTGCTGCCAAAAGAAAAGTTGATCGTCGGCTGTGCAGTGGACAACGGGAAGAAAGATGGCGAATCTGGAAAAAAATATAACTTAATTTAACCCTTAACTGCTGACGTGGAGTCCAAGATATTACGTCGCCATTTTGGCACACGAATACTCTCGCCATAATTGTTTCTGAGCATTACATGAATGGGGCATAGTGACCAATTAACCAATAGTGAGCAACAAATTGAACAAAAAACCCAAAGAAACGATCATGGAGCAGTCGAAGACTAAAATAAAAGCTAGACATATATGCATCAAAATCGAGAAAATAAAGTTATCGTATGTACGTCTGATTTGTATAAAAATAATTTGCCTCATATACAGGGTGGTCCGAACTGTATTCCGGAAACTTCGGCAGCATATTCTGCAGATCAAAACAAGTAAAAAAGTTCGTATAAATGTATGTCTTAAAATGCTTAGTTTCTGAGATACAGGGTGTAGAAGTTTCATTTTTATTTCGATTTTTTCCAAATAATTTCTGAAGTAATGTCAATATTTGAATGAAAGTTGGTGTCTGAGAGTTTTTTGACATGAGAAATTTGATTTTGATGTCAATATGACTCCTATTTGTAGGGGTTTGTAGTTTTCACAACCTACATGTAGTTTATGCGTTTTGAAGAGTAATAGCTTTTTGTCCGTACCTGTATAAAACTACTAAGTGGAAAAATATACATTTCTGTGTTTTTTTACGTAAAAAATGTCTCTTGGTAAAAATCGCTATGGGCAACCGTTCTCAAGATATTTAGAATGGGAACAGTTAATACATGTCATTATTGACAAGATATAAACGTGTTGTGTAGATAGTTATTTGACTAAATATGATAAATTTGGGAACTTTCTATTTTTTTAAATTAATCATAAATTTTTCTTTGAAAAAATGATGATTAAACAGTTTCTGTTGAACTTTTTTTACCAAAACATTGAAAATTTATGATTTCAGTCTAATAACTATTTAGTCAACATGTTTAATTTATGACAATGACAACAAGTATTGATATTTCTATATATTAGTCGGTTTAGAACGTTTTTCTACGTTGTCCGATACCCAATTTCCAGCCTGTTCTATTCGTACAATCCTCTGTTGACAGGTTTCTTTCACTCATCGCTTTGTGTACGCTTTTTTGCCATTCCAGTTTTGGTCTTCCCTGTTATCTTCTGCCCTTTGGTTGCCAATTGATTATTTTCTTGGGCCATCTAATGTCCTTCATTCGCTCTACATGTCCGTACCAGATCAGCTGCTTTTTCTCTATATCCTGTGTTATCGTACCTTCTATACCCATTTGTTGTTTTATGGTATTATTTCTTATTCGTTGTTGTCTTGAAATTCACATTGATCTTCGAATGACATCCATTTCTACGGCCTCTATCCTCTTCTTGTATCTCTCAGTTATTCTCCATGTTTCTGCTCCATACAGGAGGTTGCTCTTTATCATGGTTTCATATATATTGAATTTTCATCGCTTTGTTATTGATTTGCTCCATAAGATTCCATTTAGACATCCGATTATTTTTTTCGCGTTTATAATCCTTTTCTCTATTTCTCTGCCGTCAGTTCCAGTGTTATCAAATGTAATTCCCAGGTATTCATACTCTTGACACTGCTTAATTTCGTGACCGTTGTCCAAGTTCAAGTTTCCTTCTTGTGCGCCCTATACATAGATATTTTATTTTGGCTATGTTAACTGTCAAGCCCCATTCTCCGTATTCTTCAATAAGTTTTCTTAGCATATATTGCATATCGTCTTTGTCATTGGCAACTATTATTTGATCGTCTGCGAATTGAAGTGTGAACAAACATTCATTGTCAATCTCTATGCCCATACCACGGACCTTTCTTTTCCAATTTTTTAAAGCGACTGCAACGTATATTTTAAAGAGAGTAGGGGAGATGCAACAACCTTGACGCAAGCCTTTGTCGGTTATAAATGTTTCTGTAAGCTCTTTTCCTACCTTTATTTTTGATTTTGCGTCCTTATATAGTTCCTTAAGAGCTGTTATATAAGTATGGTTGATCGTAGATTGTTCTAGTACCCTCCATAGTCTTGATATTGGGATAGTGTCGTACGCTTTCCGTAAGTCAACAAATTTTATATGTGTGTCCAAGTTTCTTGCCGATCTTTTTTCTATAACTTGTTTTAAACAGAACACGTTATCTGTACACGACCTTCCTGCTCTAAAACCATTCTGTTCTTCCTCCTCCTTTTCTCTATAATCTTCTTCTTCTTCTGAAGTATTGATATTTTCGATTCCAAATCTGTCGAGAACCATAACTCGTAGCAATTTTTACAAAGAGACTTTTTTTACGTAAAAAACGTCGTAAATGTATATTTTTTACTCGGTAGTTTTATACAGGTACGGACGAAAGGTTATTACTCTTCAAAAAATATGTAGGTGGCGCCCTCGACAAGGAGGAGTGATATTGACATCAAAATTAAATTTCTCATGACATAAAACCCCCAGACACCAATTTTCATCTAAATATTGACGTTACTTCAGAAATTATTTGAAAAAAATCAAAATAAAAATGAAACTTCAACACCCAATATCTCCAAAACTAAGCATTTTGGGACATACATTTATACTAATTTTTTTACTTATTTTTATTTGCAGAATATGCTGCCGAAGTTTCCGGAATACAGTTCGGACCACCCTGTATAAGATATTAAAAATCACTTCTTTCAATAAATATAATAAAAATATTTACAATTTCTTCATTAAAATCTATAATTTTTAAATAAAATTTGAATATAATTAGTAAGTACAAATCGTGATATCAATGTAAACATGCCTAACACTAGAATAATATTAAAATAAACAAATGCAATAAATAGGGTTGCTTATTTAATTTACGACAGCAAATTTTTTCTAATAAAAACTAATGTAAACTTTTGAATTATACATACCCATATTTTATGAGTATATTATTTAAAAATATGACACCATAGGTATATGAATATAAATCTATTGGACTATCATTATGTTCTCCAACTTTTGAAATGATCATTGATATTTTTAACATGTATAATTCATGGCTATTTTTTAAATTTTATTACAGACTATTCATTTATCGAATTTACACATCAAATCAGCATGATTTAATGTTAAAACAATTCTAAAAATATCACTTTTCCAATTAATTTTTTAGGAAACAAATGGACGAGTAAAATTTTTTCATTTGCCTATGTCCATTTTAAGAAAAGAGATATCTGCTTTAAATATACAAAAAATGAACATCAAGTTTGTGATTTTTTATTCAACCAAAATTTTCCAATCAGAATATCCACATTTAATTACCTCCAGGGACCTTTGTAATTATTTAAATAAATAAAAATAACTATGTTGAGACAAATTTAGATATTATCTCAACTCAATTTCCTATTGAGGTTGCACAGAACTTAAAAATACATTTATTTTTTCTTAAATTAATTAAATAAAAAACACACTAACCTGTTATAATATTTTTGGGCTTTTCAGTGGCGGAACGAGATGTTTCACAAGCCGCACATTTCAACTTATCATCTTCATTCCTAATCATGCACATCGAACACTCCCATGTTCCTACTTTCGGTTTAAATTTGTCCCCTAACGACCAACTTCCATTATTGGTACCACATTTCTCTTTTTTACCAGTATCAGTGACACTAGTCACACCCAAAACATTCTCTCCATTATTTTTCTTCACTTTGAACAACTCAGCAGAACCATTTTCTTGATTGTTCGAGTCAGAATGAATACTTCTACGTTTCTTAACAAGCGGTTCGCTAAATTTAAAGTTATTTAGAGCTTTGATTGATTTTGAACATTCGGCAAGAACTATGGGAGCCGAAAACTTAAATTCAAATTTATCTTCTTTCACAGAACCTGACTTTTGATCATCCACAGTTATTTTATCTTTCTCTGTCATGTCATTAACTTTAAGAGGTGTTGTGACAGTTTTACCAAAAAGACCAGTTAATTTTGGCTGTGTGTCATCAACTACTTTGCTTGTTGAAGGTGGAGGTACAACAAAATCAAATTTAGGTAGTTCCTTAATAGGTAAAGCTACAGGATTCAGCTTGAGCTCGGGTACAGTTTCATCAATTTGGATCTTTTGCCTGACAGAAGTGATTTTCCTTTTTATTTTCCCTGTATGTTTTTCTGTATCTTTGTGCACGGCTAACTGGTAACTTGTTTCGTTCAGTGCACTTTTGGACTGTGTGGCGATTTGCCTCACAGCTTCCGTGCTGTCTTGTAACCTAGTTTTTTGCTGATCCAATTTCATTTTCAGCAAGTCGGTAACAGAGGGTACCTGGAGCTCCCTATTCGAAGCGCTGCGAGACCCTCTAACCGTATACGGATTGGCTCCAATATATTTGGTTAATACTCCTTCGCTTCTGATTTTCTTTGAAACAACAGGAATTTTTTTAGCGTCGCTTACCGGAGAACTGTATTGCTCTAAAGTGTCTAAAATCCTTCTGGCAGTCTTTCCAAGTTGAACATCGCCACTTTTTTCCACATCTCTATTGACCGGTTTAATTTTTACGCTCTGTCTTAGGGCTTTCTTAAGATCCTGTGGAGTTCTTCCACTGCTTTTTCCATAGGCTGAAGCCCCACCGTAGATGGTGCGTCCACTATAGAAAGGAGACTCCAAGATTTTCTTGGTTGATAATGTACGATCGACGAAATTTTGTGATCCAAAATTAGAAGGATTGAAAGAAGGCATTCTAGAGCTTAGACTAGAGTTCCTGTGAGGGCTCAATGTGCGTTCTGAAAAAAGACTTCTTCCTGAACCTATAAAAAAGTTTATAAAGTACTATATCATATTTAATACTAATAAAACGTACTTGAATTCCTAAACAAAGATCTTGCTTTAATTGGACTACTTTCTAAAGGTGAGGTTTGTTTTGAGCTCTCATGACTAACAACTTCTTTACTGCCTAGTCTCCCAGAGGAATAACCACTAGTAGATTCTTCACTATCTGAATTAATATCCTTATTAGCACTACTAGCACCTATCCTATCACGAACTATACTTTTAGGATTTTTAAACAAGTTTGTTGATTCACTAGCTGATTTTGCATTTTTAAATGCGGCCTCTTTAGTAAATGATGTGCTATTCAACAATTTACGGGTTTGGTATCCACTAGGTCCTGCTATGGGTTCAGGAAAATTGGTATATAAGGGATTCTTTACATCATTGACTTTAGAAATGGGACTCAACACTTCACTAACATTTAAACTTATAGTTTCTTTAGTAGGTGGTAATTTGGTACGTTTTGAAGGGGGCTGGAACTCATGTATATCTGCTTCATCGTCCGAATCATCTTGACGTTTGCGAGGTGTAGATACCGGCGTTTCGCTTTGCTTCTTAAACCATTTGGAAAGAGGGGTGTTGTTTATGATTTCTGATACATTCTTCTTAAATTTTCCCACTAAAGACTGAAACAAAAAATCAAATTTCAAGAACAGAATAAGATTGTTTACTTACCGCATAATACATAAGAATTAAAAATGCTTAAACGGTACGGTAGTACTTTCCATCAAATTTAGATTTTAAAAAAATATAAGATGAAGTTGTCAAAGCGTTGTCAAATAACGTTTTGCGACACCTTGTTCGTCAAGGTTATGGTATTTAGGTTATTACTTGATGGCAATTTATTTATTTTATTATCATTATTAAGGTAAGGTAAGGTAAAATAAGACATTTTGCAGAATAATAGCGGGTATAAAGTACAATAAAGTAACGAAGTTATTAATAGCAACGAGAACGCGCCAATGCTGAAACGCAAAAACCTCCCTACCTGCTCGTTCTCGTAATCACGGCTTATAGACGAATTCTGGCAATCACTATCGTTAAGGTCCTTATCCATTTTTACACTGGATTAACACTTAAATCTAGATGAACTTCACAAAAACCTTTACAAAATTATTTAGCATCTTTTTAGGCAGACACTTTCACCACACGAGGATCAAAGATGGCGATCCTTCAACGGATTAGTTTAAATTTAGCTTCAGAGATGGCGACATATAAAATTTATTATTTTATGTATAAAATTTCTTTAAATTATATTTTGCTTGCAGTGTCATCTTAAATTATATTACTCTGAGCTTAATATTATCCATATCTTTTAATAACAAACATATAATTGATTAATTTATGACTGTTTCAATAAAAAAAATTTTGGATTTTCATTTAGGTAAATCATTTAGATAACCAATAATACACAAGCATAATTAATATAATTTAAAGACCGGTTTTCGTTTTATATCTAATATTTTTATTATATTTAACATAGAAGAGTGGTAACTGTGGTAATAATTTTACTACTATTATATTAACATATAATATAACATTAACATATAGTAACAAACGTAATTCCCAGTAAAACACAATAAACCCTGGTTGCCTATAAGCAGGTTCGCATACATACCTATTTTAAAAATAATTGTTATTTTATAATTATTATACTGTGAATAAACAATTATAATTATTATACATAGAAATAAAATTATTTCCAATATATATTTAATGTTTTCCAGTATTTATATAGCCTTGCCTTAAAGAAATAATAGAAATGTTAAAAACGGCGTCCAGTTGGCTGGGAAATGAACATCAATGACATTTCCCATATAAATTTACATATAAAATGACAGCGATCTTCATTCCATAGCCATCGCTGACGCCGTTTTTTCTCGATCATACGGTATAATTGATAACAGTAATCAGCTGTTTCCGTCAAAAATTTTCTAACCTCAGAATTGGGAAGTTGTTTTTGTTAAAAAATTGTTTGAAAAATGAAAAATATTTCAAGTGGATATTGAGAATGCAATTGATAAATTAAATCAATTAATAATAGCCAAAATTCTTTTTTAATCATATTCCAAGCAGCAGGTAGCGGAAATATGCCTTCAACACTGGATAAAACGAATTATTTGCAACTTTTCTCTAATCTTTTAAGTATTATTACAATAACAATTTGTTTCATCCTAAAAGTACCGCAAATTTTAAAGTTACTAAAGGTAAAAAGTGCTCAAGGTATAAACTTGATTGGACTTTTAATGGAGCTTTCAAGGTGAGATCCGGACAATGTACATCTTTGGTTTAATATTAATTTATTTTTCTTTTTAGTTATACTATTATGACCTCCTATAATTATAGGAATGGATATCCAATTCTTACATACTTGGAATACCCTATTATTTTAGCTCAAGAATTAATTCTAATTTTGTTAGTTCTGAAATATAAAGGTTATTTAAATATTTATAGTTTTATTGGGTCTTCAATTTATTTTTCTGTTGCTGCCAGCTTTCTTATTGGCTTAGTTCCTTTGGGACTGCTCTCATTTCTTGTGGTAAGAAAAATCTAAATCTTTCAGTAGTGGAAAACTTACGTTTACTTATTTTAGCCAATGTGTACACCAATTGGAGTCAGTTCAAAAGTAGTGCAACTTGTTGAAATATTAAGAACCCAAAATGCTCAATCAGTTAGTATTACTACATGGTTTATTTCAGCTTTCACCAATTTTAGTAAGTATATAATGTTTAATATTGTGATATTGTTATTAATAAATTTAATTTACCTGATCATTTCACTTATAGCGAGAGTGTTCACTACTAGTTTGGAGTCAGGTGACTTGACTTTGCTACTTAATTTTTCATTAAACACATTTATGAGCTCTTCTGTAATGGTCGCTGCTATCGCTTATAAAAGTCCTCAGAAAGGCTCAGTACAAAAAAAGACCGACTGATTTTTCTGAATCTAGTGTTTTGCTTGTTACCCTGTATAAGAATGAAAACCACATTATCGTTACTTAAAATTTTAGTTACCATTCTTTTAAATATTATATTTAGGTTCCATAATGTCAATTAAATAATATGAAAGGGTATTTGTTATTTATTTTTTATTATACGTTCTTTATTATTATTAAATTTTGTTATGTATTTATATTTGTGCGTGTTAAATATACTGTAGTTTTATTTTGTTTCATTCCCAAATTATTTTTACAGATTCTTCAATAAGTAGTATACCGGGTGCGTCTCAAAAGTGGCTCACCCCTATAACTTTTTTATTTTTTCAGGTAAAAAAACGAGATTTGGTATGTTAGTATATGACATCAATTAGGATTGATTGGTGTATTCAATTGTTTTCGGTCACGTCCTGTTTCACCGGAAATGACTAGAACTTTTGATTTTTAAATAGCACCCTCGGTATTTTTTTACTTTATTCGATAGAAAATGACATTCTGAATAGAATGACATATCATATGTCAACTTTTGACATTCTCGCTTAATAAAAAATTGTATTTTAAAATTCAATCTAGAGTGTCATGGCTATATTAAAAACACTAATTCTTCATCCAGGAGCCCTGGAAAAATAGATTTGATCGTCTAATGTTTTAGTGTCTTGTCCTCGTGCGTTAGAAAATGCTCAAATCGTATTTTTAATCATATCTCAATTTTTTCAAATGGAACGAGGGTGGCTCATCAGCATATTTGGAAAAAGCATTTTTTTACGAATAATTTGATACCACACACTTGGTATTTCGAGTCAAATTTTCGTTACGAACCGCAAGTTATAATTTCAAATAAACCATATGCGAAAATGTCAAAAGTTGACATATAATATGTCATTCTATTCAGAGTGACATTTTCTATCGAATAAAGTAAAAAAATGCCGTAGGTGTTATTTAAAAATCAAAAGTTGTAGTCATTTCCGGTGAAACCGGAAGTGACCGAAAACAATTGAATACGTCAATCAATCCTAATTTTTGTCATATACTAACATACCAAATCTCGTTTTTTTAACTAAAAAAATAAAAAAGTTATAGGGGTGAGCCACTTTTGAGACGCACCCGGTATTTAAAGAATTTAAACTACATATTTTCAAATTAAAGTTGTATAGGTATGTTTAAATAGAACTCATTCCTAAATACCACCTATACTGAGTGGTAAAATATATCATTGATATTTTTGTAGGAATAAAATAGTTATAACCCTAACTTATTGGAATAACAGACTTTTCGTTGCCAGTTACTATAACAAATCGCATCAAAACAGCTATTTACTACCTACTTGTCAGTAACACATGTCTTCCTACTACCTCTATTTTAAGATGAGCCGAAGATTAGTTTCAGATTTAGCTTCTTTTGTTTTAAGGACCGGACTTGATATATTTCGTATTTTTCGATAGTAAATTGTTTTGCAAAAATACCGTATGATCGAAAAAAACAAGTCCAGGTGGCTTGGAAATGACGATCGATGACATTCCTCATATAATTTTTTATATAAAATGACAGCGATCTTCATTTCAGAGTCGAACTTACACCATTTTCATTTGATTATATTGTACTATACTAGGCTTAAGCCGGAGTCTCATGCATCCGAAATCCGATGGTACGACATCCGAAATTTGAAGTTATCCTGTGAACTAGAAAAAGCCTGTCACATACATACGAAAGTTCGTTCCGAAATTTGACAGTTTTGGCATTTTTCTGCTGCACTGAATAGAGATTCATGTCATGTTTTATTGGAGAAACACTTATAAAAATAACTTCCTCGCCAAATATCCCGAAATTGCCCACTTCCTACTAAACTTGTTTTTAAAAACAAATGTTTTCAAAAAAAGTGAGGTTAAAAAACACACGATATCGTACAAAAGTTAAACAAAATTTAACTTTATACGACGTCGGACGATTAGTTAAAATTATCGGATAAAAATTGGTGTCAAAATATTTCAACCAATAGGAGCACCGTCGGATCGTCGCGTCATCGAATTTCGGATGCATGAGACTCACTTGATTTCAACAAATTCCGACCGCAGCGCTGCAACGGAAAAAATTTGAAATTATCATTATATAGTTCACGCCACCGTCATCTTGATCGCATTAAAATAATATTGAAATTGTGGTTTTGTCGTAAGTATTTCAGTTTTTTGCTAGTGCAGTTATTCAGACCATAAAATACTCAAGTACGAGGTTTGTGTTTGTGTAGTAAAAAATAAGTGAAAAAAAAAATCGAATTAGGCCTTGTGTTGTGTTGTGACAATTTCAAATGTTAATAAAACTGCCGAAAAAATGTTAACGCGTAAAGGAGAGAGTAGAGTTAGGGCGTTGTTGGGTGCAATAACATTCAATAACTCAACTTTCCCGGATATTCAAATCTCCCGAAACAACATTTTATAGCTTCATCATTTCTTACACCGATTTGATCAAAAACAAAAATGGATTCAAGCAGTTCGACGAAACAAGTGAGTAAACAAAGTGCTCGTTACATAATCAAAAAATTAAATCGACATATACTATGAGAGGATAAAATATAATTTGTAATATTAATGGTATACTTTTTTTAATTAACTAGTGATTAAATCTTTTATGAACATCTTCTAAAATTATAATTATGTACCTTTAAAAAAATTCGTTATAGCCGAAATAGCCAAAATTTTGATCCCACTAGCAAAACCGGTGATTAAAACTATGCTCGCTACTCGCTACTGTAGTTGAACTCATCTAAAAACATTTTTCTGGAATAATAAATTATAATATAAGTTAAACCTTCTGACGGTATCAAAATAATTACTTTTTTATTTTTATTTTTAGAATTTTCACAAATTATACTTCCAAACACTTTTAGAATACCTAATTATACAGGGTGGTCCGAATTGTATTCCGGAAACATCGGCAGCATATTCTGCAGATAAAAATAAGTAAAAAAGTTCGTTTAAATGTATGTCCTAAAATGCTTAGTTTCGGAGATACAGGGTGTAGAAGTTTCATTTTTATTTCGATTTTTCCAAATAATTTATGAACTAACGTCAATATTTGGATGAAAATTGGTGTATGGGAGTTTTTTGACATGAGAAATTTGATTTTGATGTCAATATGACTCTTAATTGTAGAGGGAGCCACCTACATATTTTTAATGTGTTTTGAAGAGTAATAACTTTTCGTTTGTTCCTGTATAAAACTACCGAGTAAAAAAATATAGATTTACGATGTTTTCTACGTAAAAAAGTTCTCTTGGTAAAAATCGCTACGCGTAATGGTTCTCGAGATATTTGGAATCGAAATTATCAATACTATGATCATTGACATAAATTAAACATGTTGATTAAATTAATATAGTTATTATAGTCTAAGGCTACATAAAAAACCTTATTATCGTTACATGGCTAATTTTTTGTGTGAAGTATCTTTTTGTGTAGCCATTATGAAATAGTCATGTCTGCCAGCGCGATCCCGGGGGCTTAAAGCGGGGGCGGCCAATCGAAAGGGTAAAATTATTTACACTTAAAATATTATAAGATACACGGGTTATAATGGCGAAAATAGCTTTTATTTATTATTAAGAAACGTGGAAAATTGTTGGCAGATATTTTTCTAGTCACTAAAATGCAGACACACAACGCGAAAGAGGCATGAAATTTCAAAAATTATTAAAAAATTAAATTTGAAGAATGAAAAAAATTATGGCATATTTGCATGCCAATAATTGGTGAAATGTCATATTTATTTATTTTATAAGCCGTATACAAAAGGGCAGATAAAAAGATTGTGGCTAAATCAGCTGCAGACAGTTATCAAAAGCGCGATATTACTCTAGCTCATTCAGGGAACGCTCGCCGTCTCATCCATTTAAGTACAGATAAATCATATATATACGATAATATTATAAATATATATTTTTTATTATGTCAATAACGATTTTTTTGTCTGCCCTTTTGCATACGGCTTTTTAAATTAATTATCAATAAACATGACATTCCACCAATCGACATGCATGTATGCGATGATTTTCTTTTGTCAAAATTCTATGCCGCTTTCGCGTTGCCTGCCAGCATTTCAGCCACGAGAAAAATATCTGTCAACAATTTTACACGTTTCTTAATAATAAATAAAAGCTATTTGCCAATTATAACTCGTGTACCTTATAATATTTTTAGTGTCAAAATTTCACCCTCTCGATTGGCCGCCCCCGCTTTAAGCCCCGGGATCGCGCTGGCAGACATGACTATTTCACAATGGCTACACAAAAGGATACTTCACACAAAAAATTAGCCATGTAACGAAGATGAGGTTTTTTATGTAGCAAGCACTCGGTCTATTAGACTGAAATCATAAATTTGATATGCTTTTGTGCCAATAGTTCAACAGAAACTGTTTGATCATCTTTTTTTCGCAGAAAAAATTGTGATTGATTTAAAAAAATAAAAATTTCCCTAATTTATTATTTCAGTCAAATAACTATCTACTCAACGTGTTTATGTTTTGTCAACAATGACATGTATTGACTATTTCTAATCTAAATATCTTGAGAACGGTTGCCTGTAGCGATTTTTGCCAAGAGACATTTTTTACGTAAAAAATCACGAAAATGTATATTTTTTCCCTCAGTAGTTTTATACAGGTACGGACGAAAAGTTATTACTTTTCGGAACCGTCAAAACACATGTAGATGGCGCCACCTACAAATATGAGTCACATTGACATCAAAATCAAATTTCTCATGTCAAAAAACTCCCAGACACTAATTTTCATCCAAATAGTGACGTTACTTCAGAAATTATTCGGAAAAAATCAAAATAAAAATGAAACTTCTACACCCTGTATCTCCAAAATTAAGAATTTTAGGACATACATTTATACGAACTTTTTTACTTATTTTTATCTGTAGAATGTGCTGCCGAAGTTTCCGGAATACAGTTCGGATCACCCTGTATAGTAAATTTTTCGTATACTCGCTATTATTTAAATCCTTGTATTTGTATCAGGGTTAGCATGATTTAAATCAAATGATTTAAATCATGATTTAAATCGTGATTTAAATCAAGTGATTAAAAAACAGATAATAAACCGAAAAATAATTGTAAATGTTATAAAACTATATAAAATTATCTACTCATCAATTTAATTGTTGGACCGATTTTTGAATTAATTTTGTGTGAATCCATTAGACCGCTAAACGCAGGGATTTATTTTATAATTTTTGCCACTTAATATCATTTGCAAAGTCTAGTGCAGAACTAAGTTGTTCTCTTATATAGACTATATCTTCATTCCCGAGAATCTATAATCGTTGTCAGAAAATATGTTGTTTTATGTTTTTTTTTGAAACGGTTTCAAATTCCTACCGACATTTTGATCTACAATAAGTACTTTACACTTTGACATTAGATAATACATACTAACTTCATTCTCGATTTAAGATTATTTCCGAACTATAGTGTATTATTTTATTAGGAGCAACAATTATACTTTTTTTGACGATTGACGAAAGACCTTTGAAGGACTTTCGTAAAGCTGTTCCGACGTTACAGGGAGGCACAAAAAGTACATTTTTACACCGAACATACTATTTTTTTAATCAATTTCAAACATTGCAAATAATATAAACAGTAATCGAGCAACAATTTGTACACTCGTTGAATTTGAAACTTAATATCAGTTTAATAATGTATTTTTGTACTTTTGTGCTTAATGCTTTACTTTTATGCCTAGGCGTTAAAATGACAAAAATTAATTAAAATGACAGGCGCCGGCGCCGTAGAATCGTTAATGTTATCGGTATCGTGCAGAGATATAAAGATTTAGCCATTTAGGACACGACTTTAATTGGAAATAAGTCCTAGTCATTTGGAAATCCGATATCCGAGTATTGTTTTGAATTAAAATAAAAAAAAATCTGATTTTTTTTAAAAAATCATGATTTTTTCCAACCCTGATTTGTATATACTAGTTGTTTGCGATATTCTCCGATGTTGGCAGCACCGGCGGAGAATGCACCAAGCCTATACAAACCTTTTTTTTTTGCCGTAAAATCCGCTCAGTACGACCCTGCTCTCCGCGGTAGTACCCCCAGGCCTAAACCGGCGACGATTCGCAACCGGCCAAGACAAAATAGAGGATCGCCGAATCCCGGCTTGTGCGGTCGAATATCCCGAACCACCGCTCATTGCTCATCCGATTCTCGTAGTAGCGCGACTTAGTGATGGGCCCCCTCGAAGGGCTAAGGCCCGTTGTCCTACTGTTCCTCATTATTTGGAGGCTCCAGAGGGCGTCCTGCGAGACCCTCACGCCGCCCTACTTCAACCTGGCAGAAGGGAAGAATATTACCGCCACCGCTACTTGCGGTGTGGACACTGAAGGGCCGGAGCTATACTGCAAATTGATAGGGAGTAATTCGGATAATGAACCAAATGTGAACGTCATACAAGGGCAGGTATGTTGATATTGATATGTACAGTGTATCCCTGGATTGTCTTTACAAGTGGAAAAACTTTTTTGTTATTGACATTTTTAGAAAAATGCATTTTTCATAAAAAAATTTTGCTTGTTCTATTATAATGGTTAATTCCGTTTATACTTTTCAAATTTCCATACCGTTTTAGAGAAAATTTTAAAAATAAACATTAAATAGTTCAATTTTTTTGTCCTAAAAATCAAAGCGCGTTTCTATGATAAAATAATTTCGTTTTCATTCTTTGATAGATTGTTATACAGGGTGTTTCAAAAAACATGTGCCATCTCTCGTGGGTAGATTCCTCACATAAAAATAAGATTTATTTTTCATATGAACATAGGTCCGATTCCGCTTTGTTTCGTAGCTACAGGGTGTTAAAATGTTAATATTTTTTCGATTTATTATAATTTTCTTCCAAGTACTTTAAGCGTTTCGAATGAAATTTTGGGGGTAAAAGGTATTATAAATTGGACATATTTTAATGCTAAAAAAGTGTCGACATATTCACCAGAGACGTGCATATGGGATGGGTTATTACTGGAATATTTTTCTAAAAAAAACATGTACGAAGTAGTGTAAGCAGTTTAATACCGATTAAAAGTTGTATCTTGATATTTTGTCGATTTTGGCCTCCTTTATGAGATTATAAGAACTCAATTATATGTGCAATTATATATACAATTAAATTTGCTTTGATATAAATCTAATAGCAACCTTGAACAAAATTTAATATCATTAACTTGCGAAAGTTTTAAATAAGTATTCATTGATTCCTCATCAAAAAATATGAAAAAAAGTTACTATAAATATGGGTATGGAAATGCATAGTTTTAGAGTTACAGGATAAAACTTTATAAAATTAGGTTTTTTGTAATTATCTTAATAATAGTAGTCATATTTAATAATAAATTAGGTAAAATATATAATTTATTAGTTTTATTTTAATTTTAATTTTATTAATTATCGTTATTAATAACATTGCGTTTATCTCATCAAGGAGGCCGAATTCGACAAAATATCAAGAGATAACTCTTAATTGGCATTAAACGGCCAACACAATTTTGATGTCAAAAGAAAAAAGTCAGTAGCGCACATGTTTTTTTTTGGAAAATATTCCAGTGATAACCCATATGCATGTCGCTGATGAATTTATCTCGACTTTTTTAGCATTAAAATATGTAGCAATTATAATAACTTTTACCCTCCAAGTTTTATGCGGATCACTAAAAGTATACTTGAAAGAAAATTATAATAAATCGAGAGAATATTAAGACTTTAACACCCTATAGCTACGAAGCAAAGCAGAATCGGACCTATGTTGTTATGAAAAATAAGTCTTACTTTTACGTGAGAAATCGCCCCACGAGAGATGGCACATGTTTTTTGAAACACCCTGTATATTGATGGAATTTTAATTAACGTCATATTTTTTACTATTTTAAGATGTTAAGGAAGCCCCCAATTTATTTAGTTCTGTGCTACGGAAAGGGCGATAATAATAATCGGAAATGTGATACTTTAACAAACAGCAAAAAATATGACGTTAAATAAAATTAATAATAATCATTTATCAAAGAATTAAATTAAAATTATATTACCAATTACCATAGAAAAGCCTGATTCTAGGACGCGGACGTCGAAATATGCGTTTTTTGCTCAAATCTTGTTCAATTTTTTTTTACAATGTTAATAATGCATAATCGGCCGTATCTTTTTTCGCGGCTTCAAGGGACTGTTTATATAACTATTTTAAAATTAATAATAACCATCTATCAAATCCTTAATTTTTAGGACTTATGAAATATAGTCTATAAAATGAATAACTTTGAATTTTGACTGTTATTTTTTACCAACATGGCAAACAAAGATGGCAAATATAAAAGCCCTCTATCCAAAAAGTTACTGATATTCTTTAAAATGAGTGCCTGATCGAATCAGATAGGTAACTCCCTTGATTATGTATATAAACAAGGGTAACTCTTTTTACTTTCGTAAAATAGAAAAGGAAAATAATAAAACAGGTGACAGTTCTTCCTCTTCTTGCAAAAATCAACGCAAAATGTCATAATTGACAAAAGCAATGACTAAAGTAAAATGTCATCAGCCTTTGACATTTCTAAATATCAGACCAATGCCGTCTCTAATAGAACAGCCTCGGAGCGAGATTTATGACGTCACGCTAGTTAGATCCCACGGATTAATAAATATGTTGTAGAATACACGGAAAACATAATTATTCCTCGTACTTTTGGTTTGTATATTTTAAATATGATATAGTTTACATGAAATATACATAATATACAGTTAATAAATACAATATATATATATATATATATATATATATATATATATATATATATATATATATATATATATATATATATATATATACCTATTTATAGTAATAAATACTTTGACAAATAAACTATGAACCATACAAATGCATCAAATGTTTTACAATATACAAATAATGAATAGGTACATAAGATAATGGGTAATATGTAAAATATATTTTAAATTTTGGTTTTTGAAAATCGATCTAATTTAACAAAAATATTCAATATCTACTAATAGTGATGTATTATTGTTTGCATTCACAAAATTTATATGTATATTTTGCAAGCATCAATGTTCGAAAACTTATATTTGCAAATAATACAATATCATAGAAAAAAAAGGCGTCAGCGATGGCTATGAAATAAAGATCGCTGTCATTTTATATGTAAAATTATTCTAAAATTTTTTGTTATTATATCATTCTACAACATAATTAATCCGTAGTATCTAACTAGCGTGACGTCATAAATCTCGCTCGGGGCTGTTCTATTAGAGACGGCATCAGCATGGCCGCAAGTTGCTAACCTAATAAAATTAACACTAGACAAGCCCGCGGGAACTGTCAAATTCAAAGTTATTCGTTTCACAGATTATACCATAATGTCATATACTAATAGTATATAACTGACCTAACCGACTGGTTTTTGGAATATAGCCGTTCTTATACTAAATTTAAATTTACTGCTTATTTAAAGTCCTCTCAAAATTATAAATTCGAAGAATTTAATTTATTTTAACGGGAAGTACTGTATAATAATAGTGTCTTCCTTATTCTTCTTCAAAATTCAGTCTATCAAATACAGGGCGAGTCAAAACTTAATATTGTGTTTTCTCCACTATTTTAAATGGAACACGCTGTATTTTATATAATATTCGAACAAAGCTTTGTTTAATCTTTTCGGTATTTTTGGAATGGAAATCTAATGGCAAATCCACTGAGCTAAAAAATATATAGTCTCAGACGCAAAAAAAGGGAAGGGAAAAATTTTTGGTTTAAAATGTTATATATTTTTTATTTTTAGCCCTATTTCCTTGATTTTTAGCAAAAAAATATAAATATATCAACTTTAATTTTTTAACTTAGTTTAATATAAACTTTAGTATTTGACTTATTATACAGGGTTAATAGAAGAGTTGTTTTTTGACTCATATCAACACTTTCGTTAATTTTTAAGAGCAAAATGAACTTGCCATTTTTTGAATTATCACTACTTTTTGATATTATTCAGAGATATTATTCTTCATAATGAGGAGGTGGCTTTGGTGTATTTGTAGCTTCATTAACATTATGAACCGACGTTTAAAGACAGTTATAGCAGTCGGGGAGGCAATACAAAATATTGAGTATTTTTACAAGTTTTTTTTATTTGTACACTTAGTTATTACTTTGTTATTACAGTTATTTTTTTTAATATCCTAGTTTCTTTAGTGTTACTAATATTTATTAAAACCAAGCCTGTATCATTACATTTTAAAGTTTTTTAAATTTTAACATAGAGTTCTAATCAGTGTCGATAATATGACATTACGACCATAGCCACCTCGTGATATTAGCTTACTTCGGGTTTCTCTTATTACCGATTCTGAACTGTCCTAGAACTGTGATGCGTATGCGCAGAAGGAAATATGAAGACATTATTTCATTTGCGCATGCGCTGCAGAGTTCTAGGACGGTTCAGAATCGGTAATAACAAGAACCCGAACAAAGCTAATAAAAAATAACATTATAAAGTAATAATAGTTGAAAAAATTGCAAATTGTTGGTGGCAAGTTCATTTCGTTATTAAAAATTAACGAAGGTCTGTGTTCGCATGAGCCAAAAAACAAAATGCTCAGGAGACATGGTTCTGACAGAAAAATAATGTTTTAGGAAAAGGCACTCACGAAATTATTGCACAGGGTGTTTTAAAGTTAAGGTAAAAAACAACCTTTCAGTTAACTCTCTATAATAAGTCAAATATCAAAAATTTATAAAGAAACTGAGTTTGTGAATTAAAGTTGATAGATTTATATACAGCTTGCTAAAAAATTCATAAAAATAGGGCTAAAAAAAACCCTGTATGTTGACAAAAATATCTTCATAATGTGCTTACCTTTGCCCCCATATTATATAAAAAAAATATAAATGAAAATCACAAACCAAAAACCTAATATAGAGCTTTTTCGGAAGCCTGGTTCACCCTGTATATTGAGGGCGACCCGATATAAACTACCAAACATTATCATTCAAGAGGCAATTTTTAAGCCGTTTTTTTTCGATCACACGGTATACTGTCAAATCAACTTAACGTTATCTGAGGTCAAAAGGTCCTAAGTCTAATGGCACCAAAGAAAAGTAAAGCTCTCTTTCAAAACGTCATATATAAACATTATCAGGTTCAATGAAACAGATAAGAGCCAAGAAGTTATAGTAACAGTTCCTATAAAAATCTGTGTTTAACGGAAGAATGTTTAGTTTTGATGGGCATTTTAAGATTGTTATTTTTATGTCGCATAAATATTTATCTAAGTAGAGATCGTTTCAACCTAAAATATTGATCATGTCATTGTTTATTGTTACACAATTATCACTGCTTGCCATTCATTACAAATTAAAAGTGAGATTGTGAGTCAGTCTTCAAACTAAATTTTCTTTTAAATGTACTACAGGGTGATGCTAAAAAGTTTGTAATAAATAAGGGATTTTTTTACATGCGTTATTGAAAAAAGTTTTATATAGGGTGATTCACAGCTATCGCACGAACTACTACTGATAAAGAGTTACTGTCTGACAGGGTTCGGAAGTAGTTAATTAAGGCGTAATTTACCTGATGTGTAGTTATTTTTTTCAAAAACTACGTCTTTTCCCGTTCATTAACTAGGTACATGAAAACTACTTTAATAAACTACGTATTTATATTTCGATAGAAAAGCCATCCTATAAATAAAAATGTTAATTTTGATAGAAACATGTAATGCATAGGCTTTTTATTTAATAAAAGAATTATAAATTTATAAAAAAAAGAATACAGGGTGGCGCTCCCCATTCGTCTCGGTTGATTATACGAAAACGAAAAGATGTAAAAACAAATTTTTTTATGGGAATATGTGGGAAGGCAATTTGTCAACACCCTGTACATTGCTTTTCAGAATTAATTCTTGTGCTGATTTTTAAGCCCGAAAAATAAACTTTACTGATATTTTTAATTGCTTCGTTTAATGTATACAGGGGTATAGGTATATAAAAATTGCTGGTCTATTTTAAATATTTATTTTACATAAAAACTTCGTTATTTCAAATGAAACACTATGTATTTTTTTAAATAAGTCAGAGCAGATTTAAATAAGTCAGAGGTTTTAAACTATATTAGGGTTTCCTATACCTATCTGGCTCAGATTTTGAATAAAAAGCGATTTTTCAATAAAATTGTAATCAAGATGGCTGGTGTCGCCATGGCAATTTTCTAGTGACACTTAGGAGCTTAGTAGCGCTTAGTCACCCCCCCCCCCGCCACTGGCTAGTTTTATTAGCCTAACTCTTTCTATTGTCTTAAGACAGTCAAAAAAAATCCCTTTGATCTAAGCGGCCGATTTTTTTGCGCAAATAGGGGTATCGGAAAAGTTTGGCAGAATAAAATATATCGGTGACAGATGTGGAAAAACGACGGGTTACAAAGATTTAGCCGTTTAGGATAGGACTTTAAATAGAAAATTGTTAAAAATAAAAATAAATCCGATTAAAATTAAAAAAATCTGATTAAAATAAAAAAAATCGATTTTTTATATTTTTTTAAAAATCATGATTTTTTTGCACCCTGATCCGGGGACATACTACTCGTTACATCAATAATGTCTACTGATCACCAACCCTTTGTGCTTTTATTGCAGTATTGTGACTATTGTGATCCCCGTACACCTGGTAAGCACCATCCACCTGAACATGCGGTCGACGGCAAAGAAACCTGGTGGCAAAGTCCGCCATTGTCCAGAGGCATGAAGTACCAGGAAGTGAACTTGACCATCGACCTAGGACAGGTAAATCATATTCTATTTACCCTTTTTATTTGTATATTATTTAAAAATAGTCTATCCCATAACAATACATATCTATTAGCATAAATTATTAGTAATTGTTATCCTCTGTCATTTTAATTGGAAACCAAAACAGTTTATTTTTTTTTGGATGTCATCTGTTGAAATCATATATTCTCTCGTTAGACAAACTATTACATATTTATAGATAGTGTCACTACAATCTTTCTTGTACTTGTATTAGCATTTTATTTTGTCCCACTTTTAACAGGCGATAACATTTATTTTATTTTTGGAACCAGAGAACAATTCGGAAATTTTAATATTGTTAATTTTCTTAAGTGGATAAAATGCAACTAAAAGACGAATGTAATACAAATATTTATCCACAAATACATACACTATCGGACAAAAGTAGAGCAACAAAGTTCATTTTTATTCATGTTTGAATAAAAAAATATTAGGTTGTGATTTTCGGCTATGTTTACTAACACACTATCCTTACACTATTACTATAGTACTATTTTAGTACTAGTAGTATAGTACGAGTACTATTTTGGTGTACTTTTAATCAGTTTAAAAATAGTAAATAATAATGATTATAAAAATTGATGAGAATGGGGGCGACAAAAGTAGAGCAACAAATTGTATTCAACAGATTTTATTGTGTCTTATTTCAACAAAAAATATTTAACACATTTAAGAACAATAATAATTGAAAGTAATACGTCAGTAATTGATAGAATATCCATTATTATTAATAATTTGCTGACAACGGCGTGGCATTGAAGCAATCAACATCTGAATGACATTTTCGGGAACGTTCTGCTTCTTCCCAGAGATGGGGTTAAGGTCTGGGGATTGTGCTGGCCATTGCAAAACTCGAAAAAATATATAAAATAGGGTGTTTTATTTAAAAAAAAAACATGTTATATTCGCCACACTTTTTTAAAGCACCCTGTATACTCTATAATAATTTTAAAATGTGTATCTTAACCGTCCCTATAACTTTTAAATTTAATATTTTTTTGTAAACTTAAAAAAAAATGAGATAATGGACTTTACTCTATCGTTGACTCACCCTGTACTTATTGAAGAACTCCCGTATATGAAAATCGCCCAATCGCCAAATACAATGATGCAGAGTCTGGTGCTTCCTAACAGATTCGAGATAATGAGCCAAAACATCTGGTTAGGGTTCGAAAAACACGTGTTTCACATCTCAATTTATGGCATTCTGTAAAGGCGTCATTCTTGAAAGATTGGGCATTGAAAAAGCGACGAGTTTGTCGCGTTTAAAATCTTATAATTTTAGTCTGAATATAGTGTTTATCAATATAACTTATTTACAAATAAAAAAAATATTGCACAGGAATAAATAAAACAGAACATAAATAAAACAAAGTATTTTATTAATAATAATTTCAATAATTTACAAACAATTTTGTACACCAAACAAACCAAATCTCTACAGCATTAAGGGTCTATTACGCTGTACTTTAGGGTCGCTCTCAGGGGTCGGGTAAAGCGGGTGTGTGGGCGAAGGAAATATATATTATATTTCAGAAATCTGCCTAAAGCCGGAGTCTCATGCATCCGAAATCCGATGGTACGACATCCGAAATTTGAAGTTATCGTGTGAAATAAAAAAAGCCTGTCACATACATCCGAAAGTTCGTTCCGAAATTTGACAGTTTTGACATTTTTCTGCTGCGCTGAATAGAGATTCATGTCATGTTTTATTGGAGAAACACTTAAATAACTTCCTCGTCAAATATCCCGAAATTGCCCACTTCCCACTAAACTTGTTTTTAAAAACAAATGTTTTCAAAAAAAGTGAGGTTAAAAAACACACGATATCGTACAAAAGTTAAACAAAATTTAACTTTATACGACGTCGGATGATTAGTTAAAATTATCGGATAAAAATTGTTGTCAAAATATTTCGACCAATAGGAGCACCGTCGGATCGTCGTGTCATCGGATTTCGGATGCATGAGACTCCGGCTTAAGGCTTAGCCCCACTTAGCCCGATCCTGTCGTGTTAAGCCACACTCAAAATTCCAAGCACACGTGCTTTGATTAGGCTTGATTAAGGTTTGCAGAGCTTCAGCATTTGCCATAAAATAGCGAGCAAT
Source organism: Sitophilus oryzae (assembly GCF_002938485.1). Lineage (NCBI taxonomy): Eukaryota > Metazoa > Arthropoda > Insecta > Coleoptera > Curculionidae > Sitophilus > Sitophilus oryzae. The sequence continues at coordinate 3,153,549 of NW_022147480.1, forward strand.
TTGTTACAAAACATTATAAATTATATATCACTGTAGTCACAAAACTTCAATCTATTTCCGTATTCTCACGGAATTTTAAATTATTTCTTTATTTTCCAGAAAATTTGGTCCAAACATAAGAAATATTTTGTTGAAGTTTGGCCATCAAAATCTTAAAAATAAAGAAGTTGTCTAAAAATGTGCTACAATCTATACTAATATACATATACGAAAACCCTGTATATATATAGGTAGTTTTAGTTTAAAATATTGTTACTTCGCCGAGAGAAGAATCATAAAACTATTTTTATCGTAGAATTCCGACAGACATGTCTTTATTTTGGTTGGAAACTAACAATGAACTAATTTTACGTAAACATGATTTTTATTCTATACCAACGAAAATTTAGAAGTTAGTATCGAAAAATACCATTTTTTAAACACAAAACAATATAAAATAACAAATAATAAGAATATTTCGCATATACCTATGTAAATGTAAACACCCAGAAGAAATAAAAAAAATATATTTTAAAGGTCTATAAATAAGATTTCCTATGAGCAATTTAAGTAAATTACACTTTGTTATACAAATGTATACATACAAGAATTAGATCATACTGTCAAGGCTAAATGGCAATGTGTATTATTTGATTTGGCGGATTTTCGACGAATTTTTTCAAAAACCCAGTCTTTATTACGTAATCATTGCCTAGCAATATGATTGAAAATGTGTAATAAGAAGGTAATAAGCAATATCATTGTGAATTTGAAATAAAAAAAATATTTTCTACGCACTTTTTTAAATTAAAAAAAAATATAAGTTAGTTAAAACAGAAGATTTTAGAAAAAAAATGAGTTTTTAATTTTTTTCATATTGTTCCACCATTTCAACTGAGTGTAAAGGACTATAAAAGACATTTTCTGACGATTTTTAGTGAGTGACATATTTTACAAAGGTTAAAAAAAATACGATTTTAATTTTTTTTCCTCCGCTAAAAATCGTCTTTTCGTTTAAGAATCATGATCAGATTATTTTTGCATGTCTCAGACTTGTTAGAATTAGAAAAAAATCATCATTAATTAATTTTCATTTTTATTATAAAAATAAAAATAAAATTGAAAAAACAGTTTTTTTTAAATCTCGAAAACCGTTTGAGTTAAAGAGCTAAATCTTATTTTTACGTGAGGAATCTCCCCCACGAGAGATGGCACATGTTTTTTGAAACACCCTGTATAATATACATTATCTATTATCTCCATTCTTGGCACATAATTGTAATATTCTAACGTAAATATTTTTTGAAGAATTATTCGAAATTGGAGTTGAATATACGAGGCTGAATTGAAAGGCTGTATTGGAAAATAAAAAATAATAATCTTATAGAGGCTGTTAAAAGGTCGGACAAAACAAAAAAAGTTAACAATTATTGTACAATGAAATCAAAAATTCTTTTGACGTTATTTGATATGAGAACAACATCAAGTAGGCGAGAATCGGCGTTTCCCGGATTTTGTTTATCTATATTTGTCATTCAATCTGGTTTAGTCCGGAAGTTGTAATATGTAGAGCAACGTTTTTTTTTCTTGCATGCTCTTTCAAATCGTTTTTATATGCTGATATCGATACAAAAAGTCGGCTAAAAATAAAAGTTGATTATTGAGCGAAATTTTACACATTATTCAATGACCTGGGGAATATTTCTTTAAAGTATTTACATATACAGGGTGGTCCGAACTGTATTCCGGAAACTTCGGCAGCATATTCTGCAGATAAAAATAAGTAAAAAAGTTTGTATAACTGTAGGCAGGGTCCGGAAAACTACATGTTACTTTTAAAAACTACATAAACTACATTACATGTAGTTAATGTAGTTTATGTAGAGGGTGGACTTTATGTAACATATGTATGTAAACTTTCAAATATCAAAGGTTTGAAGTGAGGTTATAATAAGTTGAAACTTTAGAAAACACAATGTATTTAAGAAAACAGAAGAAATATGGCTTTTAATATAATATTCACACATCATTATTATATATATTAATATAATATTCACACATATTATAACATAATATAATATTCACACAAGAATATTATATTATATAATATTCACACATACTTTATTAACGTAGTTTTCATGTAGTTAATGAACGGGAAAAGACGTAGTTTTTGAAGAAAAACTACACGTATAAATTAAACATATTGACTAAATAGTTATTATCAAAGTAAAACCTCTAAAGGCGGGTAAGGGGAAAAATAGTTAGTTAAATAGTTATTAGACTGAAATCATAAATTTGAAATGTTTTTGTGTCAAAAGTTCAACAGAGACTATTTTATCATAATTTTTTCGCAGAAAAATTTATGATTAATTTAAAAATTAAAAATTTCTCAGATTTATTTTTCAGTCAAATAACTATTTACTCAACGTGTTTATTTTTTGACAATAATGACATGTATTGACTATTTCCATTCTAAATATCTTGAGAATGGTTGCTCGTAGCGATTTTTACCAAGAGACATTTTTTACGTAAAAAAATCAGGGAGATGTATATTTTTTCACTCGGTAGTTTTATACAGGCACGGACGAAAAGTTATTACTCTTCATAACAGTAAAAAAATATGTAGGTGGCGTTCTCTACAAGTAGGAGTCATATTGACATCAAAATCAAATTTCTCATGTCAATAAACTCCCAGACACCAATTTTCATCAAAATATTGACGTTACTTCAAAAATTATTAGGAAAAAATCGAAATAAACCACCCTGTATACAGGGTGGTCCGAACTTGCATACGTTTAAAGATACAGGATGTTAGACGGTTAGACCTTAAAAAAGTGTTTTTTGCAATTATTTTCTTAAATACTATTATTTTTTTTTAATTTGCTCTTGGCAGCACACTGAACACCAATGGTATAAATTTAATTTGTTATTAGGTATTTTAATACTTTTTTTTTAAGAAAAATATTTTTGAGGTATCGAATGAGATTGATATTATCACAGCTTATTCAGTACGAGCTGGTCATCTTCGCTTGTTTTGGAGTATCCGCGTTAGTAATGAGCGAGGCTGGTCTTGTTTTGGTCTTGCTTTTTGTGCCAGACTAAGACCACGACCAGTCTCATCACTATTGATCTCTGACTAGTGTTGTAAATGGAAATATTGGAAATTTCCAAACGTCTCGGAAATATTGGAAATATTGGGAATATTGGAAATATTTTAAGAAATACTTAAATCTTGTCATTAACGATTCAAACCCGATGTTTATTAATATATCTTTCATATTTTGTAACCCTATAAACATTAAACTTACTATAGAACAGTTTTACAAACATATAATATGGTGAATATATCGAGTTTGAGGATTCACCAACTTATTTGCAACCTCGCATTTCAACGGGGAAGTCCCGAGCTCGTAAGTCGTAGCGTAGTAAAAACTTACTGGTCTTCAATTTTGACCAATTTAAAAAGTGTATACAATACTAGGCTCAGTTTACAAGGAGTTGCAGTTAGCCAAGAAGCAACACAAATGATTGATAAAAATGTTAAGCAGTGAATATTAGATGACGAAGTATTTTGGGCCCAAATTTCCAACGTAATTAACATTTTTGAACCTATTGGCAAATGGTTAAAAATTGTAGAAGGAGATTATAGCACCATTCATTTTGCTGTAAAAGCATTTTTGATATTAGAAGGGTAATTCAGAATAATCTTGCATTGTCCTAACTTGACGACAAAGAAAAATCCGAATTGTTGGAGTTTGTTGACAAAAGAGAAAAAATTGCTATTAAACCCATTCATTATGCTGCAGAATTACTAAATCCAAAATCGCAAGGTTCTGAACTTGATGAAACCCAAACTCTTTCTGCCATAGAATGCATACTTAATATATCAAAAAATAAACTCAATACAAAGGAGCAAGAAATAATAGATGAAATAGCAGATTACCGTTGTAGAAGTGACAAGTTATTTGGAAATAACTTCTTATGGAAAAGTAGTTTTGATAACCCAGTCTCCTGGTGGAAAGGACTGTGCTCTTCATCTTCATTATCACAAGTAGCTTCACGAATGTTGATGATGCCAGCATCTTCGGCTGCCACGGAACGCAGTTTTAGCGTTTATAGTCATATTCATTCAAAAAAGAGAAACAGGCTTACTAATGATAGAGCCGCTAAGCTACTCTATGTACCCCACAATGAAAACTTGCTGAAGAAAATAGGAAACGGCAATAGATCAATTTTTATTTCCGATACTATTGAAGATTTTAAGGAAGTAGACTGGCAAGAAGATGTTATTGAGTGTGATGCTGATGACAGCGATAAAGATATGCCTCTTGCTCGACTAGTGTGTCAAATATAATTTTTTTTGTATAAATTTAACCTTAATTTATTTTTTAATTTGAAGAATAACTCTTTATTTGTGTTTATGTATAAGCATTTTGTGTTTTGCAATGTTTTGTTATGATTTTTATAAATAAATATTTCATTTTTTTTTATTTTTTAAAATATTTCATATATTTCCAATATTTCCAATGCCTTCAGGAAATATTTCCGGAAATATTTCCGAAAATATATTTCTGGAAATTTTACATCACTATCTCTGACACTGTATTTACAGGAGTTCCACGTGGCCTACGTGTACATTACGATGGGTAATTCCCCTAGGCCTGGCTTATGGGTTTTGGAGAAATCTGCTGATTATGGAAAAACCTACACGCCGTGGCAGTACTTTTCCGATTCCCCTGCAGATTGCGAAACCTATTTTGGCAAAGAATCTCTCCAGCCAATCACGAGGGACGATTCCGTCATTTGTACCACCGAATATTCGAAAATTGTACCATTAGAAGGCGGAGAGGTAAGATATGAAAACTATACATACACACTGTGTGCCGAAACTTTCGTTTTAGTTTAATCTTTTTTACGAAAGCGTAGAGCTGCCATCCCAACAATGAAATATAATTTTAGCAAAATTTACACTTTTTCTGTAAATTTACAGATTTTCTGTAAATTTACACTTTTTCTGTATGTGTTAAATTTACACTTTTTCTGTAAATTTACACATTTTCTGTAAATTTACAGATTTTCTGTAAATTTACACTTTTTCTGTAAATTTACAGATTTTCTGTAAATTTACACTTTTTCTGTAAATTTACACTTTTTCTGTAAATTGCATGCGAAATTTACTACCCAGCAGAATGACGTCTCGGCATCGACCTGCTCGTTACTCACGTTACAAGTGAGCATTGTTCTCCGCTGATTAAGTTGCTATTGTGCCTAAGTAGTACATATATTCATCAGAGATTATGGACGAATACATTAAAACCTACTTTCATATCGGATTAAGTCATAAAGAAATTTTGACATGTCTGCTAGAGGATGGTTATGTTAAGTTTACATCATTTGCAGACGACAGTTTACGTCATCCCAGAGGTGGAGGCCATCAGATCCTCTTGCAAACAGTAATGCATCGGAAAGGGTGAAAATACTTTCCGGGTCGATTAAAAGCATATTAGAAAACATATTAAACAAAAAAATGCCATACTATTATATCATACACATTCGAAATTTAATACATAATCCCTAAAATAAGAGATCACCCGATTTTCTGTACTATGTTAGACCAGGTTCAGTATAGACGATGAGGAATAATTCTTCAAGTATTTTTGAAGAGAGTGTGGTTTCAGAACAAAATATATCTTTGAATATACTGGGATATTGCTTAATCTTTTCATATAGTCCGCATGTCTTCAATCCTTCAATTAATTGCCGCAGTGGTTCCCTAATTCTGTCTTTACTAGTAAAGACTTTTGTGAATAAACTGGCGTAGAACAGAATTCGATGGGAACTACTCGTAGAATAACGCACCACTGTTGCCCTAACGCATAAATTAACAGAAAAAGTGTAAATTTACAGAAAATCTGTAAATTTACAGGAAAAGTGTAAATTTACAGAAAATCTGTAAATTTACAGAAAATCTGTAAATTTACAGAAAAAGTGTAAATTTTGCTAAAAATATTTTTCAATGTTGCGATGGCAGCTCTACGCTTTCGTACTTTTTAAATCATTTTTGGTTATTAAGTTATTAGTCCGAGATCCCAGGGCCGCCAGATTTTACTTATTTTCTGTTCTGTTTTTATCTACTTTTAGTCCCTGGTACCTAAACTCTTATTAAACAATGCACATTACAGTTGAGGGTTGGAACCTTTGGTGTTACACAGCAAAATAAAAACACTAAATCACCACAATACACCAAAACACTTTTACTTTTACACTGGACGCGCGTTTCGCTAACCATGATTATAAACTAAACTAGTTTATAATCATCTGCTGATGATGCTAACATGGTTAGCGAAACGCGCGTCCAGTGTAAAAGTAAAAGTGTTTTGGTGTATTGTGGTGATTTAAACAATGCACATACTAAAGCCTAATTTACACGTGTCAAGTAGCTAAAGCAAGTTACTAAATTTAGTGACCTGCATGGTGTAAACAACCCAATTAATACTTGCGCAAGTAACAGATTTAGTAAACTGTTTAGTCAACTGAATAGAAACGATTCCTATTTACTTGCGCAAGTGTTCATCCCCACCTCTGTTTTTGAGCAACTAAAGCGCAGACTAAACAAGTGTAGACCGGCCAGTTTAGTCAAGTTCATTAGTAAAGACTACTAGCGTTTATTTTTTTTTTTGAATTATTAATAATTAATTTTGTCTCTTGAATAAGTTTGTACAGAAATATCGTGATGCTTATGGGATACAAGGGCTGCCATTTATAAAAATAAACAAGCTCGGGACTTGAATAAGTTTGTAAGCGGTCTCTTGAATAAGTTTGTACAGAAATATCGTGATGCTTATGGGATACAAGGGCTGCCATTTATAAAAATAAACAAGCTCGGGACTCGGGACACAGCGTATAAGGAAATTGAGGAGATCATGGGTATAGAAGGATTCGGATTTCATGAAATAAAAAACAAAATAAAGCATTTATGAAATCGGGAGCAGGTTCGATGGATATTTATGTCCTCAGTGTAAAATCCCGTTTAAATCAACAACTAAACATCAATAAAAATTAAAATGTAGACGCTCACTAAAATGAACGGGCTAAATTTTAGCTACTTGATTGTAGCTTGCTTTAGCTACTTGGTACGTGTAACTGCGGCTTAATACTATGAAACTTGAAAATAAGTAAGGTCTGGCAACCTTGGCTCTTTATTAAAGACCAAATCCAAATATTATTATTGTTTGCCTTCTGTTAACTCTTTAATGTTGAATAAAAATGCCAAAAAGGTGCGTATACACCAAAGAAAGATTGGCAAACAGGATCCTAAACGTTTGTAAATGCTTGTAAATGTTTGAAAACTACAAATAACTATTTTTTTAGATACCAATAGGAGTTCTGAAACATAGACCATCCGCAACGCACTACTTCAATTCGACAGTTCTGCAAGAATGGACCAGGGCCACCAATGTGCGTTTCAGATTCCTCAGAACAAAAAATCTTTTGGGTCATCTAATGTCCGTGGCTAGACAAGATCCCACCGTTACCCGTAGGGTAAATACCTTTGTTTTTAGTTCTTTTATTCTCACACAAGGCGATAAAGATATTTGAGCGCACCTTGAGTAAATAGTACAAATATGTACAAATAGTGTCTTTTTCTGTTGTAGTACTTTTATTCCATCAAAGATATCAGTATAGGAGGAAGATGTATGTGTAATGGACATGCCCAGACCTGCGATATACCCGATCCTAAAGATCCACGAATTCTAATGTGCAATTGCCGGCATAATACTTGTGGTTCCAAATGTAACGTCTGCTGTCCTGGATTCGAACAAAAAGCCTGGAGACAATCGAAATACGATGATCCCTTTAAATGCGAACGTACGTACTATTTATTATACAGGGTGTTGTATAGTGTGTCTTAGAGAATTAGAATTTTGCAAGTTTTGACTTCGTCATATAGGAAACCAACATATTTTTCAGTGTAAAAACCGGCACGAAAAACGGGCACTTTAACATTTTGATGTTTTTTAAAGTTTCATATACTTTGTTCTAGTCGGCCGATTTTGATGATTTTTTAAGCAATATGTAGCTAAGTTATTTGACTTTTTAGTGTCTCTTTCTAAATTAAAAATGAAAGTTCCCATCTGTTATACGAGGGAAAACAAAATGTTGATATTTTAGGGATAGTTTGAAACACACTGTGGAATAGAACAAGGAATTTAAAAATCATTTTATCATCTAGGTACATCTTTTCCAGTGAACAAAGTTTTGTCACATTTCGGGAACGTTAGGGAACAGTTACGTATCTGCATTTTATTGCTTTTCATATTATGCAAAAGACGGGCCTGGTAACGTAACGACTTCACCTAGCACATTTCCCTTAAAGGAATAAAATGCTCACTGGGTTTCTCCAACTATATATTTGCTATAGCTTTATTTTTGTTGGAGATAATCGCTTTTCGTAACTTTTACATTAAAACCATGCCTTTGCTTTGGTCCTAGTCAACAGACCTATGGTAATCGCAAAACAATTTCCGATGCCCATGATCAACTTTGAGTGAGAAGCGATGGCGACAGCGCTGCCCGATTGTGATGGATTTATGAGATGAATCTTAATTTAAAATTGACAAACAACATATTTATCATGTCATTTTTTTTTTGTTTTCAAGAGTTTTACGTTTTATTTTTAATTTAATAGCTAATATTTTAGTAACTAATTGATTTATTTGTTTTATAGCGTATTTTACTTATTACATATTGGCAAAAACTAGACCATTATGAAGATTATTCTAAGCGTTATTGTGAGTTATTTATTTATTTATTTATTGATGTACATCTTACAACGCCATATGTGGCAGTAACAAGTAAGAGGGTGCTATTAATGTACAAACTAATAATCACAGAATTTAATAAAAACTAACTTGGTGAAAGTGGTATAATGTGCTTATCAATCAAACTTATTTCTCTGAGTGCAGTCAATGGTAATAAACGACTTTTATTGTTACGTTCTCGTTCAAATTGTTTATCAGGGAAGCTACAAGCTCTTTGCTTTGATTGTATAAATGCTTCGGCATATTTTCAACACACAATTTCAAGAAATGCAATACAAAAACTCGAAAATTTAGTTTCTAAAACAACTGTTTGTGCTTAAAAGTGCAATTTTTAAACAAAGACTACGAAAATACCCAAAAAAAAGAAAATTGCTCACAAATATTCAACAACAATACGATATTATATAAAATAATGACTGACATTAGGATAATTGTCAAATAATAAAGGACGGCATTGCTGAACACGCAATGTGACCAACATAGCGGTTATAAAATTCGGTTTAAACAAATTGCAGCTTTAATCTAAATAAAATATCTGTCACAATCATTTGCTCTATAAAGTAAAATGAAGAGCTGCTCGCTATCTTAAATTATACAACAAATTTAAACATTTTTGCCAAAATGTCATTTAGTCGGGTTTATAGACTTTAATGTCAATGTCGATATGATTGATGACGTACATCGGAAAATGTTTTGCGATTGCAATAGTAAGTTGTAGTCCCGAAACAGGCCTTCTTAAAATAAGATTTGCTTCGTTTAATCTTCTTCTTACAGTCCGTCACTGGCATGTACATTCCTTAGTGATAAACTTGCAATAAGTTGATCGTCTCGATTCGAAGTTCTCATAGGAAGGTTCCTGGACGTCTAGCATATGAACTTGTCTCGAGGAAGCGCCTGCGTTGTACTTTGTGCCCACCTAAATATTTTAGCGACATAATTTTGATCTCTATCATTTTCAATTAAAGCAACTATAGCGGATACAACTTCTGGAAATCATCTCTGCTAGAGGAACTGCCCAACAGCCAATAGACAATAATATGATTTTTCAATAACAGTTACATTACATAAATCATAAACACTATTTCATAGGTTTGTTGACTGGGACCAAAAGCACAGAGATGGTTTTAATGTACAGTTTACGAAAAAATGTTAGTGTCTTGTAAATATATAATTTCCAGCTTGCAACTGTTTTCAACACTCAAACGAGTGCGTCTACGATGCGGAGATCGACAAAAAACACCTTTCCCTAGACATTTATGGAAACTACAAGGGAGGTGGTATCTGTCAGAACTGTAGACACAACACCGAAGGTATCAATTGCAACAAGTGCAAGCCTAAATTCTTCCGGCCCTACAACAAACACTGGAATGAAACCGACGTGTGCCATCGTAAGAACTTTTTTTCCAACAATTAACGCAGTTTTTTCTAACATACCTTTCTATTTGTAGCCTGCAATTGTGATAATTTCTATTCAACCGGAAACTGCGCAGAAGGATCGGGACGTTGTGAATGTAAAATACAGTTTACTCCGCCAAATTGCGATTCGTGTAGTTTCGGGTACTACAGCTATCCCGAATGTAAGCCTTGCGAGTGCTTCATCAACGGAACGGTTGATCTTCAATGCTCCTACACTGACGGAACTTGCCATTGTAAAGAGAACTTTGACGGAAAAGACTGTAAGGAATGTTCCAGTGGATACTACAACTTTCCAGAATGTACTGGTAAGTATAGCTCCGGTTAAAACTAACACGTACCTATTTAAGAAGTTACTACATTAACTTGAATATAATTGAATTGTATATTTATTGTATTTTAACCAAATTACAGCTTGTGAATGTGACGCAGTGGGTTCAGACACAGAATCCTGTGACCAATCCTCTGGAAATTGTACATGTAAAGCCAACTTTTCTGGACAGAAATGTTCACAATGCCAGGATGGCTTTTTTGATTATCCATCTTGTAAATGTAAGTTAAAACTTTATATAGCCTTTTTAAATGGAGCATTTTTTTTATTAATGTGATTTTTTCAGATTGTAATTGTGATATTAAAGGAACAAAAGATGGTATTTGTGATAAAGGTACAGGCAAGTGTATTTGTAAGGAAGGATATGGTGGGGAAAGGTGCGATGTTTGTGTATTTGGTAAGTAAAAAAAAATATTTTATACGATAAGGACGTGTATGAGATATAGTCTGTGAAACGAATAACTTTGAATTTGACAGTTCCCGCGGTCTTTTCTAGTGTTAATTTTATTAGCTTAGCAACTTGCAGCCATGCTGAAGCAATGCCGTCTCTAATAGAACAGCCTCGGAGCGAGATTTATGACGTCACACTAGTTAGATTTTACGGATTAATAAATGTGTTGTAGAATACATGGAAAACATAATTATTCCTCGTATTTTTGGTTTGTATTTTAAAAATGATATAGTTTACATGAAATATACATAATTTACAGTTAATAAATACAATATATATATATACCTATTTATAGTAATAAATACTTTGGCAAATAAACTATGAATCATACAAATACAACAAATACACACAAAAATCACAACCTACCAAAATAATAATAATATTATTAAATAATTAATAATAAATACATCATTAGTAGGTATTGAATGTTTTTTTGTTAAATTAGATCGATTTTCAAACCTCAAAATTTAAAATATATTTTACATTTTACCCATTATCTTATGTCCCTATTTATTATTTGTATATTGTAAAACATTTGCTGCATTTGTATGGTTCATAGTTTATTTGCCAAAGTATTTATTACTATAAATAGTTATATATATGGTATTTATTAACTGTATATTATGTATATTTCATGTAAACTATATCGTTTTTAAAATACAAACCAAAAATACGAGGAATAATTATGTTTTCCATGTAGTCTACAACATATTAATCCGTAGTATCTAACTAGCGTGACGTCATAAATCTCGCTCCGGGGCTGTTCTATTAGAGACGGATTTGGTCTGATATTTAGAAATGTCAAAAGCTGATATGGCATTTTACTTTTGACAATTATGACATTTCGTGTTGATTTTTGGAAGAAGAGGAAGAACTGTCACTTGTTCTATTATCTTCCTTTTCTATTTCACGAAAGTAAAAAGAGTTACCTATCTGATTCGTTCAGTTAGGTTCACTCAATTTAAAGAATATCAGTAACTTTTTTGGTAGAGGGATTTTATATTTGCCATGTTGGTAAAAAATAACGGTCAAAATTCAAAGTTATTCATTTTATAGACTATACCTATTGAACATTGGAAACCGACGTTATGCCACGATGGATTTTGCAGTTCACAGTTCACACAGTGTAAGTTTTTTTAATGCCACTTTTTCACAGTTATCACGGGTATCACTGTTTAAATTTTTAAAGATTTTATAATTTTTGAAGATTCTGACTTTGACAAGAGAAAATTCGTTCTGTTCTTTTTTGCGGTTGTTCTTAGCAACCGCTATAGCAGCGCCAGATCCCGTACAACGTATGCGACCCAAAACAATTATACGTTTTTGCTGGAAGCCGAGTATTCCAATCTAAATTTATTTCCTTTATCTATGCATAACTTATAAGCTTTCTATAATTAGGTTTCTATGGATACCCTGACTGCAAGCCTTGCAGCTGTAACAAGGTGGGCTCTCTGGGCGACATCTGCAATGCTCTTGGCAAATGCAACTGTTTGGATAACTATGCCGGTCGTACATGCGATCAATGCAGTCCTGGATATTACAGCTATCCAGAATGTAGACGTGAGTATATTTCAGATAATACCTACAGGGGGTTTTTCATTAAAAGTTACTTAAGACGTAATTTAGACACAAATTTGAACGTTTCAAGTAAAACATTCTTTTTTATATTTGTTTTTATTAAAAATTAATATATTTTTTGCAGCTTGCGAGTGCGACACTCTAGGATCTCTCGGACTGTCATGTGACAATGACGGAAAGTGTAGCTGTCACGACCATTTTGCAGGTTTGAAATGTAACCAGTGCAAAGAAGGATTTTACAATTTCCCCACCTGTGAAGGCAAGTATAAGATTTACAAACTAAAAAACAAAATCAGAAATGGGAAATAAATTGTCATTTACACTAAATTTTAATTAATATCTATACCTTTACCTTTTATTAGGTATTTTTAAAAATTCTCTTGGTAAATGGATTCACTTTTACTTGGATGTAACGCTTGTCGTGTTTCTTCAGCTTATTGTAAAATTTCCTCCTTTTTAATGGAAACGTACTCGAACATGTGCCGAATTCGTACAAAAGGCATTTTTTTGACAAAAAACTGAACTCGATTGACAACGACTATCAATTTATAAACAGGATTGGAAAGTGCCCATAAGGACAATGTAAACACTATTTGGCGCTATTCTTGCAACGGTCGCGATCCAAAGGTTTTGAAAATTTCGGAGCGGTTCGCCTTTTTCCGGAATTATATCGCCAAATATTATTTATTCAAATTTATTATTATTTTCTTTTAATTTTATAAATAAAATATAGTGTGTTGCATAAAGAAACTTTATTTTCTATAAGGACATGTATTGGAAACCGACGTTATGTCCATAGATAAAAGAAAATAATCTACTATTAAGATAGATATGAAACTTAATAGTAAAATTTTGGGTCAAAGCGCCCCTCCGTGTTTTTAGTAGAGACTACGTTTAACCCAGCGCCTTCGCCTTTTCTGCTGTAAATGTTTTTTTTTGTTTATATTTGAATCCAAAGGATTTATTTTTAAAGTTACACTGATATATTCATAGACTTAAAATAAAATATAGACTGAGCATCTCATTCATAAATAGCTGGAACATGCGGTCAGACAATGTCTTGTTATTGTTTTAGGTTATAACGAGTGCGACACGAGCGATAGATAGGTTGTCTCTGTCGTAACGGTCGTTCCCTGACGACTCTGCCGAGAAACACAACACTGTCTTTCGTTTCTCAAGTATACCTGAACTCTCCGTATCATAGCCGGGTATTTTTTTATTTTAATGAAGCTATAATTAAATTAAAAATATATCGTATTTAAACTTTTTTATATTTTATTAAGATTTAGGACAGGTTTTTTTAAATAACAGTTTAGAAAAAACGTCTTAGAGTCCAAAAAGAATTTTATAATCGAAATTGCGTAATTTCTGAAATTAATAATAAATTATTAATTTTAGTCAAACATTTACAACCCCTAATATTAATCAAAACAGGATCTATTCCACAGATATAATAGAATCGGCGACAGGGAGAGAAAAAAAAATATGATTGTTGTAATTTTTTTTCTGGTTAAGTGATGTCTTATGTAAATTAGAGAAAACATAAATCTGTTCCATTAAAGCAAGGAAGGTGATAGGAAGTGGATAAAATGAAAACTACATTTATTTAACTCGGTACTGTCTTTATTATACCGGGTGCGTCCCAAAAGTGGCTCATCCCCATAATTTTTTTATATTTTCAAATAAAAAAACAAGATTTAGTATGTTAGTATATGACATAAATTAGGATTGATTGACGCATTCAATTGTTTTTGGTCACTTCCTGTTTCACCGGAAATGACTTTTAATTTTTAAACGGCACCCTCGGTATATTTCTACTTTATTCGATAGAAAATGACACTCTGAATAGAATGACATATCATATGTCAACTTTTTGACATTGCATATGGTTTTTGACATCGCATATGGTTTAATTGTAATTGTAACACGCTGTTCATAACGACAATTTGACTCGAAATACCAAGTATGTGATATCAATATATTCATAAAAAAATGCTTTTTCCAAATATCCTAATGAGTCACCCTTGTTCCATTTGAAAAAATTGACATATGTATGATTAAAAATACGATTTGTACATCTTTTAACCGGCCTAGACAAGACACGATACCCATTAGACGATCAAAACTATTTTTCCAAGGCTCCTTGATTAAAACTTAGTGTTTTTAACAACACCATGGCACCCTGGATTGAAATTTAAAATAGGATTTGTTTTTAAGCGACAATGTCAAAAGTTGACATATGATATGTCATTCTACTCAGAGTGTCATTTTTTATCGAATAAAGTAGCAATATACCGAGAGTGCCTGTAAAAATCAAAAGATGTAATCATTTCGGTGAAACAGGAATTATGTCATATACCTACTAACATACAAATCTGTTTTTTTTTATCTGGAAAAATAAAAAAGTTATAGGGGTGAGCCACTTTTGAGACGACCCGGTATATTAAAAAATATTGTTTTATAATGTAATATCATTTTAAAATTCTTGTATGTTATTTTAGATTCTGAAGATAATTTTAGAATAAACCGGAATATATTTTTAATAAAAACATTATTAATTATTAACAGGGTTATAATTATGATTTTGTTACAATGTAAGTAAGTAAATAATGTAATGTAAGAGAAAAAAATTCAGATTTTACATTTTACTAAAATATTATCTAAATAAGCGCCTTTCTACAACAACGCCACTGACTCCCAATGGGTAAATTGAGAGTTGCCTACCGGTTAAAAGTCGTTTCAAGACTTAAATGGATTATTTAAGTCAAATTTCTTGCAAATTTGGCACTGGCGAACCATATTTTATAGTTCTTGAACAGAAAAAGTCAATAAAATAAACACTTAAGGACTACAAGCTAAGAAAATGCGTTAATACAGCCGGGGACATAGCGGCAACAAAGCTTTACCGCACACGTGCGACACGTACTACAAGGTAATAAATGAATGAATAGGCTCCCTCGCCTCTAATCGGTGTTGTCATATTGTAAAGAACTTATCCTTTTTAAACAGTATCCATCTATGGAATATTAAAACCTACTTTATTAAACTGTAGTATTAATATCTCAATATATGTGTATAACAAGAAAAAAAATATTGATAATATTAAAGACGTGACAACATAGGCTGGATGAGGAAGGCTCGGTCGACTGTACCCAGAAGTAAATATGTGTACAAAAAAGATTGTTTGTCCGCGTTGAGATGTAAATAGTGTAGTCTATATTTTATTTTAAGTCTATGGATATGTACATAGGCTGGATGAGGAAGGCTCGGTCGACTGTACCCAGAAGTAAATATGTGTACAAAAAAGATTGTTTGTCTGCGTTGAGATGTAAATAGTGTAGTCTATATTTTATTTTAAGTCTATGGATATGTATATCTATTATTATATGTATATCTATTAATATCTATATTTAAGGACAAACAAAATGTTAGCTATGTTGTTAGCTATGTATTTACCAGTCTAAATGATACTAGGCATGCAATTTATATCCGGTATTTCTCCTAGATGTTTCCCTCCCTTTGAAATGAACAAGTTATAGCCATTTTCGGTTTAACAGGAAGAGATAAAAATAACAACTGTATGCCAATCAACGCATATTTATGTAACAAACCAACCAACCAACCAGTTAAAACTGCCTCCTTGCCACCCACTTCAACAATTCAAGTTTTGTATGAAAAACTAATCTTCTCAAATTGAAGTTTTCCAAGAGTAAATTATCAGCAGCAATAATTTCATCGGGGTTTACAATAATCTTAGAAGCCATAATTCTTAAGTTATAATAGTTGTTTCAGCTTAATTATAATTATATTCTGTATTATTCCCTATAAATCTTACCCGCCCCGCGAATGGGTAGTCGTTTGTTATATAAATTAAATGTCTAGTAATAAATTAAATTTCTAACAATTTAAAACAAGCAATCACTAAATTCCGTTAAAAAGTTAATGTGTTAAATGGCAACGCCGCATATGATCGTTAACGGTTGCCTGACGACTCGCTTTATTTTCGTCGGCCTAAACAGCAGGTTTACCAAAACTTGAATTAAACTCACAAGATAGCAATAATAAAGTAAACGCCACGAATGTTTGGGAGTGATTCATCGCTTGATGAAGTTAGAATCGACACGCGCGCTATCATTTTTACATTAAAAACGTAAATTTTTACCGCAGACGTAGGTTTTTAAAGGCCCAGTCTAATCATCTACCTGCGCTCCTCCTACTTATTCTAAAATGTTAGCGTGATTGACAAAGAAGATACTATATCGCGTTTCTTTGATTGATTCGTTTTTGTGCGTCAGTCCATTGGTGTGCTTGCAGTGCGACCAATGGGGCATTCCATTTTATATTTATAATCAAAAATATGTTTTGACAAGACTTTGACAGTTAAAACAACAAATTACAACAGATAATATATTGATTATTATATGACTTGAAACACCACGGCACTGGAAGTAAGTTTTATGTGACCTTGAACAGATTAGTTCACATGGTAGCGACCGATGAATCACTCCCAAACATTCGTGGCGTTTACTATACTTTGAAAATGGACGCTATAAACACTTTTCGGAATTTCTTCAATGAGAGCGGTTTATATTTTGAAAGATTTTATAATTTTTGAAGATTCTTACTTTGACAAGAGAAAGTTATTTCTGTTCATTTTCTGTTTTTGTTTGCAGTTTTCTTAGCAACCGCTATAGCAGCGCCAGATTCCATATACAACGGTCGCGACCCAAAATAATTTCGCGACCTAAAATTTTTACGGACTTTCCAATCTAAACTTGTTTCATTTATCTATGTAAACAGGTCATTAAATAATTCAATAATCATTTAGTAACCTGGCAACAAACATAGTTTTCTAAAGGTTTTCTACAAGCAGCGTTAATACAAATATACCGGGAGATTAATAAATGCAACATTTGTGTCGTTTTAAAATGGAACAAAATATACTAAATTCAGTAATAAATAAAATTATCTATGTACCATGGGAATTATAAAGTGTCAATAACCTCGGGCAATAAGCGTCCCTCGGCCCATAGGTCCTCGTGACAGAAACCTTGTCCTCGGTCATTAACGCCTTTAAAATTCCCTTGATACATAAATAACTATTTTGAAAGAAAATAACTATTAGTTTCGCCATTATCAAAGTAATATATATTTACTTAAACTCTGTTTTTCTGACTCATTTCAATCAAATGAATTGATCTTTGAGTGCAGGATTAAAGAAGGAGAAAATGTTTAAAAGTTTGGTTTTATTCTTTTTTAGATTGTAACTGTCATCCAGCCGGTGTCGTGGAAGGTTTTGCTGGATGCGGTTCTGTTCCAGCAGGTGAATTATGTGAGTGTAAGGAGCGAGTCGAAGGACGCATATGTAACAAGTGCAAGTAAGTACCGTATGATAGAAAAAATTGGTCAAGTGCGAGTCGGACTCGCGCACGAAGGGTTCCGTACCATTCATTATCTATACAACATTAGACACTATATTATTATAAACTTTTTTTCCTATTTAGCTGAAATTTTAAATGCGCGTATAACTAATTTAAAAAAAATGAAGAAACACATTACTAAAAATTGTATTAATCAATAATAAATATGTAAAAAGTAAAAATAAATATGTAAAAATATGTAAAAATTAAAAAAAACGATTAAAAAAAAGTCGCCTTGACTAGGATTCGAACCTGTCTTACTACGGCCCCAACGTCATAGTAGCGTAAAGTCCTAACGCTTTAACCACGCGGCCACCGAGGACTTGAAAGATTTTATGTAAAATTCTTACTTAAAAGATAATGTTTAGTGAAAGTACTTTTTTATTTATAAACATTTATTTAATTCTGTTTTTAGTATTTGTTCTTATAGCGGCAACATAGAGACATTATCTGTAAAAATTTCAACTGTCTAGCTATAACGGTTCATAAGATAGACCTTTGCTGACCTTTGTGACAGACGGACGGACGGACAGCGAAGTCTTAGTAATAGGGTTCCCGTTTTTACCCTTTGGGCACGGAACCCTAAAAAACGGCGTTCAGTTGGCTTCGAACTGACGATCGATGACATTCCCCGTATAATTTTACATATAAAATGATAGCGTTCTTCATTTCATAGCCATCGCTCACGCCGATTTCTGAAACTTTTCTGAAAAAAAATATCGCACTGATTATAGATATTACTACTGATGAAATAATCATTTTTAGACCGCTGTTCTGGAATCTAAGCCCGCACAATGCTCAAGGCTGCGAAGAATGTAACTGCAATAAATCAGGAGTGTTGGGAGGTATCGCAGTGTGCGACTCGGAAGACGGCCAGTGCGTGTGTAAACCTTCTGTGGTTGCCAGGGGTTGTTCAGAGTGTGTAGATGGCACGTACAAATTAGAAGAAGACAATCTTTTTGGTTGTACTGGTAAGTCAATTTGTTTGACTACTGAAAATATGCTTAAATAAGAAAACTTAATTTTAATAAAAATTTATTCTCTTTTTATTAGATTGTGGTTGCGATGTGGGAGGTTCCATAAATAACGTTTGTAACAAGAAAACTGGACAATGTCTCTGTCAGTCTAGAGTGACAGGACGGACCTGCAAAGAACCGCTTCAGGTAAATTATTCTCTTTAAATATTTTAAAACAGTCAAATATAAATTTGTTCTCATTTTAGGCTCACTATTTCCCTACTCTATATCAATACCAGTACGAGGTTGAAGATGGTAGAACGGCAGAAAATACAAGAGTGAGATACGCTCACGACGAGAATATATTTTCAAATTATTCCTGGAAGGGTTATGCGGTCTTCTCTTCTCACCTCCAAAGAGAAGTCATCCAGGAGATTAACATTTTCAAACCGTCTCTATACAGGATCGTTTTTAGGTAAAAATAGAGCTAAGTTAATTAAGCGGCTAGTTTAACGCGCTTAGAGCTAAACTAAATCTCGGACAGGTTGACTAGCGGCGACGGTATCGCCAGCTACATCTCGGACATGTTTTGTGCCACGAAATCGCCCATAAGGTTGCGCATCTTCTTATTTCTTCTATCAACGGTAGTACAAAATACAGTTTGATACTCTAGAAGTTCAAGATGCCTAAAATAATTAAATATAGTCGTACCTCTTAAACTGTATAAGAAATACCTATTTTCAAAGCATAAGCAACATTCTGTATTATTTTCAAACGCAGTTAATTTGTGTTAATAGACCAGTCGGCAAGTAGTTTTAGGTGGAAATAATTAGGGGCAAGCTGGAATAACACTTATTCTCTTTGTTTTGCTTTGTTGAATACTCAGTTAGGAGTTAGGCAGGGATGTGTTCTAGCTCCTCTCCTATTCAACATATTCATGGCAGCGCTCTCTATTATAGTGGACAGCAAACTGCAGGAGAGTGGAATGGGTGTTAGATATAGGTATGGCGGCGGTCTGTGCAACATAAAAAGAGTCAGGGCAAAAACACGTATAAAATTCATCACAGAACTCCAATACGCTGATGACTGCGCTCTAGTTGCAAATACGTTACAGTAATTACAGGAAATGCTGAACACATATACCTGGTCATACGAGACTTTGGGCCTTAAACTGAACATCGATAAAACAAAAATCATGTGCACTTCCGCGGAAAATCATAACAGCGCTATAAAAATCGGAGAAGAACTATTGGAATATGTATCGGAATTTAATTACCTCGGCAGTTTGATTTCGTAAAAGGCAAATATCGACTCTGAAATTCAGCACAGAATCAGCAGCACCTCAAGAGCATTCTGAAAATTAAAAGACAGGGTTTTCTACAATCATGACTTGAGCACAAAAACGAAACTTGCAGTGTATCGAGCAGTAATAATCCCCACCATGTTATATGGAAGCGAAACCTGGGTGCCGTACCGCCGGCACACGAGCGCATTACACAAGATGCAACAGAGACACCTTAGACAACTTTTAAGAATCAAATGGTACCACCATATCTCAAACGTATCAGTCCTTAAAAAAGCAAGCTGCGAGAGCGCTGAAGTCATGATTACTAAATCTCGCTTAAGATGGACTGGCCACATATGCAGGATGCAAGAAAACCGCCTACCGAAATCTCTTCTTTACGGTGAACTTGTAGAGGGTAAGAGGAAACCGGGTGGACAACTCAAAAGATACAAGGATGTTGTTCATGAAAACTTAAAGGGGATAAGTATGCAGCATCAGTGGGAGGAAGCAGCGCACAATAGAACGCAATGGAGAAGAATTGTAAATTCAGTTAATAACGACAACCAAAAAGTAAAGAGGCAACAAAGTAATGAGATTTTTGAATGTCCGGAGTGCGGAAGAGAGATAACATCACGTATCGGGCTTTTCAGTCACAGATAAGCTCATGACAGGAAACGCCTTGCGTAACCATCTTTTGATGCGTGTCAAATACTCGTCAGCGAGTAATGGCAGTGAATACTCAATACTAAATTTGCACGGTCTAGCGATCCCGGATTTGGTCACCATATTGGAAAATACTGTCAAATTATGACATTTTTATGTTTTTTTTTAATAACTCGGTCTGGGTGCACTGTACAGAAAATTTGAAAGAGACTAAAAAGAAAGCTATTTAAATTCTCTACAAACGGTCCTATTCACTGATTTCGTGTATGAACAGGTTAACGAGATAGAGGCGCTTAAATACAAACATACGAGTATATTAGTGGTTCATTTAATATGAGAAACTGATTCTATGTAAATTTGAATAATTTGCCAGTACAAATTTATGTTTTCTTGTGCTCTTTTCCACACTACCTGGCGGTAGATCACTCGGCGCACTTTTCTTTAAGTGGTTTCCCCTATAAGCCTAATCCTAATCTTTGTGTCTTACTTCGGAATAGTATTATGAAACACTAAAACTAAATTTTAGTAAATTTTGGTTCGCGGTTATTTCCCCTATCCGCCACCTGTGGTCGCGTCCGATGGGAGTTTGGAGTTCTCCACGCGGATTTTCTCAAAAACTGACTACGGAAACACGGAATATCTCAAAAACTGCGACTTTGACTGATTTTGATGTTATTACAAATTTTGTTGCAAATATTATTCCTAATCATAAATTGAAAACCGCGTTTCGCTAGCTACTGTAATTTTGGAGTTACGATTTTTTAAAATTTTTAACCCCCTCCCCTAGCCCCTTACCAACCACCCACCCCCACCAAAAACTAATGGCCAGATTCTCGGGTGCCACAGTATTTTTGTGCCAAATTTGGTTAAAATCGGTTTAGCGGTTTTTGAGTTATCGTGTTACAGACAGACGGACAGACAGACAGACATCATAAAAATATTTTGTATTTAGGTCATTTATGACCCAAATAACTCATTTAGAGTGAAATTAAAAAAAAAATAGCCTTAGATGTTAATTGCTATAACTTTAGAACTGATAAGTTTAGGAGATAAATTAATAGAACCTTTTTTGTAGAGAATTTAATTCGCTTTATTTTTGGTTACCTGCATTTTTTTTCTACAATGCACCCAGACCGAGATATTTTAAAAAAATCCATAAAAATGTAGTTCTTATATCGACTTTTTCAAAATGGCGGCCAAATCCGGGATCGACAGACCGTGCAAATTGAATATATCATTCAGCACATCAAAACAAAGAAAATAAAAAATAATTCAGCTTGCCCCTAATTGTTTCCACCTAGGTTTATATAAAACGACGTACCGACTGGCCTATAAACACACTATCGTGTGTTTTAGGTATGTCAATCCAAACCCCTATACAGTTACTGGAGGTGTGCGAATTATACCCGACAATCCCAACGCCAACGAACAATATTTGAAGGTTCATTTTAAGAGTACTCCCATTCCAGACTTCACCACAGCTTCCGGAGAAAGTAGTACCGTCGCCACGCCGTTCGTGGTCGATCCTGGCAGATGGAGCATCAACATTAACATCAACGACAGCGTTCTCCTAGTAATTGAACCATATAGAGTTACAAAAACCACAGTATAAAAATATAAGCAGTAGTTGTAGGGTACTTTCGTCGATTTAATTTATTTTGTTTTGGAAGCATCAGTATATCGTGTTATGGTTTGGTTTGATTTGGTTTTTTTGTTATTATGGTGTTTTAATTGCTGATAAAGCTATCCTTACCTCATTTTGTGAATGTACAGGGTATCCCACTAAGAATAGCTCTCGGCTGTATCTCGGAAACTATTAGCCGTAGGGGCTGCGGAAATAAGATTTATAGCTAAAGAGGCTATGGGAAATTGCTGGAAATTATTTTCAAGTTTGTAGAACGACCGCTAGGGGGCGCAACTGCAACAAAAAATAAGAAAATGGAGTTTTTACACAATTTTGCCTAGATAAGGTGTACTATAAGTAATAGCTTCATAATCTTCTGTAAATTTTGAACATTTTTTGTTAAAGTCATTTTCCCCTAACTACCAAAATAAAATGGTGGGGGAAGGTTAGATCTATTTTTATTTAAATATTAATAATTCTGGACGGGATGATCGGAATCCAACAAGCGATGGCTCGTTTAAAAGAGCGTTTCTTACCCTATATTGTACCATATAAACAATAATAATAAGCTTTTGAACGTAGACGCTAGGGGGCGTTGTCTTACAATTTAACAAACATTGCGCGTTTTTTCAAAAAAATTAAATGCAATAGTATATGTAATTTTAGCTGATAGTAAAGAGTAGTAAAAGTTTAAAAAGTCAGCGAAAACCGTATCTTGATATCTTCTTTCAAACCGAAGATATTAGCAAAATTATAATAAATACCAAAAAATAAGCCCTTAATTACATTATTTTTACAACACGGTATCAGTAGCCCTCTTAATTATGCCCATTTTAACAAAAAAATAAGATAGAAACAGTTAGTTTATTTTAAAATCGACGAAATACCAGAATACCATAATACTAGAGGTATTAATATCTAATAATTAAGATATTAATAACAGTGAACAAGAAACGATAATTCAGTGAAGTAATGGTAGGCTTTGGAAAAAGTTGCTTTTGACGTAATAGTTAAAACGTCAATTGTTATTAGATCAACATTTTGATAGTCTTATCAGCGTTTTTATCTTTTGATTGCTTTTTCAAAATGCCAACAACTTCAACTATTTCAAATAATAAAGGCATCATTTTATTATTTTTATTTATCTCTTGCGGATCCGAAATTTAAAGAATCCTATAAAAAATTTCCAACGCATTTAAAATCTGATTTAACAAACTCGTTATATTGATACGTTTCCAACTTCCAACGCATTTAATAGTGATTTAACAAACAAAAAATGTTATTGACCAACATAAATCATAAATTAATGAATAAGTTGCAGGTATTAATAATAGATATGATAATTTCGATTATAAAGAAATTTAAGGAGAATAATCCTGGAAATATATTTCCAGAGGCTTTCAAATCGTTTGTTTTGTTTGTTACTAAACCATTCACAAGTACTTGGTTTGAGAGACATTTTTCATGTTTGAAATACATTAAAATTTATAGTAGAGACTCCATGAAAAATAAACGTCATCGCCACTTGCCTTACTTTCAATCTAAAAAGATCTTTTCACAGCTCTTCAATAATCTGATGATTTTACTGATATAATAATAAATAACTTTTCTTTATTAAGAGACCGACTCATCAATTTAATATATAAAACATAATTATTTTTTCTCTCAATACTACCAATTTTTAAGTTTTTCGTAAATAAATAAAAATAAAATAAAATTCTATGATGTACTCCATAGTGACTCCATAGTAATAGAAAAAAAATAGGTAACAGATAAAATAGATTAATAAAAACTATACTTGTACAGGGTGGGTCAAATTCGACGCTTTTAAATGGAAACCCCCTTTTCTATAGGAGATAGGCGAAAACTAATATCGGTGTCTGGAGCTCAATTTTCATCAAAAACATGATGGTGAAAACCGCACATCAATATCTGTTACCGCTTCGGAGTTACGGGGTGTTTTTCAAAAATGTGCATTTTTAACAAATCGCTGTAACTTTTTTGCTATGGAAAATTTTGTATTTCTATGAAAACATTTCCAAAGCACCTTTTTACGTAGAATTTAATGGTTTAAGTATAATTTTTTTAAATTAATAATTTAAGAGTTATCAACAGAAAAATTGATTTTTTATTTGGGACACCCTCTATATTTTTAATTAACTGAAAAGAATTTAAAATTACCTTTCCAAAAATATAGCACACTTGATATTTTGTTATAATTCTCTTCGAAATACAGAATTTTTAAAAGTTCGCCACTTTTAACTAGTAGGCTTTGGACCCCTTATTGATGATATGCCTTTAATGGAACTCGAAAACATATTTTTCCAGCAAGACGACGCTCCGCCTCTGAACGCTGAAGTTATCAGCAAATTTTTGCAGCCAATTTCAAGAATAATTGAAGAGCTAACCATGATCCCAGCCGTTGGCCGTCGAGGCCGCCTGACTTAGTGCCCATGGATCTAATCCTATGGATATATTTGCGGGAGAATAAAGGTTCCTTATTCTTTCGTATAACCTAGACAAGAATTAGAAATACTTAGCAGTTATGAGAGGGTATCTTTCACCCCCACTGAGTTAATGAATTCCGTGAGAAATGTTCAAAACTACCCCCTCTGTCCATAACAGAAGACTGTCGATAAGTCGGACACCTGTAGCAAAATCTCAAGTCTCGGTTTGCTATTTATTTTTATTGTTATTAGATATAGTTTAAATGTGTTGATGTTGGTTAAATATAGTTTAAATTGTCATAAAATTCTGCATCTCTCATAGAAAATATTATTTTCGTTTTAACTGATGCTCACAGCTAGAATTTTTTTGCATTACAGCCGGTGCCGTTCAAAGCCTACTTATTTAAAGCGGGCGAATTTTTATATACCCTATATCTCGAAGAGGAATCGAGCAAAATATCAAGTGTGTTATATTTTTGGAAGGGTAATTTTAAATTCTTTTCAATAAATTAAAAATATACAGGGTGACCCATATAAAAAATCAAATTTTCTGTTGATAATCCTTAAATTATTAATTTTAAAAAAATTATACTTAAACCATTAAATTCTACGTAAAAAGGTGCTTTGGAAATGTTTTCATAAAAATACAAAATTTTCCATAGCAAAAAAGTTACAGCGATTTGTTAGAAATGCATATTTTTGAAAAACACCCCGTAACTCCGAAACGGTAACACATATCGATATGCGGTTTTCACCATCATGTTTTTGACAAAAATTGGGCTCCAGACACCGATATTAGTTTTTGTCTATCTCCTATAGAAAAGGGTGTTTCCATTTAAAAGCATCGAATTTGACCCACCCTGTACATTATAATAAATACTTGTACATTTGTACATTATAAATATTTTTGAGCTATGTTTTTAACCCAGAGATAACATATATTTACAAACTGGGTATTATGTAAATTAGGGGGGGGGGCAAATAGACGCAACTAAAATTTTGTCGCCTACCCAGTCACACGGGTCACGATCCGCCACTGCTATCACGTAATGAGAGCTTTACCGAAAGGTTGTGATGAACTAGGCGATGCGGCAAAATTTCATGTTTAATATCAAAAAATGTAATTTTTTTTATCCTTTTTTAGCAAAAAAACGCGTGCTTCTTGGTCGAGATAAGTTGTAAAAGACAACCGTATATTAATTTAATAAACAACTACACCGTAAAATCACCGCCAATGGCGACAAAATAACTTATGCTTACTGCTTACATTTTTAAACCGTGTCCCTAAAAACATTCACACTTAAATAATTCGTCTTTTAGGATTATTTCGTCTTATTGCCCGAAGACTTTTACCTAGCTACGGTTTTGAACTACAAAATTGAGACACCCTGTACTATCAATCAGACGGATCTATGCAGACACTACGCCTACCCGAATATATCTTACTATGACAGAACTTTTGGCGTGGGAGGATACACAACTGACGGAAAAAAGGACGAGATTCTTAAAGAATACTTTAAAGACAGTAACGTAAGTTGTTGGCTATTTTATTTTTCTACGTTCCATATAATATAATATACAAGTGAATCTGGTTTCGATATGTTCACAATCTTTCATAATCCGAATGGAATCGATAGACGATAGTTAGATTTCTTTCTCAATCATCCCAGTTCAGAAAATGACTCCATCAAATTTGCGATTGAGAAAGTGAAAAACTTCTGTCTGCCGTTTCTAGATGTCCTTGTTAGTTGAAATAGGGGATGTGTTGACTATATAACCACAGATTATACAGATTATAAACTTTATTTTTTCTTTATTGTTTTTCGTGGTTCCAATTTTCGGAATCGGGCACTAGTTAGGTTACTAGTTTGCGCACATAGCACGCCCACTTATGGCCTCTAAAATTGTGCACAGCGCCTGACCGGCACAGTTATTAGAGAGATATCGGAAAACCGAATAGCGTCATGCAGTATTTACGCGTACCTTATCATGGTTACGATATGCGCGAGTCAATTTTTAACGCAACACCCGCTAATAACGTTACCGCCTGACGTAATTTGCGGATCAATTACACCAAGCGCTATTTCTAAATAACGTTTAAGGATTGCTTAAATGGGCATGTGCGGGTATTTGATAACCGAGGCCGGGGTGCAACTTTGTTCAAGTTAGCAACCGATCGTTAATTCTGCGAAATATGGTATCACTATCACACTCTTGCACACGTTGTGCGACACGGTCTAGGCAGTCGCCTCGCCACAAAGCGAGAAATCAGAATATCGCTACGAATCGATGTTGCTACTGAACATAGTGCCTCAAGCTACAAAATTACTTTGCTATCGCTTTGAAACATGAACAAAGTTGCACCCCCGGCCGGCGAGATCTTTTATTTTAGGTTATGTTTGAATTGTTTTGAATTATTACTTTAGTTTTATTAGGTAATTTGATATTTAAGTAGCTGGGATTGGTTTTAATTAAATAAATATGGCCCAAAATGTGAATTCCACCTCTTCCAATATTAAAGAACCTATAAAGAGGTTTAGGTTTACAGCAGATGACGACTTAAGCTTGATTTTCATGCGTCCGTTATCCGTTGATACGATGGTCCGATATTAATTTTATTGGTTGACTTTAAAGACTTCAATTGGTTAGAAACGGTTAACCAATCGAAGTCTTTAAATTCAACCAATAAAATTAATATCGTATCATCGTATCGTCGGACAACGGATGCATGAAAATCAAGCTTTAGCCCTTCGAAGAGAATTTGTTGCTTGTTGTTCTAAACCCATTGGCAGACGTTGAACAATAAAGCACTGGAAATAAACACTTTAGCTCTTTAGTTTTAAAATACCTAATAAAACAATTTCAAAGTTTTAAATTCAAAGTTAGGTTAAGTTTAAACAGCGGACGCGACGCGAACAGCATTCTTTCCGATCCGATAACTATAAATGAAAGCACTGTTCATTAAAATGTTGTATCCTGTGTTATAGGGCTTGTTTCTCTCTACAATTGCCTGTCTCACAATGTACCGTTTGTGTCCAGGAAGGGTTCATAGTTTCATAGTTGTCGATTTTCGAAAGTAAATCTGTACATTTATATTATTTTGTATATGTTTCATTTTATTCATTTTATGGAAAGCACTGTTCATTAAAATGTTATATCCTGTGTTATAGGGCTTGTTTCTCTCTATAATTTCCTGTCTCACAATGTACCGTTTGTGTCCAGGAAGGGTTCATAGTTTCATAGTTGTCGATTTTCGAAAGTAAATCTGTACATTTATATTATTTTGTATATGTTTCATTTTATTCATTTTATGGAAAGCACTGTTCATTAAAATGTTATATCCTGTGTTATAGGGCTTGTTTCTCTCTATAATTTCCTGTCTCACAATGTACCGTTTGTGTCCAGGAAGGGTTCATAGTTTCATAGTTGTCGATTTTCGAAAGTAAATCTGTACATTTATATTATTTTGTATATGTTTCATTTTATTCATTTTATGGAAAGCACTGTTCATTAAAATGTTATATCCTGTGTTATAGGGCTTGTTTCTCTCTATAATTTCCTGTCTCACAATATACCGTTTGTGTCCAGGAAGGGTTCATAGTTTCATAGTTGTCGATTTTCGAAAGTAAATCTGTACATTTATATTATGTCGTATATGTTTCATTTTATTCATTTTATGGAAAGCACTGTTCATTTGAAATCGACCGAAATGCACCAAACCTATACTTAATAAAATTGAATTAATTCCAGCATTTGCAAAACATCAAGGTCTACAACAGGGTACCTCTACTCAACTCCAACCAATCAGAGATCTACTTCAATCTGACAGCTTCCAAGCCAGGGGCTTACGTCTTGCTCGTCAATTACATCACACCTTTAGACGATTTACGCACTCATCGCGTGAATGTGGTCGCTCAAACCAAGTATGGACCTCAAAACGGTAACGTCATCCTATACTCCTGTCCGTACACTAGCATGTGCAGGCAGGTAGTCACCAATGAGCGAGATGGCGTGGGAATATTTGAAATCGATGGGAATTCTATGGTGGTACAGCTAAAGGTTTGTATTTGATTAGCTTAACCAAGGTTTATAGAGGGTGTCATTGAAATGGCGTAAAAAAAGGCGTATCAGGGGGTGATAGTACTACTAAAAATAGTAAAAAAAGTTCCTATAAGTATAGGGCAGAAAATGCATATTAAGGGAGTTAGGGGCACTGAAAGGGTGAATTTAAAAAACGGTTGCTTTGAAATTGTGGGCTTAAAAAACGAGATAAAATTTCGAAAAAAAATGCTTTGCCATAAATTTTGGCCCTAAATCAAATGGTGATACTGAAAAATTATTTGGAATAGCGGAAAGGGTAGTTTTTGCAAGGGTAGGGTCGTTTTGTGAATAACTTCTTAGAGGTTATCTTTTTTGCAACATGGGTGTATTTTTTGAAAACTACATACTTTTTCCTACAAAAAAGGTACTCTTGTTGCACATCGCCCAGAGCGATGGTTTTCGAGAAAATTGAAGGCAAGAAAGAGTTTGCTCTGATGGGTTGGTATCAACATAAACTTATGAAAGTTATGGCAGTTCAAAAGTTACCAAGTAGTTATCAAATAATTAATTGAACAATCAAAATTTTATGATTTTTAAAATATCTTATTGCTTTAAAAAACGAAATAATCCAGTAGATTTCTACTTCTGGGGCCACTTTGAAAGTTTTGGTTTACTCAGTGCCGATTAATACTGAAGAGCAACTACGGCAACGCATTATTGACTGTTCCAATCAAATTCAGACAAACACCAAGGATATTCTACAGGGTACGCAGATCTTGGAGAAGAAGAGCAGATGTCTGCATTGAAATGAATGGTGGTCACTTTAAACATTTACTATGAATGAATTAAGGAATGCATTATTTTAATAAGGAATTTTGGTAATTGGTTTATTTCGTTTTTAAAGCAATAAGATGTTGAAATTTTGATTTTACAATTAATTATTTAATAACTACTTGGTTACTTTGAACTGCCATAACTTTCATAAGTTTATGATGAGTTAGCAACCCATCAGAGAGCAAACTCTTTGCCTTCAATTTTCTCGAAAACCATCACTCTGGGCGATGTGCAACAAGAGTACCTTTTTTGTAGGAAAAAGTATGTAGTTTTCAAAAAATGAACCCACGTTGCAAAAAAAATAACCTCAAAAAAGTTATTCGCGAAACAACCCCCTACCCTTGCAAAAACTACCCTTTCCGCTTTTCCAAATAATTTTTCAGTATCACCATTTGATTTAGGGTCAAAATTTATGACAGAGCATTTTTTTTCGAAATTTTATCTCGTTTTTTAAGCCTACAATTTCAAAATAACCGTTTTTTAAATTCACCCTTTCAGTGCCCCTAACACCCTTAATATGCATTTCCGCCCTATACTTTAACTATTTTTTCGTATTATTACATTATACTGATGATTCATTACTACTCCACCAAATATTAGCAATAAGCAGAGCTGTGACGAGTCAGTTTTAAAAAGACTTAAATTTTAAGCGTTAAGTCATTTCTAAAATCAGAATGACTTAAATATTAAATCAATTACAACATAAAGTTCAAATGATTTAAATCTTAAGTTCTTGACTTAAATCGATCGTTTTATTTCTGCAACAAGTCATTTTGATAAAGTCTTAAATCAATATAACGTTATTGGGAATCATTTTTATAACTTATGTCTAAATTTTTAACTTAAATCGTGAATATCTGCAAGTTAAGTCAGTAAAATGACTTAAATCACCAATACATACCCATTACATACCCAATACGCGCACGCGTAAAAATCAAACGGTTTCGAAAAAGTGTCACCGACACACGATCTGCTGTTGGGCTGTCGCTTGAGAGTTCAAAAGGAAATGCCGTTGTTAAAAATTTATCATTGAAATACAGGGTGTTTGAAAAATATGTGCCATCTCTCGTGGGAAGATTCCTCACGTAAAAATAAGATTTATTTTTCATATCAACATAGGTCCGATTCTGCTTTGTTTCGTAGCTACAGGGTGTTAAAGCCTTAATATTTTTTCGATTTATTATAATTTTCTTCCAAGTGCTTTTATCGTTTCGAATGAAATTTTGAGGGTAAAATTTACTATAAGTGTGACATATATTTTAAAGCTAAAAAAATAACGACATATTTATCAGGGACGTGCATAGGGGTTATCACTGGAATATATTTCTAAAAAATCATGTACACCACTGAGTTTTTTTTCTCTTGTTAGCGAAATAGTGTAAGCAATTTAATGCCGATTAAAAGTTGTGTCTTGATATTTTGTCGATTTCAGCCTTTTTGACGAGATAAACAGAATTTTATTAATTTGCCTTGATTCAAGTCTAATAGCAACCTTTAAAAAATTTTAATATCATTAACTTGCGAAAGTACTCATCGATTCCTCGTCAAAAAATATGAAAAAATGTTCCTATAAACATGGGTATAAATACCATTATTTTTTTATTTGAAATTGCTGTAGGTTGGACTAATAATATATATATATATATATATATATATATATATATATATATATATATATATATATATATATATATATATATATATATATATATATATATATATATATATATATATATATATATATATATATATATATATATATATATATATATATATATATATATAATAGGCATAAAACGACTTACACAATTTTGATAACAAAAGAAAAAAAGTCAGTGGCTCACATGTTTTTTATTGAAAGTATTGCAGTGATAACGCATATGCACGTCCCTGATGAATTTATCGACACTTTTTTAGCATTAAAATATGTAGCACTTATAGTAACTTTTACCCTCAAAATTTCAGTTTTTTGAAACACCCTGAATATGAAATTCTGACTTAATTCTTTTCTAAAAAAACTTAAATCTTTTCAAATATTTAAGCCTTTTTTAATGACTTTTAAGTCTTCTTTTATTTCGGAATAAAGACACAGATCGTCATTAAAATTATTTAAATCAAAAAGACTTAAGTTTTGTGTGAGCTTGCAGCTCTGTCAGTGTATTATATTTATTATTTTATATAAAATTAGAGTGAAGACTCGAACGTGGGCATTCACTCCATCTACTTGATCCCCTACGCAGAATGGTCGCTGGACTTCATCAAGCCCAAACCGGTTTGCGTGAGCAAAGACGGCAATTGCGTGGTGGGATCCTTCATAAACCCCCCGGAAACTAAAAAAATCCAATTCGAACAAGACGTCGAAGAGGAACTGCTCAAAAATCGACCGCCGATCCACCAATACAACAACAACACCTACATCTGGCTAAATAAGGGCTACAACACCATGGACCTCCGAGGAAAAGTGCCCTACGCTGGGTATTATTCGTTCGTGTTGCATTACTACCAACCCGACCATCCTGGTAAGTTTCTTTGAATGTAGTAGACAATGATTAAGTATTGAAACTAAAAACGTCTACTAATGCCGGGTCCAGACCAAGCAGACAAAACAACGACAAGACAGAAACATTCATGTTCAGTGGCGTAACAACAGAATCACGGGCCTGTGTGCAAAAATTTTACCGGGCCCCCTATTACACCTACATATTTCAATACTTATATACTAATCTGAATAATATGCACTCATATTTTAGGTTAGAAATAACATTATCAAATTAATTTTTATATAGTATTATCCTTGTTTGGGTATTATTTATTACTGCAACACAGAATATATAACCCAAAACATATAAAATATCAAATAAATAAAAAAAAAATAAAAATAAAACAAAAAACAACAACAAAACTAACTAAATTAATATAAACAATGTAAATAGGAACATGAACATGTTAAGAAAGATGTATTGGGAATTGCCGTCATAACCAGCACAGGTAATTGCGATATTATTTGAAGCAAGAACAAATTGAATTTAAGTGCTATAGCAATTTTTATACTCTTTGTATGACAGCAATATAATGATAATAAGATATTTATATATATATATATATATATATATATATATATATATATATATATATATATTAATATATTTAAAACGTTATATATATATATATATATATATATATATAATCTGTTTAAAACGTGCACCGTCTTCCGATGCCATCTCTCCATCCTGTCTGTCTCTCCAACCGTCTCGAGAGATCTTTCCTCCATAAACGTCAATCCTTCCTGCCAACTTCTTCTCGGTCTACCCGGTTTTCTTCTTCCTGCAGGTTTCCAGTTTATAATTTGCTTTGGGATTCTTATTTCTGCCATTCTTTGGACATGCCCGTGCCATATGAGTTGACTGTTCTTTATGTCGTCCACTATCGTATTGTTGCGGACCCGTGTGAACTCGACCTAACCTAACTATATGTCCCGCCCTCAGATGACCTTAACATCGCATTAAAGAATAGACACCGTAATGATTCATTCGTTCGAGAAGAATCGAGTC
Source organism: Sitophilus oryzae (assembly GCF_002938485.1). NCBI lineage: Eukaryota > Metazoa > Arthropoda > Insecta > Coleoptera > Curculionidae > Sitophilus > Sitophilus oryzae. Next base: position 3,186,944 of record NW_022147480.1, read on the forward strand.
CCACTGGAATGGACTAGTACATACGAGAACATTCGAAAACCTTCTCTACGCACCTAACGATCTATGGACTATTCTAGAGTTCTTTACCTGTCGGTATAAAAGCCGGCGGCTGTGGCCTACAGAGGGCAGTTATAAATCGACAAGTGCAGTTGAGTTGACGCTAAAATTCAAAATAAATTCTTAGTTATAAATCGTTTGTAAATAGTTCTATAAGTCTTTTATCGTTATTGTTTTTGTTAATTAGTGTTAAATAAATAGTGTTTAAATAAATTGTGACTTTCTATCCACACGGAACCGACGAAAAACGTAACAGTATGTTTAACTTCCATAATCTCTCTTATGCGTTCATTAGTTATTCGCTCGAGTCTTGATTTGCCTGCTGATCTTCTCCAAAAATCCATCTCTGTAGCTTCCAGCATTCGTTTTGTTGTTTTCTTAATTGGCCAGACTTCACAGCTGTACGTGGTTATACTCTTTATGATGGTATTGTATATTAAGTTTTGTTCTTGTTGTTTATACTTCTGTCCCACAGTATCCCATTCAATACCGTGATAGCATTCCTTCCAAGTTGGTTTCGTTCTTTAATTGCTGTATCCCACAGTCCATCATTTGTGATTTGCATACCCAAATATTTGTATTTTGTGCAGCACTTAATTTTCTTCCCTTCTTCTAGTATTAGATCTTGTTGTTCTCCTCCGATACACATATATTCTGTTTTGTTAGTATTGATCTCGAGTCCCCATTTCTGATATTCTTCTATAAGCTTACGTGTCATATAATTTATGTCATCGTAATCTTGTGCTATGATCACCTGATCGTCCGCGAAGCAAAGTGTGTAGAGCATGTTATCCCCTATGGGTACTCCCATATTTCTACATTTTTGCTTCCAACCTTTGAGAACTAGTTCGAGATATATCTTGAACAGTGTTGGTGAAATATAGCACCCTTGTTTCAGACCTTTGGTTCCATTAAATCCTGTTGTTAACTTTTTGCCGACTTTTATTCTAGTTTTTGTTTGTTTATATAATGATTTCACTGCTTTTATTAGCTCTACATTTATATTGGTTTTTTCCATAGCTTCCCAAAGTCTCACAAGGGGAACGCTGTCGTATGCCTTCTGCAGGTCCACGAACACAAGATGTAGCTCTTGGTTTATATTGTTCTTTTTACTTAGATATTTTTTTACGAATGGAATACCTTGTACCTACAGGGTATCCCATTTTCATGTGTTTTGTTGCCCTTATGAATAGGTTTTCACAATAGTCGGCTACTTTTTGACAAAATGAGAGATGCCCTAATAGGATTTGTCATGGCCCTCGTAGTTACTGAGCTACAGGGTGATTTAAAAAAAGTGGCAGTTTCGGGCACCTCTCGTAACTCAGCTGCCTTATCGTCCCCTTAATACAACCATTAGGTAACTAGAGTTTTTGTGATTTTGAGTTAACTAGTTTGGCCAGTATAATTTTTCATGCTCTTTTTGATGCTACAACTAGCTTAGTTCTATTTCTATTCGATGGTACAGAAATCCAGTGACAATACAGCTAAATTTCGTTTTTGTCAAATTTAATGCTCTAATGAAAAATCACATATTTCCAGTTATTTTTATTTTGCAAAATAAAAAGGAAAACACAGCTACAAAATTGCACAAGAACAAGTGCAAAGTAATAAGTTATTTTCGCGATAGCGTGTGCTAGTTAAGTAGTTAAGAAGACATGTGATAGATAAGAACTTAGTTCGGGATCGCCCGATTCTGCTTGATTCGCGATAGCATGTGATAGATATGGAAATGCGGCCCGGGCCCCCCGAGGGCTCGGGCCCAGGTGCTTCGCACACACGGCACATCGATAGTTACGCCACTGTTCATGTTTTGCGACAAAATTGCGACAAATCCAATACATTTCTGCGACAGTTTTGTCTCATTTTTGTTTTGTTTCAAAATTCGGAGGCTTTTCAATGTCCCGTCTCGAGTCGGTAAAGATCAAAGTGTCTATGTTTTGTTTGTATATTTTACGACAAGTGGTCGACGCAGTGTGGATGGCGTGTGCTGTCAGCAGTAGGAGACCAGTGAAATCACACATGGTTAATAAAACTCATTCGCAACAACTAAACTTTTGACTTTGTTGTACTTTTGTCCTTGCGGTGTGGACAATTTGTCTCAAGTTTGTCTTGTCAGAATTCCCCATTTTTTGCATATACATATAACTAAAATATACTCAGGGTTCCCTATTTAACCCCGTGTGCAGTTTCTGTGTCGTAAGAGAAAGACAACATAACCCAGCTCAATATTAATACTGCATAAGTCTATTTCACCCGGATATCGATTGAACTGCAATTGCGCCAAATGCCGATTGGTTGTTGTTTTAGTTCTGTTTGGATTATTTTTTATTTGTGCGCGTAAAAGAGTGATTTTGTTTAGTTTATTGTTTCCAACTATTTTTTGATATTTTTCCAACTCCATAATAATGTGTTATAAATAATAAAAATATAAATAAAATTGAAGGTTAGGTGAAATGTCAGTCAACCACTTCCCTTTAAAACACCGACCAATGAAAACTTCTTCAGGTAAGGCATGCGTAGTTAAATGAATATCCGGGTGAAATAGACTTATGCAGAATTCCATATTTATCTTTCACTGTTTGGGCTTCACTTTTTGGAGTTTAGGCTGAGTATATTTAAGTTATATGTATATGATTTTTTGTCTTATTTTTGTCTCAAAATCGTGTTTACTTTTTGCCTTGGTCTGGACCCGGCGCGGCATAAGAACTACTTTGAGTAGCTGACGAACTCTATAACTTATGCTTATATATATTCTTTTAAAGCATTTAACTTGGACGTCATCATTCAAAATGGCCAGTTCTACGAAGCCAGCGTTCCCATAGAACATTGCCCTTCCGAATCTGGATGTAGATCGCCGGTCTTCCAATCTGACAGAAACAATAAGTTCAATTTGTTGGAGAACTTTTTGATTACGTTCAAGGTACTATATCTCTATAGATTCTGTAGGTTATTTTTAGTTTTTACACAACACACAATAACACCTTATATATTAAATAATTACAATAAAATGACGCTCAAAAATTCATGGCATACTTTGTTATATTTATTCATGATCGGGGGCAATTTCAATTTTTTGATATATTTTTTGTTAATAGCAACCTGAAAATAGAAACGTTTATTTGGATTATATTTTGGTCATCCCTGCTGACTTATACAACGAAAGGAGTCTACAAGAAGAGGATTTGGACCGCACAGGAGAGTTTATCTCTACTTGCGGCAGTAACAATTTCAACATCGACACCAGTCATAAAGGTATTTTAAATTAGATAAATAGTATTTTGTTTATTAGGAGTAAAAATGACACTTTTGTGGCGACGCTGTCCGGTTGACGCAAGAGCGGGAAAGTGAAATAGGTTCCACCGTTTCCACGAAAATTTCAAATAAAATAGTTCCAGACCCTGTCGCTAGGTGGCAGTGCAATTAATTTTTTAGGTTAGAAAGTTGCTACTAATTTTTTTATCACATTATCATAGTGTTTGCATCACAGGAGCCATGAGAACCTGTCCAACAGCAGCAATGGAGGTCATTCTAGATCTAACACCACTGCACATTGTCATTGGTAGATATGCCAATGCGACAATGATTAGAATGGTCACTAACGGAATTAGTACTGGGAGAATTGTCAGATCAGGGGCTTGGAACACCCTCAAAAAGGAAATACCACTCCTGCCACTCCCAGTGGACGATATGCCAAGAACGTACAACTTTGACAAACATGTCAATGTAGTATTGAGCAATAAGAAGGATTGGAAGAGCGAAACGCTTGCCCAGCAGTTAAAAGACCATACCATAACTTGGTATACTGATGCTTCCAAAACCAATACGGGAACAGGGATCGGAGTGTTTGGACCGAGAGCTAAATACTCCGAACCAATGGGCACTTACCCTAGTATCCTACAGGCAGAAATCTACGCTATCGAAAGATGCGTACAACTTATCTTAGATAGCAACTATCGGAAACAAGAAACAGCCATCTTGTCTGATAGTCAAGCAGCGTTAAAAGCGATCAACTCAGTATCGATCAATTCGAAATTGGTCAAAGAATGCATAGAGAAGCTGAATAAATTAGGCAAAGAAAACAAAGTCCTCCTACTCTGGGTGCCTGCTCACCAAGGGATAGAAGGCAATGAAAAAGCAAATAATCTAGCTAGGAAAGGAGCTAACACTCCACTAACTGGACCAGAACCGTTCTGCTTTCCAAGTGGTAACCAACTCAAGGCGGAACTCAAGAACTTGGAAGATTCCATCCGCAACCTGGAATGGAAATCTTGCAATGGTCTAAGACACTCGAAGAAGTTTCTGAGGGCTTATGATCAAGAAAAATTACAGATCTTCCTGGGTCTGAGTAAGAACAATCTTCGGATTGTCAGGGGTTTTTAACAGGACACTGTCTCATCAATGAACACCTCAGTAGATTGAAACTAAGAAGAAACGGCGAATGCAGATTCTGTGGGGAAGATGGTGAAACACCAGTACACCTCATCACTGAGTGCGCCGAGACGACAACCATTCGTGCCATGAATTTTGGTACGACTGATATTGGAGATGGAGAACTACCCTCTATAAAACCGTCCCAGATACTGGCTTTTGTCAAAGCCCTGGGACTGTATGATGAGTTATGATTCAAGAAAGGGGGACACAATGGATCTGTAAGGTCGAAGTGATTAACCCCCCTCCCACTCATTCTAAATTCTAAAAAATGCTACTAATTATTGCCAGTTGGCGTTAAATCAGAATTTTTTTTGTAATTTCTTAACTTCGTTGCGAGCCTCCATCGACAATAGACCGATGCAGCAGCGTTCCTTTCCCACTCCTGATATCTCGACTGCCAGGCGTTATGCCCGCAACTGCTTCAAAAAAGCTGCTTCTTTTATATCCTATTATTTTTAAGCTGTTGCAAGCCCCACACGACCATCGACCGATGCAGCTACGTTCGCCGCGCCGCGCCATAGCGCATTCCCCACTACGTTGTCCGTTATCTCGTCGCCTGTATCGATGGTTGTCGAAATAACATATTTTCCATCCATAATCCATACTAGTTGTTTTTTGGAATTGCTTCGAGTAGCATCGAATTTCGTGGCGGTGCAGAGCGCCGACTTCGTTTCACGAACGGTCGATCTCTGCGTATCGTTATTTTATATCTGTTATTTTTTAAAAGTAGTAACGGTTGCGTTATGTTATTTCTAAATAATTGTTATAAAATAACAGATAGTTACATAAATAACAACCCATCACTAATTTAAAATTATCGTTTCAATTGAAATTATATAAATGAGCGTATTTAAATTCAGACCCTTACAATAGATGGCGCCACTAACATGGAAACGTTTTTTAGTAAGGCACTTTCACTTTTTTATATTGTCAAAAAATTGACAAAAAAAAAGATTTTATACACTGAGGGTGCATTCACACCATCCTAGAAAAAGCGAAACGGCGCCGGCGCGGCCTATCGGCGTAACGACCTTGAATCAATTTCCAGCTTTAATAGAATATATATTATATAGGCCAATATATATAAATATAGGGCCAATAGAATTTTTGGAAATCGATACAAGGTTGTTAGGCCGATACGCCGTTCCGCTTTTTCACCCCCTATCTTTGAATAAGAAGGCTAAGGAAGGAGCATATCAAAAATCTTAGGTACACCGCGATGGGCCTCAAATATGGCCGACTTAAATTCTGGTTTATCAGTATCGTTCTAATTTTATTTAAAAAATGTAAAACTATGATGTAGGGTAGACGTCGGGTAGACTCAATAATTTGTTGTTTTATTTTACGTTGTGAATAAATGTTGGTAGTTATTAAAATTGTTATAAAAATATATGATTCTAATAAAAATTATATATATATATATATATATATATATATATATATATATATATATATATATATATATATATATATATATATATATATATATATATATATATATATATATATATATATATATATATATATATATATATATATATATATATATATATATATATATATATATATATATATATATATATATATATATATATATATATTATATATATAAATTATATATAGTTATAATAAGTATTTATTAACACAAACATCGGATACGCTACTGAAGCAGGTAAGTCAAATTAACGTATCTAAATTCTTTGACATCTAATCTTTGACAAGTAATAAATAAAAGCTAAAATGCAAGAAAAATATATAATTTAGTTAATTTAAGTGAATTTCATAAATGATCGGTTTACTACACGTATGTATATTGTATAGTCACTTACTAGCGAAAAGTTGTTCCATTATTTCACTCAATTTTTGCCGAGATTTACCGCACGCTACACAACCAACTATTATAGAGTCTTTTTCGATAAATCGCGATAGTGTCACTGTTAATTTAAGTTCTGCCACAATTTCCATCTAGATTTACTACCTTTATACAACTATCAGTAGTAGAATAAATAATAAATAACATAAAATAAGCTCCGTAAAGACTGACAAATCCACAAAATTTCAAATCAAATTCAAATGTGTCAAATGAATCGTCAAACAGAACTGTCAAGGATCCCCACCCTAGAGTGCTTTTTCCGCCCACCATGCATGAATACATGGATAGCAGTATGCTCCTTCCTTAGTCTTCTTATTCAAAGACCCTCAATGCAAAAAAAACGCAACGTACAATACCGGATATACCCATCTCTAATTAACGCAACATATATTTTTATAGGATTTTGTAGAGACTCTGTGTTCTCTATCACCGCCTCCCACAATACCGGAGCCTTGCCCTGTCAATGCGACTACGCGGGATCTGTCAGTTTCGAGTGCGAGAAGTTCGGAGGTCAGTGCCCCTGCAAGGACAACATCATCGGCAGGCAATGCACGGCTTGCAAGACGGGGTACTTCGGTTTTCCCGACTGTAGGCCATGTAATTGCCCCTCCACTGCCTACTGCCAACCAGAAACAGGTTTGTAATACCACCGTTAAAATGTGAAACTGAGAAAAAAAAATGTGAAACTGAGAACCAAATTATTTTATTGAAATTGTTATCATGACGATCCTTCTGTTTTTAGGCAAATGTATATGTCCACCTCACGTGATCGGTGCGAAGTGTGAAGAGTGCGAGCCTAGAACTTTCGGATACGACAAGCTGATTGGTTGCGAGACCTGCAATTGTAATCCATTGGGTGTTCTTAACGATAATCTACAGTGTGATACACAGAATGGTCGCTGTCCGTAAGTATATAGTACATCATTAATATACAGGGTGTCCCAGAAATAAGTGCAAGTATTTTAACTGGTAGTATAGTTCAACCCCAGAAACAAGCCTATAAGGTTTTTCCGCGAAAAAAAAAAATTGAAAATTCGAAATTTTTTGTTTTTTTTTTGATAATATGGCAGCATAAGACAAAATTAAATTTACAAGAAAAAAATCCAGAAAAGATCCAGTGGTTCTCAAAATTTTAGCAAAATATCATTTTTTTTGGAAATTTTCAAAGTAAAATAACTCCGTTATTTTGGACTTACTTGAAAAACGATAAAGGGAAAATATGTTTCTTTTATGGAGATCTACCAGCCCTTAAAATACTTGCACTTATTTCTCGGACACCCTGTATATAGACATAAAATCGGCGTCAAAGACGCCTGAGCATTATGCTTTTCTGTTTTACTAATCTTAATAAATATTTATTACAGGTGCAAGGCGAATATAGTTGGCAGAACTTGCGACAATTGCGAAGCTGGTTATTTCTCGTTTCCTGATTGTGCCTCTTGCGATTGTAACGTCAACGGTACAGACAGCGAAATTTGTGACAAACAAACCGCAGAGTGCTTCTGTAAACGGTACGTCGTGGGACTACACTGCGAGTTTTGTAAGGAAGGATCCTTCAATTTACAGGTACGACTCGAAAAATTTTCGATATCGCGTTAAAATATCGCACGGAAAAAACAATAGGGCTGTGCAAAAGTATCGATATATTTAAATATCGATAGTTACTTATCGATAGGGATCGATACTTAGTCGATCCTATATTAAATTCATTAGTTATTAATTAAACGCGTAAAGCTTGATTTGGTTTGGTTTGGCACGCATCCGTTTTCCGACAATACGATGATAATTTAAAGACTTTGATAGGTTAGAAAAATATACAGTTTTTAAATTTATTGCATTTTCATGCCTCCGTTTATCGGATATATGTTGGTGTCATTTTATATTTTCATTTTCATAACGATTTCGCTGTTTTTCTTATATTTTATTAAGGTTAGATATTAATAATTATTTATTTTAACCTTCTAATTGATTTTAACTTTCTACGGGTTGGAGTAAAATATTTACGGATGAAAAGTGGCGCGAAAACGCTATGACCAATCAGAGCACCGTCGGACCATCGTATCAACGGATAACGAATGCATGAAAATCGGCCTTTAATCAGATTTAAAAATTCTTTTTTGAGTAACACTAAAAAAATAATAGAGACGTACAAAAGTATCGACATATTCAAATATCGATAGTTATAGATCAATAGTTAACTATTGATAGGGATAACTATAATTAGTGTCGTTATCTTTTGCTTGAAATACTGGATTCTTGAAATTCGGTTCCATTCATGGCAATTTATGTTTTCAGTCTTCAAATCCAGATGGCTGTACACAGTGCTACTGTTCTGGAAAAGCTACCAAGTGCGGTAGTGCCAAATACGTGAACGTACCCATCTATGACATGTCTGGTTGGACCCTAGTTGGTTTGACGTTCAAAGAAGACATATTAAATGTCACAGATCTGAATATAACAACCGAAAGCTTAGGTAAATGTATCTAAAGTTATATTTAATTTTTGTAATAAAAAAAATGTTTTTTTTAGATTCCAATGCTATCGGGGTTGTTCTATCGAACCTGGACGAATCGACTGTTGGATATTTTTCTGCGCCACCATCTTATTTAGGAAAATTACTGGCGTCTTACGGCGGATCATTGGTGTACTCAATATTTTTCAGCATCGGCCCCAACGGTTCAGCGATCGCCAGTCCAGATGTAGTACTCAAAGGTAAGACTCATTTTATTGTAAACAAAAAAGCGTCGTTACTCTCCTTGCAGTTTGAATGACGGATTTTAACTGAAACGCTCTGCACGCTGCCAACAATCTACCGAATCTTCTCGGCGGATGAAGCATATTTGGGAGAGTGGCGCTACTGGTTTATTTATACTATTACATTACTTAATATATAGTCTATAAAATGAATAACTTTGAATTTTGACCGTTATTTTTTACCAACATGGTAAATATAAAATTCCTCTGTCAAAAAAGTTACTGATATTCTTTAAATTGAGTACCTAAACGAATCAGATAGGTAACTCTTTTTACTTTCGTGAAATAGAAAAGGAAAATAATAAAACAAGTGACAGTTCTTCCTCTTGCAAAAATCACCACGCAATGTCATAATTGTCAAAAGTAAAATGACATCGGCTTTTGACATTTCTAAATATCAGACCAATGCCGTCTCTAATAGAACAGCCTCGGAGCGAGATTTATGACGTCACCCTAGTTAGATACTACGGATTAATAAATATGTTGTAGAATACATGGAAAACATAATTATTCCTCGTATTTTTGGTTTGTATTTTAAAAATGATATAGTTTACATGAGTTAATAAATACAATATATATATATATATATATATATATATATATATATATATATATATATATATATATATATATATATATATATATATATATATATATATATATATATATATATATATATATATATATATATATATATATATATATATATATATATATATATATATATATATATATATACCTATTTATAGTAATAAATACTTTGGCAAATAAACTATGAACCATACAAATGCAGCAAATGTTTTACAATATACAAATAATGAATAGGTACATAAGATAATGGGTAAAATGTAAAATATATTTTAAATTTTGGGGTTTGAAAATCGATCTAATTTAACAAAAATCATTCAATATCTACTAATAGTGATGTATTATTATTTGCATTCACAAAATTTATATGTATATTTTGCAAGTACCAATGTTCGAAAAATATTATATTTGCAAATAATACAATATCATAGAAAAAAGGCGTCAGCGATGGCTATGAAATAAAGATCGTTGTCATTTTATATATTGGCTGTTCTATTAGAGACGGCATTCCGTCAGCATGGCCGCAAGTTGTTAACCTAATAAAATTAACACTAGAAAAGCCCGCGGGAACTGTCAAATTCAAAGTTATTCGTTTCACAGACTATAACAATGTTTTATAGGACCCAACGGCTATCTCCAATACTCCAGCGTCGATCAGCCGTCAGCCAACGTAAACTTTGAAGCGGAAGTGGACTTTTCAGAGCTAGTTTTCAGCACTGCATCCGGTGATTATGCCAAGAGAACGGAAATCATGGACGTCCTGAAAGACCTGAAAGGCATTTACATAAAGGCCAGTTACTGGACCCATGGAGAAACAACGAGGTAGAATAAATTCCATGGAAGAACTTCTGGAGAGATTATTGTGTGTTATTTGTTTCAGATTAACCAACGTCAACCTGGGGTACGGTATACCTAGAGAAGAATATAGAAAAAGGTATCCTAATTATCCTCTACCACCGGATATGGCGTCAGTGGAACAATGCGTCTGTGAGCCCAACTATCAAGGTAAATTTTGGAATTTTACCGGAAATGAATTTTCGACATCGTTTTTTTTACGAAAAAAAAACTTCATAGACAACAAAGAACTTCATCCCTGAAAATATTGGCACTTCCCAAGTAGCAAAATTACGTTGTTCACGTAATCACAACGTCGCCAGGAGCAACCCAACGTTGCAGGACAACGTCGAAGCGACGTCTAAGCGACCCATATTTGCACCAAAATGGTGGATGTTTTTAGGGTCGCTACAACGTCGCCAACGTCAACGAGGTGACGTAGTACGTCGTGTGCTAAAAGTTGTTTTTCATGCCGATTTGCGATATTTTGGGTTTCGAGTTAAAAATATTCGTCGTCAAATATTACTATATTCAACCATGGGGAAACCAAAATGAATGATGTATGAATTAGAAATGTAATATATTATGCTCCATTAAGAAATAACTAGGTGAATTTAACTTCGACAAATCTGCAAAGTTTTGAGATGTCGGAAATTGAAATTCATCAACGAAGATTAGTTTGCTGTTGAAAATGACCACGATACTTCGAAATATGGCAAAACCCCTTTTTTTATTTCCCAATTTTAATTTTAAAATTATAGTGTACTAGGTTAACCTAACTTTTTTTTTGTTTAAGTTTGAGACAAATATACGAAATCTATCAGGAAAATTAGCTTACAACCCTAACAGATACAGTTTTTAACAATATTCGCAGTATTTTGTGGTTTCTTATATTTTATTCGATTCGTCCACAACGTACGAAAAGATAAGTCGTATTAAAATGGCGGAGTTGCCTAAGGCAACCTCTAAAATACCAATATAGTGCATAAGGTGCGGTAACCGACCTTTGGGCCACCTATGCCAACGTTTGGTTCAGAAATTGACACCTGCTTGGACGAAATAGGACCTCTGAACCCTACCGACATATAGGAGGTAAATAACAAAATTCCTTGAAATAGCCATCTTATCTGATAGTCAAGCAGCGTTAAAGGCGATCAACTCAGTATCAATCAATTCGAAATTGGTCAAAGAATGCATAGAGAAGCTGAATAAATTAGGCAAAGAAAACAAAGTCCTCCTACACTGGGTGCCTGCTCACCAAGGGATAGAAGGCAATGAAAAAGCAAATAATCTAGCTAGGAAAGGAGCGAACACTCCACTAACTGGACCAGAACCGTTCTGCTTTCCAAGTGGTAACCAACTCAAGGCGGAACTCAAGAACTTCCATCCGCAACCTGGAATGGAAATCTTGCAATGGTCTAAGACACTCGAAGAAGTTTCTGAGGGCTTATGATCAAGAAAAATCACAGATCTTCCTGGGTCTGAGTAAGAACAATCTTCGGATTGTCACGGGGTTTTTAACAGGACACTGTCTCCTCAATGAACACCTCAGTAGATTGAAACTAAGAAGAAACGGCGAATGCAGATTCTGTGGGGAAGATGGGGAAACACCAGTACACCTCATCACTGAGTGCGCCGAGACGACAACCATTCGTGCCATGAATTTTGGTACGACTGATATTGGAGATGGAGAACTACCCTCTATAAAACCTTTTGTCAAAGCCCTGGGACTGTATGATGAGTTATGATTCAAGAAAGGGGGACACAATGGATCTGTAAGGTCGAAGTGATTAACCCCCCTCCCACTCATTCTAAATTCTAATTCTAAAAACAAAATTCCTTCTTACAGTGCTCTTTTTTACCAAGGAAAAATAAAATAAAGAAGAAAGCGGGGTCATCCTTTGATGGTGGTGGTCACATACTCGTTAATAAGATCGCTGACATTAGATCAGTATTTCTATTTATTTATTGTTAAAAAAGCCGTACAGGAAGTATTGTTGATCTTACCACTCCACGTGCATCAATCGGCAGCCCTTTTATACCACAAGATGATGATCTTTTTAAAAGCTAGTTTACAGCTGAATGGGATATATTATTTTGTGCACTCCACTGACTTAAAAATGTTTTTATTTTTTGGTCAAAAGGACGTCAGGATGAATTTCAGTTGACTGCTTCTCTATGTATTGCTTCTGTATGTATGTGACATGTACTGTTATGTATTCCATTGATGATAAGCTACCACTAGTAGCACATTGCGAGGATGTGGATGACGAACTTGTTATTTCCACTTCATTTTTCGGACACTGACTTGCTCGCTGACTTTCTTCTAAATACTTTTTCTTTTTTCTATAAAAAGTCGTAGAGTATTTATATACTTTTTTCCTATACATCTTCTTTTCGCTTTACACAGTAAGTAATGACAACGGTATAAAACCCCACTTCTAACAACGTTGTGCCCTACAACGTTTACCAACGTTGTTAAGGGTTAAAATATACAACTGTTTAATTTGAGGTTTGGGTATGCATAGGACAGGGAAAAGTACCAATTTGAACGTTGCGCGTAGTCAAAACTAGTCGGAAGTCGGAATTTTGTTACTTGGATTATTTAATACTCACCCTGTATATATCATTTCTATAGGATTATCTTGTGAGGAATGCTCCCCTAGATACTACAGGATCAAGTCAGAGGGATCTCTAGAAGGTGCGTGCGTTCCCTGTGACTGCAACGGACACTCGAGCAGATGTGACGTGAACACTGGTGTTTGCTTAGTAAGATGCTTTAATATTATTTGTCTTTGTGAGCCAATTTTTTTTTCATTAATTTCAGGACTGCCAACACAACACTAGAGGTGACCATTGCGAACTTTGTGACGTAGGATACCATGGAGATGCTAGAGGTGGCACACCAAACGACTGTCTTATTTGTGCCTGTCCTTTACCTACTAGTAGTAACAAGTAAGTTTTGTCACTAAATGTACAGGGTGTCGGCCTCTGTTTTACTTTTAGAAATAACAAAAAAATCAAAAAATCTCTTAAATTTTGGCTAAGTTGCATTTCACTTGAATACACAATTTTTTGGGGTTATAAAAATATGAAGTTTGTTGGTATTTTTTTAGACATTTGGGAAATAATTAAATATTTTTGATAACAATTTGTGTAAGAATTCTAAGATGGCTGCAAATGAAGAAGACACATTTGAAATTATTCGTCTTCTTCGAAGTTCATCCTACTAAAATTTGTTATTTTATTTGATATACCGATCTGGCCATCGAAACTGCGTGGTCTGGATTTTAACGTGTAAGACAGTGATGCAGACAGCTTAAATGAGAAACCAAATGTATTAAAAAGAGATAAAAGTTAGATTGATACATTTCTTCTATGCGGTATTGCCGGATTTTGCATGAAAAATCCAAACCGTACAAGTAGGTATTTACGAAAAATGTTGCATCTAGGGTTGGCACTTTATTTTTCTTAATTAGTTACTCATTTTTTACTTTACTTTTATTTCTCGTACGAATCAGCAACACTGTATGCCGCTTTTTATTTGGTCTGTCTGTCTGTCAACTGGTCGTATACAGGGTGTCCCAGGCTGACCGTGTATTAGAAGTTTCTAGAGAACTACAACAACTAGCTCGGAGATTTTTTGCACATCATAGTTCCACAATGAGATCTATCGATTGAAAATATTTTCAATATGGCGGCACTTACAGAAATACCGGAAGTTGATAGCAACTTTCTTATTTTAAATGGGTGCCCCCATTTTTTATTATGTACTTAAATTCTCTGTAAAATTTTATGAATTTTGATATTAAACACTCTATATCTAACATTGACCGTTTTTGAGAAAAAAAATATTTAAAATTTTTGAACGAAAAAAATTGTCTGTCAAAAATATGTGTATAGCCTAAACGTCAAATTTAGTGATTACCACAGCCACTGTGCCATAAAGAAAAAACATGTGGCTATCTATTTCAAAAATTAAATTGTTCGAATGTCATATAATAATGGCCGCAGCTGTCATAGAATTGAGCGATTAAAAAATTATCATAAATCATTTTTTTCAAATGGAAACCCACTTTTTTATTTCGCTAGTGAAAAGGCTTTTCAATTCGTTACTTTTTAACTATACATGTTCCTATACCTAAAATAAATCGCTTTAAAGTTATTTAAGATTTAGTTTTAAAGCGTATATTTTCTTGATTTTAACCAGTAGCCTATGACTTTAAACGTCAAATGATAGAATAGATAAAACAATAGATCTGGCCATGTCACATTGTGACGCTTTGTTCAAAAAGCAGCATCATTTTCGAGCCAACTTTGTGCTGTTTTTTCTTTTGATCATACACTATATTATTAATAATATCAACTATTAGATATCGCTAAGGAGCGAAAAAACGAGATATATTTTTATAAATACACTTTTTAAATTCTTAAGCAGGCAGTATTTTTACTATAGGAAATTCAAATAATTTGTTTTCTGACAGATGGAAATAAATTGACTGACCGTTTGACACTTAATGTCAAAGGAAGCTAGATAAAATCAAGAAAAATATACGTTTTCAAACTAAATCTTAAATAACTTAAAAACGATTTATTTCAGATATAGGAACATGTATAGTTAAAAAGTAACAAATTGAAAAACAGTTGCATTAGTGAAATGAAAAAAGTGTGTTTCCATTTGAAAAAAATGATTTATGATAATTTTTTAATCACTCAATTCCATGACAGCTACCGCCATTATTATGTGACATTTGAACTATTTAATTTTTGAAATAGAGAGCCACGTCTACTCTTTATGTCACAGTGGCTGTGGTAATCACTAAGTATGACTTTCAGGCTATACACATTTTTTTGACAGGTAGTTTTTTTCGTCCAAAAATTTTAAATATTTTTTTTCTCAAAAAGTTCAGTCAGTGTTAGATATAGAGTGTTTAATATCAAAATTCATAAAATTTTACAAAGAATTTAAGTACATAATAAAAAATGGGGGCACCCATTTAAAATAAGAAAGTTGCTGTCAACTTCCGGTATTTCCGGAAGTGCCGCCATATTGAAAACATTTTCAATCGGTAGATCTCGTTGTGAAACTATGATGCGCAAAAAATCTCCGATCTAGATATTGTGGTTCTCTAGAAACTTCTAATGCACGCTCAGCCTGGGACACCCTGTATATCTATCCGAGTATCTATCTCTGTCTTATGCATTAAAGCACAGACCACGGAAATAAAGTGACCAGGGCTAGTTCAGTCAAAACTAAATGTTGAATTTTTCTCCAGTATTTCAAATGGAACAACCTGTATTTTGTATTAAAAACGGACATATTATTGCTTATTCTTTTTTAAGAACTCTGTTTTTTTTTAAATATAACGCTAGATTGCCTTTCGCTTTCGCTCTTTCTAATTAAAAACAAGATTAAAAGATAGAATGTTTTAGCTTAATAATATTAAACCTTTTATATTCTAGCTTTGCCACTGCTTGCGATGTCAGTTCAGACGGAGAACACATCAACTGCGATTGCAAAGAAGGATACTTCGGCGCCCGTTGCCAGGGTTGTGCTGCAGGATTCTACGGCAGACCGGAAGTTTTAGGTATACCTAATCTCTCTAATAGCGATTTTGTACCTGACTGTTTATACAAGTTTGCACCAGCGGCATAGCGTGGCGTCAATACAATGAGATGTAATAAGTTATGCAATTAACATTTTACCAACACAATAAGTTTTTTTTATTAAAGTCTTTAATTTTGAAGTCCCCGGGGGTGCCCGGTGGCGTAGAGGTACAGGCTGTCGTCTACCAGTCTTAAGGTAGTGGGTTCGAATCCTACACCCGGCAGTTCATCAGCCGACTATTTTTAATAAAATAAAAATAGTTTGGGTACCTAGGTCGACTCAGCCTTAAATGAGTACTTGGGATTCACAATTCTGGGGTAATAATAGGCGGTTGAAGCGTAGTGCTAGCCACATTACCTTCCTTGTATACCGAACGGCTCTAACATGGCAAGCTGTACCTTGCTACTCCCAAGGCGTTAAACGCTCTATACGGAAGCTATTATTATTATAATTTTGAAGTTACAGAAATAAAATATACAAAAAATGTAACAGAATACAAAATAATCAAACCAATGAGGAAAATGCATGTTTTTAAATAATGGTTTTAAAAAATAGTTCATATAGTTATAAATTGAACAAAAAAAATCGTTGATATCGGTTAAGAAATGCCTCTAATATAAAATAATTAAATATTGTTAATTTAAATGGCCGGGCAAACGCTCTCTACCGCGCCTTGCCGCTGTGACGTCACCCGCCGTTCTTCTGGTTGAGTGGAGCCAGACGCGTGTGTATTTTACACAGTTTGCTTTTAAACGCTGTTGAATCCGAGTCAAAATTTTAGTTATTTGGGTTAATTAATACATAATTAGTAACTAGTGATATTTATAAATAGTAATGGATGAGCGAAAACAGAAAAAAAAGGTCCAAGGCCATGAGAAGAGATGAAAAGAAAAATTATCCTCTATTTTTACGATTTATTGTTGTGAAGATCATTTTGATGTAAGTTCATATATTTATGTATATTGTCTTACATAGGTATATGAAATTTGAATGTACAGGGTTATTCATTATATTTTGACACCCACATACAGCCTTAACTGCAAGTTTTAGAAGAAAACATTAAATAAAAAATTGCATGGTTTTTCATATATTCTCTTTTAAAATTAATTCTAGATATACAGGGTGTCTCAAAAAAGGTGGTCCAGAAAATTGTAGGTATTTTTCGCTTTTCAACTGTCAATATTTCGTAAACATTTGAAGATAGGTATAGGATATTATACATGAAATATATCTAGAATATCTAGAAATTTCCGAAGAATCCAAAAATATATAGGGTGTTTCACTTAAAAAAGTAACTTAATTTTGGCGTTTGCTTATAAAGACTCCTTGTATAATATTTTCATTGCTGATAAACAATTTATTTCCTATAATTTCTTAAAAAAAACAATCTTTAAAAATAACAAAGGTAAGGGGGTGTCAATATATAAAAAAAACTTTCTTTTTCACGCTATGCTCTGGAGTTACTTTTCCACGTACTAAACAAATATTTTTGTCTCTTTTCACTTCTACATAACCTACAGCATTATCTCCATACGTCTCCCTACCTGATCTGAAAAATAAGTTTATAACATTAATATTTATAACTATATAAAAGTTCGTAACAGCATAGGTACCTACTTATACTTAAATATGCCTCAGTACTACAAAGAATAAATGTTACATACCTCTCTGTTTTTTTCCTCGTAATTCAGCACCAATAAATTGGGAATTTGTATTTATAAAAGCAGCCAACATAAAAGCATCGACTTTTGGCAAGTTATTTGATTGTGCTTTTACAAACCCGGAATCTGCCATTACTTAAAAAATTCTTAGAACATACAACACATACAAATAATAACTGCACAAAAAAGCATAAAAAGCTCCTTCAATCAACGCTAAAAGCAACAAAAATGTCTTAGTACGCCACCTAAATACGTACATAAACGGAACACGTCTGGCTGCTGCTGGCCATCGCGCGTCGACGAGAACGGCGGGTGACGTTAGACCAATAGAATATCGTTTCAATTCGCGAGGCGTCGTTTGCGTTGTCCATAGTATTTTAATGGCCCGATTTATAAAATTGTGGTACTGCTTTCAAGAATTTTTTTTTTTTTGCATTTTTACATATTTATCCTAATAAATTGAACAGTTTCTGGCGAAAAATAAAATATATGCATCTTCCTCATTAAAAAAAAGAACTAAGTTTAGGCAAAAAAACAAAGCTGTGAACGTATCTGTTCAAATTTTAAAATTAAGATCAATTCTTCTAGTATGCATATTTGCGAAAATTTTTATTACATTTTTTCAAATTAAGAAGATAGCATACTCTCTACTATCTATTGTAATCGTAAAACATTTTCCAATGCACATCATCAATCATATCGACATTGACTTTATAGAGCAAATGATTGTAACAGATATTTTATTTAGATTAAAGCTGCAAAAATTAGTTTAGACCGAATTTTATTATCGCTATGTTGGTCACATTGCGCCGTTTTCAGCAAGGTTATCGTTTATTATTTGACAATTATCGTAACGTCAGGCATTATTTTGTATAATACCGTGTTATTATTGAATCTTTGTGAGTAATTCTCGTTATTTTTGTTTATTTTCATAGTCTTTTTAAAACATTGTTCTTTTAAGCAAAAACAGTTTTTTGAAGAACTAAATTTTCGAGTTTTTGTATTGTATTTTTTGAAATTGTGTGTTGCAAATATGCCGAACCATTTAAACAGTCGAAGCAAAGAGCTTGTAGCTTCCCTGATAAACTATTTTGAACGAGAAGGACTGCAGTCAGAGAAGTGAGTTTGATTGATAAGCACATTACACCACTTTCAAAGTTATTTCTACGTTAGTTTTTATTAATTTAATTTCTGTGATTATTAGTTTGTGCATTAATAGCACTCTCTTATGGCGTTGTAAGATGTACATAAATAAATAAATAAATAACCCATAATAACGTTTAGAATAATCTTCATAATAGACTAGGTTTTGCCAATGTGTAATAAGTATAATAAGCTATAAAACAAATAAAATCCATTAATTACTAAAATATTAGTTATTAAATGAAAAATAAAAGGTAAAAATCTTTAAAAAATTATATAATAAATATATTGTTGTCACTTTTAAATTAAGAAACATCTCATAAATCCATCACAATCTGGCAGCGCTGTCGCCATCGCTTGTCACTGAAAGTTGTGATCACGTGCATGGGAAATTGTTTTGGATTACCATAATTGAAAAGTTGACCTGTGATACAAAATATAATTTTCTATCGAATAAAGTAAAAAAATACTGAGAATGCCATTTAAAAATCAGAAGTTGTAGTCATTTCCGGTGAAACAGGAAGTTACCGAAAACAATTGAATACGTCAATCAGTCCTAATTTATGTCATATACTAACATACCAAATCTCGTTTTTTTAACTGAAAAAATAAAATGTGATGTACCATTTAAAATTAAAGATAATATCAGTCAAGAAGATATTTCACAAATCATCATTGTATTAATTACATTATTTTTAATGTATTAATTTATATTTTTATTACATTATATTATTATTCGATATAGGGGATTACTGCAAACCTTGCAAGTGTTCTGGCAACATCGACGTGCAAGATCCCAGCTCGTGCGATACCGAAACAGGGAAATGCTTGAGATGCTTGAACAACACCTTCGGAGAAGCTTGCGCTTTGTGCGCTCCTGGATTCTACGGCGATGCTATAGAGCGTAAAGATTGCCAAGGTAATTTATTCATCGTTTGAAAATGTTGGTAAAATCGTTTTTCTAATTTTGACATTTAAAGTGGCACTTTCCGTTTTGAAAGTTGTCTTATTTCGCAACTAGTTTGGAAATATTGTTCTTTTCGTAGCTAGTGATAAATTAAATGATTCATCACTAGTTGCTTAAAAAAACACAAAAGAAGCTATTTTATCTTCATACTAAGGGCTGGCAGAGGTTAGTTTTGGGTCGAGATTTCCGTATCTAAGAAGAGTATAATGCGTTTATAATGTACTGAACAAAGAGAGAACAGTAAAAACGTTGCCAAGCGTATGAAATAAACTGAGAATCTGTGCACATTGCTAAGAGACGTGGAAGGAGATACAGCAGATTCGTCGCGGTCGACCCAATCAGTACTTCTAGAAAATTCTAGAGAAGGGTGTATATCACGCGTTCAGCTGTACGATTTGATTACGTCTCGTGATACTTTATTTGTTTATTTATTAACGAGTCGTTGTAATTTTCCCTATAGCTTGTAAATTTTAAAGTGCAAGTTAGAAACACTTGCACTTTTGGTAAAAATAAGTGGAATTGAGTTGGTGTTCGACAGTGGTCGCGCTATTAGGACTCAAAGGATTTAGGATTTAAAAATCGATATCTCGAAATCCATTAGAAATAATTGATTGTAGTTTTTTCAAAAACTTTCTTAATATTTCTGCTATATTTTTTTCGCAGACAGTATATGAAAATCTTTATGAATAAAAAAGTTACACGATTGCTGAAAATTGCTATGCACTAAAAGTAAATGGATGGGTTGTTTAAAATTTTTGAATGGATAAAAACAACCTCATCGAATTTTTCTTATTTAAACATATTGTAAAAGATCCGATCTTCAAAATAAAAAAAAGTTTCAATATCAGTGGTTCCTAAGTTATGGCGTGTTATGTGTTATAAAATTGAGTTTTTAAATTATCGCGATTACTGACGTTTTCTTGTTAGAAAAAATATGGACACCCTAACGATATCCTTATAAGTCCATTTCAAATGCTCAGAAACATAATAATGATTTTATCTAGTTATCTTTTCGAAAAAAAGTCTTAAAAATAAACGGTTGGCGATCATGATTTTACTTTACTTGATAGGGAAAGGCGTACTGGAGGAATGTGGCAACGTCACAACAGCACACAACTCTCACTCCGACTTAATAAGATATCTACGCGATTTACTTCCACACATGTAAATACCGACCCAAAAGTAAGAGTTGCCAGCACGGTATAAGTCATATTTTCATTCCCTTCTTAGAACTTTTTTATTCTTTCACTTGTGACCTAGGAACAAAGAGTTAACGTATAAACCTATCTTTTTCTCCGTCTGAGCTATTTGAACTTGTACAAAACGATATTTGATACTCTCAACTATCAACACCAACTTAAACAACCCTTCCTTAAGTGGTTTTTATTCTGTTTCAGCTTGTATCTGTGACGAATACGGTACTTCTCGTTGCGACCACACCACAGGTATCTGCGTGTGCAAGCAGAACGTCGTTGGAGAAAAATGTGACAGGTGTCTTGAAGAACATTACGGATTCCAGTCTGGACAAGGTAAAATCCAAATCCAAAGTTATTTAACACGGCTGTATTCCGTTGCAAAACTAGGCGAACCAGATCGGTAAACTACGGTAAAGAGCGGTTCCTGAAAAACATCGGTTTGATACGGAACGGTTTGGTAAAATACTGGAAACGTCAAATGTTGACGTTTTCTAAATTTCAATAGGTACCTCTATTATAAAATTTATCTTTTATGCATTTTTAAACGGTTTTATTTAGCTCGACCCGTACGGTATTTATTTATTTGGGTCAAAATTAGAAATTGAAATTTAAGTACCTTCCTGTTGTCAGATTGATCTGAAATTTGGTACACACCTTTAGTTCCGATGACAATACAATATAGTAATATCAATAACATTGTAAATATAAAATGGCCGCCGGTACAAAATGGCGGATTTCATATTTTTCCACAACCCCCTCAATATGGGTATCAAATGAAAGGGCTACACTAGTAGAATACTGTGATTATGACAAAATTTAAAATCCAAGATGGACGTCGTTACTAAATGGCGTATTAGGTGAGGGCATGAGTAGTCGTGTCCAGAACAGTTGTGTCCAAGATTGTGACGGCATACACGTTATACACCCGAAAGCCATACAGTTTCCAGCAAAATTCAATTATGGTACGGCTGAAAGAAGGATGTTACCCTTAATTTTGTCATGGGCATCCACCGTCCATAAAATGAAAGTACCCATAAGGACAATGTAAACACTATTTGGCGCTATTCTTGCAACGGTCGCGACCCAAAACTTTTGAAAATTTCGGAGCGGTTCGGCTTTTTCCGGAATTATATCGCCCAAATATTGTTTATTCAAATTTATTATTATTTTCGTTTAATTTTATAAATAAAATACAGTGTGTTGCATACAAGAAACTTTATTTTATATAAGGACGCATGTATGAAACATTGGAAACCGACGTTATGCCACGATCCACGATGGTTTTTGCAGTTCACAATTCACAGTACAGCTTTTTAAGTTTTTAATGCCACTTTTTCACAATTATCACCTGTTGGAGTAAATAAAACTTGAATTGAACTCACAAGATAGCAATAATTACTTTCAAAATGGACGCTATAAACACTTTTCGGAATTAATTTAATGAGAGCGGTTTAGATTTTGAAAGATTATTATGATTTTTGAAGATTCTGACTTTGACAAGAGAAAATTATTTCTGTTTTTGTTTGCCGTTGTTCTTAGCGACCGCTATAGCAGCGCCAGATCGCGTATAACGGTCGCGACCCAAAATTTTTACGGGCTTTCCAATCTAAACTTGTTGCATTTATCTATGCTTTTTTTAAAACAGATACGTCTACGAAAAATGTTGAAGTTTTGTTAAAATGACATTGTATCAAGTTAAACTTCAAAATTAACAATTACTACCTGATAATAATTACTTAATAAGGTAAAATCAAAAAGCTTCAAACTTTCTGTATGATTATTTTACGTTTATAATTTTTACGTATCTTATGCTCTTTAAAATCAAAGAAGCGATTGCCATACATTACTAACATCTACAGATGCACGAGCAATACATTTATTTTTATTAGATTGTATTAAAAAGCTTCTTTTATTTTTCTTCTTTTATTTTTTTTATCGCTTCTGTCATTATAATTTTTTCGTGGTTAAAATCTACTGCGTGCCCTGTGTCCCATGAATGCTGACAAATCTTAGATTTGTGAAATAGTAAATAATTATTTCTTGTAGGATGTACCAGTTGTGGTTGTGCCGAAGCAGCAGAGAGTAACGAATGTGTGGACGCCACCGGACAATGCAGGTGCAAACCGGGAGTTACCGGCAGAGCCTGTGACAGATGCTCAGCCGGATACTGGAACTATACAGCAGATGGATGCGTTTGTAAGTAGAGGAAGATAAATATTGTAATCGCAAAACATTTTCCGATGCACGTCATCAATCATATCGACATTGACACTAAATTGTGTAAACCTGACTAAATGAAATTTTGGCAAAAATGTTTAAATTTGTTGTATAATTTATAGTGTTGTAAATGGAAATATTGGAAATTTCCAAGCGTGTCTCGGAAATATTGGAAATATTGGGAATATTGGAAATATTTTTAAAAATACTTAAATCTTGTCATTAACGATTCAAACCCGATGTTTATTAATATATCTTTCATATTTTGTAACCCTATAAACATTAAACTTACTATAGAACAGTTTTACAAACATATAATATGGTGAATATATCGAGTTTGAGGATTCACCTACTTATTTGCAACCTCGCATTTCTACGGGGAAGTCCCGAGCTCGTAGGTCGAGCGTAGGGAAGTCCCTGATCGACATTAATTTTGCTGTAAAATCATTTTGTGACATTAGAAGGGTAATTCAGAATAATCTTGCATTGTCCTCACTTGACGACAAATAAAAAATCCAAATTGTTGGAGTTTGTTGACAAAAGAGAAAAATTTGCTATTAAACCCATTCATTGTGCTGCAGAATTACTAAATCCAAAATCACAAAGTTCTGAACTTGATGAAACCCAAATTCTTTCTGCCATAGAATGCATACTTAATATATCAAAAAATAAGCTCAATATAAAGGAGCAAGAAATAATAGATGAAATAACAAGCAAGTTATTTGGAAATAACTTCATATGGAAAAGTAGTTTTGATAACCCAGTCTCCTGGTGGAAAGGACTGTGTTCTTCATCATCATTATCATAGAATGTAGAATGTAGAATGTAGAATGTAGAATGTTTAGAAGGGGAGTTAATCACCGCGACCTTATAGATCTATTGTGTGTTCCCTTTTCTTGAGTTATAACGAGTTATAACTCATCATACAGTCTCAGGGCTTTAAGAAAAGCCAGTATCTGAGACGGCTCCACAGAGGCCAGCTCTCCATCCTCGACATCAGACGTGCCAAGGTTCATGGCACGAATGGTTGTCGTCTCGGCGCACTCAGTGATAAGGTGTTCTGGTGTTTCCCCATTTTCCCCACAAAATCTGCATTCGCCGTTGTTTCTCAGTTTCAGCCTACTGAGGTGTTCGTTGAGGAGAAAGTGTCCTGTTAGAAACCCCGTGACAATCCAAAGATTGTTTTTACTTAAATCAAGGAAAACCTTTGATTTTTCTCGGTCGTAAGTTCTGAGGAACTTTTTCGAGTGTCTTAGACCGTTGGAGGACACCCATTCTATATTACGGATGGAGTCTTCCAGATTCTTCAGTTCCGCTTTCAGTTGGTTCCCGTTAGGAAAACAGAACGGTTCTGGTCCAGTTAGTGGAGTGTTCGCTTCTTTTCTAGCTAGATCATTTGCTTTTTCATTGCCTTCTATCCCTTGGTGAGCAGGCACCCAAACTACACCGACTTTATTTTCTTTGCCTAATTTGTTAAGCTTCTCTAGGCATTCTTTGGCCAACTTCGAATTGATGGTTACTGAGTTGATCGCGTTAAGTGCTGCTTGACTATCGGATAGGATGGCAATTTCCTGTTTTCGATAGTTTCTATCTAAGATAAATTGTACGCATCTTTCGATAGCGTAAATTTCTGCCTGAAGGATACTGGGGTAGGTGCCCATTAGTTCGGAGTATTTAGTTTTCGGCCCAAATACTCCTATCCCTGTCCCTGCTTTGGTTTTGAAAGCATCAGTATACCAAGTGATGGTATGGTCTTTTATATGCTGAGTAAGCGTTTCTTTCTTCCAATTCTTTTTATTACTCAATACTACAGTGAGGTGTTTCTCAAAGTTGTAAATTATTGGTATGTCATCCACTGGGAGGTGGAGAAGTGGAATTTTATTTTTGAGGGTGTTCCAAGCCCCCGACCTGAAAATTCTCCCAGTACTGTTTCCGTCAATGACCATTCTAATCATTGTCGCATTGGCATAACTGCCGACGACGATGTGCAGTGGTGTTAGGTCTAGAATGACCTCCATTGCTGCTGTTGACATGTTCTCATGGCACCTGTGATGCAGATACATGCCAGTCTCTTTACTTTGCACAGGTTTTGCCTTGCTGTACGTTGCTCTAGTTTTGTATACCAAGCAACTGCTCCATAAGTAATCATGGGTCTTACTATCATGGTAATACAACCAGCGCAAAATGTTAGGGGCGCAGCCCCACCTATTTCCCCCCAGTCTTCTGCATATCAGAGAGTCTTTGTGGCTTTGCTAGTAATGTTCTTAATATGCCTGTTCCAGAGAAGTTTACTATCCAGGGTTATTCCCAGATATTTCACTTCCAGCGATGGCAGTATTTCCTTTCCATCTAGATACATTCTTTTCAAGTTTTTCAAACTTCGCTTTCTGGTGAATGGCACTACTGCTGTTTTATCTGAGTTAATACTCAGCCCGACAGTCCTGCACCATCTCTCAGCGATGCGGAGTCCTCTTTGGATAATATCACACAGGGTGCCTTCATGTTTCCCCCGTGCAATGATGACTATGTCATCTGCATACCATATGCAGTGTATTCCCGCTAGAGTTAATTCTTCCATTAGTTCATCCACTACCAAGCTCCACAGTAGGGGGGAGGTCACTCCACCTTGTGGAGTTCCTTGCGTTGTTTTAACAACTACAGTTTTGGTACAACTGCTGTTCGTGTTGAGAGCATTTCCCAAAACCAGCGAATTATCGTACTGTTCACCCCTCTTGTTTCAAGAGATCGCTTGACCACGTTGTGAGGTATATTGTCAAATGTACCTCACTGCAATGTCCAAGAAGGCACAAAGTGCTGTTTCTTTCCTATCCAGGCTTGCCTGTATTAGCTCAGTTAACTGGTACAGAGTAGTTTCTGTGGATCTGCCCGCTCTATATGCATGCTGACTATCGTGCAGTGGTTTAACCTGTAGATGATTTACTCTAATATGGTTGTCCACTACTTTCTCCATCGTTTTTAATATGAACGATGTGAGACTAATAGGCCTAAATGATTTGGGGTTAGCCCAGTCAGTTTTGCCTATTTTGGGTATGAAGATGACTTTCGCTCTTCTCCAGATGGTTGGTATATATCCCATCGCTAAGCTGCTTCTTGTAATGTTTAATAGATGGTGTGTAGCTATTTCCTGACCCTTCTTTAGAAGGGCAGGAAAAATCCCATCTATTCCTGCCTTTTTATAAGGCTGAAAGGTGTCAATAGCCCATTTCAGTTTTTGTTCTGTTATTACTAGCTTGGCCGTCTCCCAGTCTTCCCTGCGAGGATTGTGGGGTTCGGTCGGAGCTACTTGCGTATCAATAGATATGCTACCTGGGAAGTGTGTATGAAGTAGGAGGTTAGCTCATTATCATAAGTAGCTTTACGAATTTTGATGATGCCAGTATCTTCGGCTGCCACGGAACGCAGTTTTAGCGTTTATAGTCATATTCATTCAAAAAAGAGAAACAGGCTTACTAATAATAGAGTCGCTAAGCTACTCTACGTATCCCACAATGAAAACTTGCTGAAGAAAATAGGAAACGGCAATAGATCAATTTTTATTTCCGATACTATTGAAGATTTTGAGGAAGTAGACTGGCAAGAAGATGTTATTGAGTATGATGCTGATGACAGCGATGAAGATATGCCTCTTGCTTGACTAGTGTGTCAAAAATATTTTTTTTTGTACGAACTTAACCTTAATTTATTTTTTAATTTGAAGAATAACTCATTTTGTATTTTGCGATGTTTTGTTATGAATTTTATAAATAAATATTTCAGTTTTTCATATTTTTTTAAATATTTCATATATTTCCATATATTTCCAATATTTCCGGAAATATTTCCGAATCACTATTACATCACTAATAATTTAAGATACCGAGCAGCTCTTCATTTTACTTTATAGAGTAAATGATTGTAACAGATATTTTATTTAGATTAAAGCTGCAAAAATTAGTTTAAAACGAATTTTATTATCGCTGTGTTGGTCGCATTGCGCAGTGTTCAGCAATGTTGTCCTTTATTATTTGACAATTATCCTAGTGTCAGTCATTATTTTGTATAATATCGTGTTGTTGAATCTTTGTGAGTAATTCTCGTTTTTTTGTCTATTTTCATAGTCTTTTTTTTTAAATTGCACTTTTAAGCACAAACAGTAGTGATGTAAAAATTCTAAATAATCGTTACAAAGTAACAGTTACTTTACGAGGACTCGAAGTAACGCTTACCATTTGTATTTAGGACTCGTTACTCGTTACTAAACTAATTCGTTACTTTTGCGCTGGCAGTAATCGTAATCCCTGGAAATGCACGAACCGAGGACTCGAAACTCGATACTGAAATATCCCTTGCTTCGACGTAGGTCTAGTTGTTTTGTTATCAATATGTTTATGTTTAAAGTGTTGACTTGACGCCGGCCGGTGTTTTGGATGGTAAATGTGTGATATTTTTATTACAATTATTATGATTGGTTCATGCCGACCAGGCGGCGGTCTGTCCTTTTGCCGTTTGTTGTCGCTTTTTATTTAGGTAATTCCGCACGTTTTTTCAATTTTAGTTGACATAATTAATATAAGATATTATTTAGGGGTAGACTGGGTTTTATTTTTTGATTTATAGTTGCTCGGTGGCCGAAGAATAGAATTGTTTATTTAGATTGATATGTCTTAGATATTAGTTAAAAATGGATTCACGTTATTCACAAAAAAAATTTAATATCTAAACACTGCTGGGCGTTGATCCAAAGGACTTTTTTGAAGAGATGAATCCGTCACCGAGAAATAGACATTTTTTAAATATTTTTTTATTTTAACAAAAACATACATTTTTTTTATTTTTACTCTTTAATGTTTGCATAATTATTAATGTAAAATACAAAGAGAGAGAGAGAGAGAGAGAGAGAAAAATAAAAAAAATATTTTATATTATACACATATTTTCTATTAAGAGAGAGAAAAAATAAAAAAATACTTTATTTTATACACATATTTTCTACTTTCTTTCTTTGATTTGTTTTCTTTTATTTTTAATTTTATTACTACATAGTGATAACATATCATACAAATATTATACATATTATTAAAAACATATTATTCAGTACTTGAATACCGAGTATTGGCATTATCCTATTAAGCCCTTACACTAGAAGAAAGTAGAAACCCCTTATAGATCAAACCGAGCACGCAACGAAGATCGCCGCGCACAATAAGTAACGAAGTTCCATGTCAAGCCCAAGTCTTCCAACCTGTACACAAAACAACGATTATAAAGTAACGATACTAAGTACCAAAGTGACGAGTAACTAAAGTAACGAGTCCAAAGTAACGAGTCCATATAAGTAACTAAAGTTTACATCACTAACAAACAGTTCTTTTAAGAACTAAATTTTCGAGTTTTTGCATTGCATTTCTTGAAATTGTTGAAAATATGCCAAAGCATTTAAACAGTCGAAGCAAAGAGCTTGTAGCTTCCCTGTTTTTTTTTAACTATTTAAACGAGAACGTGACTATAAAGGTCCTTTATTACCCTTGACTGCAGTCAGAAAAGTAAGCTTAATTGATAAGCACATTATACCACTTTCAAAGTTAAGTTTTTATTAAATTCTGTGATTATTAGTTTGTGCATTACCAGCGCCCTCTTACTTATGTAGTTGTAAGAGATGCATCAATCTTTGAATAAGAAGACTAAGGAAGGAGCATAATGCTATCCATGCTTTGAATAAGAAGACTAAGGAAGGAGCATATCAAAAATCTTCGGTACACCGCGATGAGCCTCAAATATGGCCAAGTTAAATTCCGGTTTATCAGTGTCGTTCTAATTTTATTTAAAAAATGTAAAACTATGATGTAGGGTAGACGTGGGGTAGACTCAATAATTTGTTGTTTTATTTTACGTTGTGAATAAATGTTGGTAGTTATTAAAATTGTTATAAAAATATATAATTCTAATAAAAATAGATAAGTTATAATAAGTATTTATTACCACAAACATCCGATACGCTACTGAAGCAGGTAAGTCAAATTAACGTATCTAAATTCTTTGACATCTAATCTTTGACAAGTAATAAATAAAAGCTAAAATGCAAGAAAAATATATAATTTAGTTAATTTAAGTGAATTTCATAAATGATCGGTTTACTACACGTATGTATATTATATAGTCACTTACTAGCGAAAAGTTGTTCCATTATTTCACTCAATTTTTGCCGAGATCTACCGCACGCTACACAACCAACTATTTTAGAGTCTTTTTTCGATAAATCGCGATAGTGTCACTGTTAATTTAAGTGCTGCCACAATTTCCATCTAGATTTACTACCTTTATACAACTATCAGTAGTAGAATAAATAATAAATAACATAAAATAAGCTCCGTAAAGACTGACAAATCCACAAAATTTCAAATCAAATTCAAATGTGTCAAATGAATCGTCAAACAGAACTGTCAAGGATCCCCACCCTAGAGTGCTTTTTTGGCGCTTTTTCCGCCCACCATGCATGAATACATGGATAGCATTATGCTCCTTCCTTAGTCTTCTTATTCAAAGTATCCATGTATTCATGCATGATGGGCGGAAAAAATGCCATAAAAGCACTCTAGGGTGGGGATCCTTGACAGTTCTGTTTAACGATTCATTTGACACATTTGAATTTGATTTGAAATTTTGTGGATTTGTCAGTCTTTACGGAGCTTATTTTATGTTATTTATTATTTATTCTACTACTGATAGTTGTATAAAACCAGTAAATCTAGATGGAAATTGTGGCAGCACTTAAATAACAGTGACACTATCGCGATTTATCGAAAAAGACTGTAAAATAGTTGGTTGTGTAGACGCGGTAGATCTCGGCAAAAATTGAGTGAAATAATGGAACAACTTTGCGCTAGTAAGTGACTATATATATACATGTAGTAAACCGATAATTTATGAAATTCACTAAATTAACTAAATTATATTTTCTTGCATTTTAGCTTTGTTATTACTGTCAAGGAACAGATGTCAAGAATTTAGATACGTTAATTTGACTGACTTCAGTAGCGTATCGGATGTTTGTGGTAATAAATACTTATTATAACTTATCTATTTTTATTAGAATTATATATTTTTATAACAATTTTAATAAATACCAACATTTATTCACAACGTAAAATAAAACAACAAATTATTGAGTCTACCCCACGTCTACCCTACATCATAGTTTTACATTTTTTAAATAAAATTAGAACGACACTGATAAACCGAAATTTAACTCGGCCATATTTGAGGCTCATCGCGGTGTACCGAAGATTTTTGATATGCTCCTTCCTTAGTCTTCTTATTCAAAGGCATCAATAAATAAATAACCCATAATAACTCTTGTAATCATTTTCATAATGGACTAGTTTTTGCCAACATAGCACAGCTTTAATCTAAATAAAATATCAGTTCCAATCATTCGCTCTATAAAGTAAAATGAAGAGCTGCTCGGTATCTTAAATTATACAACAAATTAAAAATTTTGCGTAAATTTCATAAAGTCAGGTTTATAGACTTTAGTGTCAATGTCGATATGATTGATGACGTGCATCGGAAAATGTTTTGCGAATACAATAAGCTCAGTAACCTCTCATGTTCGCCTATATTTCAGCTTGCGGATGTAAGAGCGAGTTTTCACTGGGTTTCGGATGCAACGCTCTCACTGGTCAGTGTGAATGCCTGCCTGGAGTCATCGGCGAAAAATGCGACCAGTGTCCGCACAGATGGGCCTTCCTTCCCGATTCTGGCTGTCACCAGTGCGATAACTGTCATCACGCTCTTCTGAACGAGACCGATCTGTTGGCGGAACTGATCGATCCAGTTATACGAGAATTTAATGTAAGAATATTTATCTAATAGTGGAGTGCCCAGAGACTTTTACCTCGGAATTCAATTACTGTCAATGTATTAATGTGAAACATTCATTATTGTGTTTTATAGATAAAATACTAAAATGTTTACCCATTTTTTCCCCCATTTGCTTTTAATTTTTTATTTTAGTAATTTTAGTAAATTCTTAATTATTTCCTTCTTAATATTTTGATTTTTTTAATTATTTTTCTAAGTAAATTTATTGAAATAAATAAATCTAATGCATAGTATGCACCTATTCTGCTTATATTCTAATCATTGAAATTTTGGTTGAAATCGAATTATACAGGGTGGCACGTCATATGCGACGCGGTTTTTGCAAGGAGAACCAAAGTTTGTATTGAAGTGAAATTTTCTGAGCTTATGTAAGTCAATTTAAAGTATTTTCTAAAATTATGTAGAGTTCTACAGGGTGTCCCCAAAAAAAGTTACACATCAAAGTTATGTTTTTGTAATAGTAACACCCTATATATTAATTGATTTTTGGATTCTAGTAAAAAAATAAAGGTTTGTTTCATTAGAAAATTATATGACTAAAATGTATAGTTTTTGAAATACATTTACCGGTACGAAAAATAGGCATCTTAAAACTTTGATGTATTTTAAAGGTTATAATATATTTTATTTTAATGGGCCGATTTTGATGATTTTTTAAGCAGTGTGTTGCCAAATTATTTGACTTCTTAGTATCTTTTTCTAAATTAAAAATTAAACTCCCCATCTGTTAATTATACGAGGGAAAACAAAATGTTGATATTTTTGATGAAAGTTTGAAACACCCTGTGAAATACGTTAAAACAGCAAGAAATTTAAAAATTATTTTATCATCTAGATACATCCTTTCTCGATGGTTTGTTTTTTGGTTCATCTCATTAGCTTTATTTTTGTTGGAAATATTCGGTTTTAACGAAGGCACTAACATTTTTCGTAATTTTTACATTAAGACCATGCCTTTGCTTTTGGGCCTAGTCAACACATCTAGTAAGTTCTGGTCCCGAAACAGGCCTTCTTGACATAAGATTTGCTTCATTTAATCTTCTTCTTGTAGTCCTTTAGTTAATATGTACGGTTCTTAAGTGCAATTCATTATCAATTTGAAAAGCTGGCAAACGGCGGTTTCTTAGCGATAAACTTACGATAAGTCGATCGTCTCGATTAGAAGTTCTCATACGAAGGTTCCCGGACGTCCAGATTGCCGTCTTCATGGACGTGGTCATAATTCAAAAACCACTTAGTATACTCTATGGTATTAAGGTATTTTTGGAACCAGAATTTTACAGCAAAATTCACTAAACTCGAATAAATAAATGATATATATTTGACTCACCCTGTATATCTATAAAAATATTTTTGAAATGTGAACTACCATTAAACATATATTTTGTAAAAGGTTTGGAGTGAAAATCTCAAATAGGAATCCTGATACAGAGCTTTTCCGGAAAAACGTAGTTTCGAGAGTCATTAGAGTCATCTCAATTCAAATCAAAATTCGTTCACAGTAAATGAATTCCGAGGTTTGTATCTCATAAGGGCTTAAAGCACTCCACTATAAATAGATCTGTTTGAAAGTGATTACATATTATTTATGATAAAACATTGTTGTTTTAGTCCACGCAATCGGGATACTTTACAAGAAGACGGCTGGACAGCATGAGGGAACAACTGGAGAAGCTCAAACCGAAATTTGACGAACTGGATCCCAGTCATATCGACTTGTCTGGACCTACCCAGGAGTAAGTAGAGATTTCGAATGTTATCGATGTTTTGAGTATCGATACTTAAAATATATCGATATTTCAATTTAAATAAAGCTTGATTTTCATGCGTCCGTTATCCGTTGATACGCTGGTCCGACTGCGCGGCGCGCCATTGGTCATGGCGTTTTCGCGCCACTTTTCATCCGTAATTTTTTTTACTCCAGCCCGTCTACGGAGAAACTTTGAATAAGAAGACTAAGGAAGGAGCATAATGCTATCCATGTATTCATGCATGGTGGACGGAAAAAGCACCATAAAAGCACTCTAGGGTGGGGATCCTTGACAGTTCTGTTTGACGATTCATTTGACACATTTGAATTTGATTTGAAATTTTGTGGATTTGTCAGTCTTTACGGAGCTTATTTTATGTTATTTATTATTTATTCTGCTACTGATAGTTGTATAAAGGTAGTAAATCTAGATGGAAATTGTGGCAGAACTTAAATGAACAGTGACACTATCGCGATTTATCGAAAAAGACTCTAAAATAGTTGGTTGTGTAGCGTGCGGTAGATCTCGGCAAAAATTGAGTGAAATAATGGAACAACTTTTCGCTAGTAAGTGACTATATAATATACATACGTGTAGTAAACCGATCATTTATGGAATTCACTTAAATTAACTAAATTATATATTTTTCTTGCATTTTAGCTTTTATTTATTACTCGTCAAAGATTATATGTCAAAGAATTTAGATACGTTAATTTGACTTACCTGCTTAAGTAGCGTATCGGATGTTTGTGTTAATAAATACTTATTATAACTTATCTATTTTTATTAGAATTATATATTTTTATAACAATTTTAATAACTACCAACATTTATTCACACCGTAAAATAAAACAACAAATTATTGAGTCTACCCCACGTCTACCCTACATCATAGTTTTACATTTTTTAAATAAAATTAGAACGACACTGATAAACCGGAATTTAAGTCGGCCATATTTGAGGCCCATCGCGGTGTACCTAAGATTTTTGATATGCTCCTTCCTTAGTCTTCTTATTCAAAGCGGAGAAACATCGTACGATAACGGACGTTTTGACACTTTGTTGACAAATTTAATCTAACCTTAATAAAAATATAACAGTACAAGAGCTAGCACCATAGATAAAGAAAATAATCTTCTATTAAGATAGATATGAAACTTAATAGTAAAATTTTGGGTCAAAGCGCCCCTCCGTGTTCTTAGTAGAGACTACGTTTAACCCAGCGCCTTCGCCTTTTCTGCTGTAAATATTTTTTATGTTTATATTTGATTTCAAAGGATTTAGTTTTAAAGTTACACTGATATATTAGTATATCAGAGTAATTTTAATAAAACATAAGAATATATATATTTTACAGTTTATTAAATATAAATTTTGACTACAAGGTAGAAAGTAAATCACAATATTTGATAAAACCTATAAGTATACCATTTTTACAGTTAATAAATAATAAAACTATTTCTGACTATGATATTTAAAATTTAGATAGACAGAATATTAAACAACATACCGGGTATTTGCAGACGCAGGCCCAAATTCAATAAAAACCAAAATTTTTCCTGCGAAAATCGGGCTTTTTTCACAGAAAAGATATTTTTTGATTTATCAACAATCATTGTCAAGTTGACAATATACAGGGTGTTTCCTAATTAGTCTAAAAAATTGTGGTGTGATTCCTCATCTGTTCTTAAAATAATTTTTATATAACCATTGGGTCTAAAGTACTTCCTTTCTGATCTACAGGGTGTTAAAAATTAAAAAAAAATCGATATTTTGCTTAACATAAATGGTACACTACTGCTTTTTTAAAGAAAATATATTTTTTTCTTGACTGGCCATCCTTTTTCAACAAAATTGATCTTTTGAGTTTTTCTTGTTCATCAAACGGATGCCGAGAAAAAAATAAATATACTTATTAAGAACCCGCCTTAAGCCGTTTTCTAACGATTTTTTATTTTTTAGATTAATTAGGAAACACCCTGTATATGCATATCACAGGCAACCAAATAAACTAGTAACCTCTAAAAATTATTTTTCCTACCACTAGCGACATACCGTGTTTTTAGTGAGTACTAAATTATTTTATCAAAATTTCACCATATAAGTTTCCAGGCAATGGCTAGCACTGCCGGGAAAACGAGAATTTTAAGAAAGCTGGTTCTTTAATATATCCTGACCAAAGTGCGAGCCGTCTGGCTGCCGCCGGTAGACTACTGCGGTTCACATTACAGTACAGGGTATCCCATTTTCGTGTGTTCTATGGGATTTCTCGTTTATGAGTAGAGATGCAATGATGCAATTTTCACATTACTTATGCTACACGTAGGTTTGCCCTAGCCTCCTTGGTTTCTGAAATATAAGGCGAATTTGTGATGCGCAGTACTGAACAGATGTTGAATTCAGATATGATGCGTAGTAGTGAACGCAAGGTTCAGGAGAGTTCATTCTCACTCTGTTCAGGAGAGCATAGCAAAATATATATTAAAGAACTAGCTTTCTTAAAATTCTCTCTCGAAAACGTTGCTAGCTTAGACTGTAAGTAAAACAGCGAAATCGTTATGGAAATGAAAATATAAAATGACACCAATCACAAGAAAATCGTATATCCGATGAATGGAGGCATGAAAATGCAATAAATTTAAAAACTGCGTAATTTTTTAACCAATCCAAGTCTTTAAATTCAACCAATAAAATTAATACAGTATCATCGTATTGTCGGACAAAGGATACATGAAAATCACGCTGTAAAAGCAAAGAAAGGAGTTTTTGCAGTTAAAAAAAACTAAAAAATGATTTCATTATATTTACTATTTTATTCGAAAAACTGTATAATGCAACTTTAATGTAACAATCGCAGGTTGGAGAGTTTGGAACAAGATTCGAAGAACTTGAACAGAAAATCGAACTATTCCTTACAGAATAGCGAGGAACGAAGAACAGAATCTACTCAGTTGAAGGACAAAGCCGAAGTCCTGTACGGAAATCTACCGAACATCGAGAGGGAAGCACTAAAAGCTATCGAGGACATCGATAAAATTAGCGGACAGATATCAGAAGAAGCAGGTAATATTTTAGAGGAAAAATACGTTCGGAACGGTCTAGATTAAATTTTATCATCATGTAGGGAGGTACGCTAATATCGATTTTTTCGAAATATCGATATGTATGTATACCGAAAATTTTCATGTAAATTTTGAACGATCCAAATGTTGGCTCTCTTGTAGGCTTCAGGGCCAAGTCGTAAATAGGTTTTTTAAAGGTTTGTCATTGATAAATATACGTGCCAAATTTGAACATTTTTCATTTAAAACTAAATAGATAACATTGGTAAAACAACCATAGCAATGCAAAACCAGGCAAAACCCCCTAATACATGTATTATAAGACTCCTAAATTCGTTAAGAACAGTTAATAGCCTTAAGAAACTTCGATTTTATTATTGATTGCATACTGTTAATGGTTTTTTATTTGATAAACATAATTCTTCATCCCCATCATAGGCAGTGAAGTGGAAAAAGCTCTACAAGAAGGACAGGCCTTGCTGGAGGACATGAAGATCTACAATTTGACCGGTAGAGAACAGGAAGCCAACAAGCAGTTGGAGAAAGTCAACGAACTCCTGAATAACGTAACTCAGTATAAAATTCCGGTAGAGAATTTGGAAAAAGAAGTTGAGGCAATCAAAGGAAATATCAAAGGTTTCAACGACAAGTTGGACGACTTATACAATCACACTCAGTACTCGTTGAACACTGCCAAAGAAGCCGAGAATATTATCGCTAGAAATGGGTAAGTCTTTTTATTCTGTAAATTTTAACTTAACGTTTTCTTTCGGCATTGTAAGTTCAAATTGATATAGCAGAAACAAAATTTAAAATTTGTTAGGGTACCTTAAATAAACAGCAAGGCTGTATTCCGTTGCAAAATCAGGCGAACCAGACCGGTAAACTACGGTAAAGAGCGGTTCCTAAAAAACATCGGTTTGATACGGAACGGTTTAGTAAAATACTGGAAACGTCAAATGTTTACGTTTTCTAAATTTCTGTACCTCTATTATAAAATGTATCTTTTATGCATTTTTAATGTACCTATTCTCTGCTTTTACCTTTGCTTCTTCTTTTCAATGGAGTTTAATATTGAAAAGTTCTTTATTAATAAACTGTTAAACTCGTTAGACAGCTCAAGTGAAGATTTGCAGGACCAATTTTAAAACAGATCAATAATAAATAACCAAATCTAATCAATATTTATATTTTTATAGCTTACAAAACATTTACGATTACTTGTTGTCTTGTTTTTCATGTTTTTGTTAAATGTTCCTGACTTTAAGCAACAATGGCTGCATGATAAGTTTAAATGGTCCTAAAAAGTCATTCTATTTAGTTAATGAAATTTATTTACTTTTACTGCCTACCCCCATTGCTTTTGGATGTAAAAAATACAAAATATTATTACAAATTTTAGAAATTAAATGAGAATTTCACTCGAACTTCCAATATTTGCTTGATTTCTGTCACATAAATGACATTGATTGACAAACAAAACCAGAAAAACCAGCATTCTCGCGCTGGGTAGTTTGGTGACAGTTATAACCGAATTTTTCAGGAACCGTGTTCCGTAATAAGAAAACTTTCAGGAAACCGATAGAAATGGTAAGGTAAGCAACGGAATGCACCCTAAGTATACTTGGATATATACCGGGTATAATGGTTTACCCCTTTGAATAAGAAGACTAAGGAAGGAGCATAATGCTATTCATGCATGGTGGGCGGAAAAAGGACTCTAGGGTGGGGATCCTTGACAGTTCTGTTTGACGATTCATTTGACACATTTAAATTTGATTTGAAATTTTGTGTATTTATTATTTATTCTACTACTGATAGTTGTTATAAAGGTAGTAAATCTAGATGGAAATTGTGGCAGAACTTAAATGAACAGTGACATTATCGCGATTTATCGAAAAAGACTCTAAAATAGTTGGTTGTGTAGCGTGCGGTAGACCTCGGCAAAAATCGAGTGAAATAATGGAACAGCTTTTCGCTAGTAAGTGACTATATAATATACAGGGTGTCTCAGATTTTAATCGGGAAAATTTAATAAACGATAGAACTTGCAAAAATAAAACAAAAAGTTCATATCAACTTGTAAGATTTAAAGCTTCCTTTTCGAGATACAGGGTACCATTAGAATACCAATTACCAATTAGAATTTAATTTTTTTCGCAAGAAGTAAGTAAAATTGACAAAAAAGTCAGGAGACAATTAACTTCTAAAAAAGCAGTGGCGTGCCTATTTTTCCTTTAAAATAATTTAACAGTGATGCCCCACCGCCGCCCCTGGCCATTAAACTTAAATCTAATTACATCAAATTAAGTCCCATAGTAAGTATTATAAACGGGTCAAGTTATATCAAAATCGATTAAATAGTTTTTCAAATATCTTATTTTTTTTTCTTTTTTAAGTAACTTTAACACCCTGTATTTCGAAAAGGAAGCTTTAAATCTTACAAGTTGATATGAACTTTTTGTTTTATTTTTACAAGTTCTATCGTGTATTAAATTTTCCCGATTAAAATCTGAGACACCCTGTACATACGTGTAGTAAACCGATCATTTATGAAATTCACTTAATTAACTAATTATATAATTTTTCTTGCATTTTTGTTTTTCTTTACTACTTGTCAAAGATTAGATGTCAAAGAATTTAGATACGTCAATTTGACTTACCTGCTTCAGTAGCGTATCGGATGTTTGTGTTAATAAATACTTATTATAACTTATCTATTTTTATTAGAATTATATATTTTTATAACAATTTTAATAACTACCAACATTTATTCACAACGTAAAATAAAAAAAAGTATTGAGTCTACCCCACGTCAACCCTACATCATAGTTTTACAGTATTTAAATAAAATTAGAACGGCACTGATAAACCTGAATTTAAGTCGGCCATATTTGAGGCCCATCGCGGTGGTCCTAAGATTTTTGACATGCTCCTTCCGTAGTCTTCTTATTCAAAGGGTTTACCCAAATTCAATATACCCTGTAATTACCATTGGGTATATACCGTGTGCAAGACCGGGGGTATATACCAAAATTTCAATATACCGGGTGTTTTCCCATGACTGGTCAGGATATTAATTTTGATAAATTAATGCATCAACAGGTCTAAAGTTTATTGCAAGATGTTTTTACAAACGATACCAATTAAACTTTTAGTTACTTAATTGAAGGCGCGATTTTTAAATTCATTGTTGCCAACCATGGACATATTCGGCGCCGGGCTGACTAACTGGAATTTAAATTGCCTACTGCGGATTCAGGCTGTAAAAAGTGTCAAGTTGCCACATTTATTTATTTCCTGACACTGTCATTCATTTTGACACTTTACTTTTTCGAGGTAGCTAGAGGGCGCTATTTGACATCATAACAGATATTGCGCTTTTGCGTAAAAAAATGAAATAGGAGGCTATATTTCTCTTTGCACAGTTAAATAGAGCACAACATTTCTAAAATATCAGCGCAAACCGCAACTTTCTATCTTCTCTCTAATCGGAGATATTAAGAGAACAAATCATGTTAGGCTGCTGTTTAGGATTATATGGTCTAAAAATTATAGTAGTAGGCTAGGAAACAAAAAGAGGTAAATTAGTTACGTCAAAATATCAAAACTGCGAATCTTAACAATATGCACAACTGGTTCAAATCTACCCTTGATGCAAGTAGTTCAGCACCAAGACCGTTGGTCGGTAAATGTTTAGGCAGAAATTTTAGGATGGCGAATGATTGTTTCTTTTTTAATTATCTAAATGAAATGAACTATCTATAATTTCTAAGAGATGAATTGCCAATTTTGTTAGGGGATTCATCAGCATGAATGCAGTTGGTGTAGTTGATGTAGTTGGTGCAGTTGTGCCGCTTATTTTGCTATGAATGTGTGGGACTTCTTAGATACCGCTTACTTTAGTAGATAGAGACGCTGAAGAGGCCGAAACAAAATTTATACTGGAGATCATTAAGGAAGAAAAGCTTTTTTAAACGAGCCCTATTTTGTTTTAATCAGCTAACCCAAACCAGAGTTATCCTTATTTTAATAAAAGCAAGTTTAACCTTCCCCCACCACTTTATTTTATGAGACAGAGCAAAATACTCTATATCAAAAAAATTACAAATTTCTCGATGATTACGATAGTAATATTTAAAATACCTGTTCACTTGTATATATTTGAGAAAAACTCTGTTTTCTGATTGGCTATCAGAGAAACGCCCCCTAGCGGACATTTTTCGAACTTGAAAATCATTTCCAGCGACTTCTCTTGGTCGATTTACTAATTTTTTTTCCAAAGTTATACGATAAGTAGTCTCTGAGATACAGCTGGCGTCCATTCTTAGTTGGCCACCCGGTACAGCATAGCTTAATAGCCGTTGCGAAAAAAAGTCGCAACCTTATTAGAATATTTTAAACGGGAAAGCTGTAGTAATGACCCTTTATGTCTGTTAAAGAGTCCATTAAGTGCTGTTAAAGAGGCGAGTTTTGTTGATGTAAGTAATAACTGTTTTTATACTTATAATTAAATTTATTTTTGTTTCCTAAAATATTTTGATTAAAAGAAAATATGTAAAAATGGGCAACGCTGTGCCGGTCAAGCATAATCACGTGACTAAAAGTTTATTTGGTATGATCATGGTATGATCTATGGGTAAGTGTTTTCTCTCTTATCCAAGAATAGCTAAAACACACTCGGTATTCGCTTGACACTGTAAAAAACTGAGAATATTATTGGCTAGAAATGGGTAAGTATTTTTCTTAATTTATGTTAAATAAATTTCATCACACAAGGTAAAAATTAGTGACTCAAATAAAACAGGATTTATT
Source organism: Sitophilus oryzae (assembly GCF_002938485.1). Lineage (NCBI taxonomy): Eukaryota > Metazoa > Arthropoda > Insecta > Coleoptera > Curculionidae > Sitophilus > Sitophilus oryzae. The sequence continues at coordinate 3,227,782 of NW_022147480.1, forward strand.
TTTTTATTATCTTTAATTTACTAAATAAGTAGATATAAATTTTCAAATAAACCGAGGGGTAAACCGCAGAGGAATTATGGTGTACACTATGAAGGAATTCTACAGGAATTCCAAGGAATTACGAGGAATTCCAAGGAATTTCAAGGAATTACGAGGAATTCCAAGGAATTCCGTAGGAATTACTAGGAATTCCAATTATTTCCGTAAGAATTCCAATGAATTCCAAGGAATTCCTTAGAAATTTAGAGGAATTCCACAGGAATTAAGAGGAAGTACAAGCAACTTTATAAAAAATTAACGAATATTAGTAAACCATGAATACTATAATAGGTAGTACTAAATTTAAAGAAAAACGTTTTGCAGGCGATTTTTTACTATCCGTTTTTCGTTTTCGCTTCCAAAATTTCCCAATATCAAATATCTACAGGTTAGATATTCTTTTAATTTAATATTGTACCCTCGATTATATATCTAAAATATTTTCCAATAGTACGGCCGAACCACCCCCGAGAGATCTACTTATAACGTTCCCTGATATCGCCATTTTAAAGAAACCCTCATAAGATTTTTTTATTCAGTACTCAGAAAGTGTAAAGTTGATTTTTTTCATTTCCTCGGAATAATACCTAGGTATATACTATAGGGAAATTAATACAACTTTAGGTGCACTTCATCAATGATACCATGCGTAATCTTATGGAATTTACTGGTGATCGTATTATGACGTGCAACTGAAGTTTTATTAATTTCCTTTCCTATAGATACGAGTATAACTAGGTACCTATCATTTTCAAAAAATCCCGAGAAAAATTAATTTTAATAAGTAAGTGCCGACATATTTCCAGTATTTTTACCTCATGATCCCCTATTAGTCCTAAAATTTAACTAAAAAAACGTAAATCTCGTAATAGTACTTTTTATTGTTAGATCTAGTACTTATAGAGACATTAGACATTTATAAAAATCACCAGAAAATTCATAGCGGAACTGCGAAACCGAGGTGGCAACGCTGGTTCAGACTGAAAGAGTTACCGAGTTCGTACCAAGGAATTCCAAGGAAGACCTTGAATGATTGACCTTGACCTTGAAGACCAGGAATTCCAAGGAATTCCGAAGGAATTACGAGGAATTCTGAGGAATTATTTGAGTAAAAGGAATTACGGTGTACACTTTTCCCTCTGCGGTTTACCCCTCGAAATAAACCAATTTGAAAAGAAAAATAAATACATAGAAATACAAAAAAATACATTTCTCTTTGAAAAATATGTTTATATACAACCGGAATAATACAAAGTGTATCATTTTTATTAATTTTTACATACTATATTCATCAAGTGGCACAATTATTTTACATATTTGCATCATTAAACGTTTGATTAAAGATCCTTATAATTATGTCGTTTTTTTTATTTACAACCTTTCCACTAAAAATATATTCGTTATAAAAACACCTCGCTACAAAGTATCTAAATAAATAATGAAGAACGTTTTTAATGATAAAAATATAACTTTAAACATCTCTTAAGCAAGATTCGCAAAACAATACACTTTACGATCAAAATTTATAGAAATATCAGTCGTTTTGTATCAAATTTAAAACATTTATTTGGATTCTAAGTTATAAGTTGGCATTACAAGAGTTTTCATTTCTGTTTGATTTGATAGAATCTATTTTTGTCATTGCAGATGCAAGAGTTTGTATTTGCATTTAATTTATTTATTAATACATACTAATATAAATGACGAAAACAACATGATTAATTTATTTCCATTTATCACTGTATTCTATGTTGAAACAAGCAAAAATATATAAGTTGCTGATAGAAATACATTTTCCTTATTTACAACCGCACTATATTTTATCGAGGTATGACTATGCAATTTTAAACAAAGCTTTGAAATTGACAAATAAAATTTGTTTAATTTAAGCTGAATCATCAGGTTATTTTAATTTCAATTTATAAACCGCAATGTAAACAAATTTGTTTATATATTTTTTTTTACTGGATTACACAACTCAACTTATAACTAATAATAGGAACATGTATATTCTGCACTTTTATCTCGATTTTAATTTTGTATAAGATCCCTTCAGAAATTCCGTTTATTTACGAATTTAAATGCTTCTTTCTTTTTATTATAAATCTAATACAGCTACACAGGGTGTCCCAGGCTAAGCGTGCATTAGAAGTTTCTAGAGAATTACAATATAGTAAACGCATATACATATCAAATATATACGGATTATCGCCTATCCCTGCAATGTGTTGGAGTTGAAGCCGAGTTAGAGACAACTAGATAATCGGTCCATATATATTTCACATAAGTTCGTCTGTTAGGCAGATACTGGCGCAACAGCGCAACTCTAGAATTCCGAATATCGATTAGCCAGGATTAGCCAATTGTCGAACGGGAACGCAAACGACAGCCGTACGAAGTTGGACGGAGCCGTACGAATGAACAGCTGGTGCTAGCGTCTAGTCTCTTATTGGTCTGGATATCCGATCGATAATTCAAAATCCAGGCTTGCGCACTACGCTTGAGCACAGCTAACTGAGCGACTTATGTAAATTCCTTCAGAAGATTTATATACCCATTTCACCGGCTTAGCTTCACAGAATGCAGTTTGAAGTCGATATTCTTTAGTTAATATATATGAGTAAACGCCACGAATGTTTGGGAGTGATTCATCGGACGCTACCATGTGAACTAATCTGTTCAAGGTCACATAAAACTTAATTCCAGTGCCGTAGTGTTTCAAGTCATATAATAATCAATATATAATCTGTTGTAATTTGTTGTTTTAACTGTCAAAGTCTTGTCGAAACATATATTTGGTTATAAATATAAAATGGAATGCCCCATTGGTCGCACTGCAAGCACACCAATGGACTGACGCACAAAAACGAATCAATCAAAGAAACGCGATATAGTATCGTCTTTGTCAATCACGCTAACATTTTAGAATAAGCAGGAGGAGCGCAGGAAGATGATTAGACCGGGCCCTTAAAAACCTACGTCTGCGGTAAAAATTTACGTTTTTAATGTAAAAATGATAGCGCGCGTGTCGATTCTAACTTCATCAAGTGATGAATCACTCCCAAACATTCGTGGCGTTTACTATATCTAGATTGGAGATTTTTTGCACATCATTGTTTCAAAACGAGATCTATCGATTAAAAATATTTTCAATATGGCGACACTTCCGGAAATACCGGAAGTTGACAGCAACTTTCTTATTTTAAATGGGTGCCCCCATTTTTTATTACATACTTAAATTCTCTGTAAAATTTTATAAATTTTGATATTATATAGTCTATACCTAACATTAACCATTTATGAGAAAAAAAATATTTAAAATTTTTGGGCGAAAAAAACTACCTGGGCTAAAAAAATGTGTATAGCTTAAACGTCAAATTTAGTGATTACCACAGTCACTGTGACATTATTTCAAAAATTAAATTGTTCAAATGTCATATAATAATGGTCGCAGCTGTCATGGAATTGAGCGATTAAAGAATTATCATAAATATGTTTTTTAAATGGAAACCCCCTGTTTTTATTTCACTAGGTTTTTCAAGTCGTTAATTTTTGGCCATACATGTTCCTGTACCCAAAATAACTCGTTTTTAAGTTATTTAAGATTTAGTTTTAAAGTATATTTTTCTTGATTTTAACCAGTACCCTATGTAATGTAAAACAATAGATCTGGCCATGTCATATTGTGATACTTTGTTCAGAAAGCAGTATGCCATCCATCCATTTCCAAGCCAACATTGCAACAGTGCATTTGAAGGAAGCTGGTGCTAGTTTTGTCCATTTGTTCTTTGGTTGTGTTGGATTATTGATTGTTGTAGTTTTTATTCTTAAGTGTATTCTATTTTATACTTTGTACGAGAAGTTAATTTTAAACAAAGATCAGTAATTAACAAGTAATAATGAATAGTTCAACTTTATTTCCTAATACTAGTTAGTATACGAAGCTGGTGAATTAAACCAGAATACATAAGGCAACATAGACACGTTTTTTAGTTTATTTTCTTGATACTGTAACCCAACTTATAACTTATAAAAGCATGAAAACTCTTCTAGATATATATAACTGTTTGTTTCTTTATATTATTAATCTAATATCACTATAGACCGATCTGCATTACTATTTAGTCCTTATTTTCTTGATACTGTAACCCAACTTATAACTTATAAAAGCATGAAAACTCTTCTAGATATATATAACTGTTTGTTTCTTTATATTATTAATCTAATATCACTATAGACCGATCTGCATTACTATTTAGTCCTTACTTTCAATTCCTCTTTTAACTTCCACTTGATCAGTTCCATGCACGCGATCGCGTCCTCCGCACTGTCATGTCCGCTCACGTCGTTCTGTATAATCTTCTTCAAATACTCGCTGGCCAGAGCCCTTAAAGCCCTCTTATGTGGCAAGCCCATTTTATGAGGAAAAAGCACTGAAGTATCCACTATACTGCTGTGGATGATCTTCAACGCCTTCATGTCACTTTCTAGACTGTGTCCAACCAGAATAGTTTCCGAATTGCACAAATGTAGAATGTTGGCTTGCACCTGAAGGATGCTGGTGCTGGTTTTGTCCATTTGTTCTTTGGTTATCCCTGAGAAACGGGTGTTATAGTCGATTATGGGGTTGAGCGGTTTGACGAGGCTCTCGTAGACGGTTTTGCAGTCGGTATCGACGATGGTGACGCGTGTCAATTCCAGCCCTCTGGTGGTGTAACACATTTCACAATCGAGGGCGTACACTGCTACGCTGCGTGGATCGTTTTCCCTTTCTGAAGGCATCGTCGTTTGAAACCCTAAATAACCGTTTCTGTTAGATAAATATGTATTTTCCATCGATTAGCAATTAATAAGTTTAATCATTTTTAACACTGGCAATAAACAATACTGTACAATCCACGGTAATTTATGTCGGCCAAGCTAGTGTTTCAAAGGCGAGAACGTTCCCTAAAAACTTTCTTTACTTTCTGTCAGACAAATATAAATTCTCGAGCATTTAACAACACTAGCCCAAGCCTTATATGTCATTTATTGAAAATATAGTCCATACTATACATACCTTCCAAAATATGACTCTCCAAACCATCGAAGACGTGCGTATCGCTGGTGAGACATCCTGTATCGTCGTTGCTCTTGCAACACAAATGGATCTGTTCGCCTCGTATAGTGCGCTTCTTTAGAGGGTGATAGAGACACTCTTCTTCAAACAGTGCCCATCCATCATCGTCTACTTGATATGTTTTTGAACACCTTCGCAAAAAATACGAAACAATAATTCAATAAAAATCAAATAACTTAAAAAATGTGTGTGCACTATGTGAATGTGCGCATATTTGAAATGAAACTTCTTGCTAACAGCTATAAAATGGAAGGATTTGAAGGACATCTTTGAAAAAGTGTAGTTTGAAATGTTGAAAAAGTAATAAATTAAAAAAATATATTTTTTACGCGTAAAAAATTGTTTTTTGCGAGTAACAAATAGTTTTTTACGCCTAAAATAAAAAAATAATAAATAATTTGATCCCCTTTCACAAAATTTGTATTAAAATATAATTATTTTCGATCAACACGTGGACTGCTCACAAATACAGGGCGCGTCACTATTCACTATTGTAATCGCAAAACATTTTCCGATGCACGTCATCAATCATATCGACATTGACATTAAAGTCTATAAACCCGACTAAATGAAATTTTGGCAAAAATGTTTAAATTTGTTGTATAATTTAAGATACCGAGCAGCTCTTCATTTTACTTTATAGAGAAAATGATTGTAACATATATTTTATTTAGATTAAAGCTGCAAAAATTAGTTTAAACCGAATTTTATTATCCCTATGTTGGCCACATTGCGCCGTTTTCAGCAAGGTTGTCGTTTATTATTTGACAATTATCCTAATATCAGTCATAATTTTGTATGACATCGTGTTGTTGTTGAATCTTTATGAGCAATTCTCGTTTTTTTGCCTATTTTCATAGTCTTTCTTTAAAAATTGTACTTTTAAGCACAAACAGTTCTTTTAAGAACTAAATTTTCGAGTTTTTGTTATTGCATTTCTTGAAATTATGTGTTGAAAATATGCCGTATGCCGGAAAAAATAACAGTCGAAGCAAAGAGCTTGTAGCTTCCCTGATAAACTATTTTGAACGAGAACGTGACAATAAAGGTCTTTTATTACCCTTGGCTGCAGTCAGAGAAGTTTTATTGATAAGCACATTACACCCATAATAACGCTTAGAATAATCTTCATAATGGACTAGTCTACTAAAAAAAAATCAATAAATTACTAAAATATTAGTTATTAAATTAAAAATAAAACGTAAATATCTTTAAAAAATGATATAATAAAAATATTGTGCCACTTTTAAATTAAAAGTAAACTCATAAATTCATCGCAATCTGGCAGCGCTGTCGCCATCGCTTGTCACTCAAAGTTGATCACGTGCATTTGCGATTACGAAAATCGAAAACGTTCCGCAAGGCATAACGGCCAGGGTATTTTTTTTTTCAAAAAATCCAAAAACACGTCAATTTTGCCCCAAAAATGATTGCAAAATCTTCAACCCTCTAAGCGGGGGTGTCATCCCCCAACTTTTTTCAAATGGGAAGGGGAGTCAACTGGCGCCGCAATGAAAAGAGCTTTATATTCTCTATATTTCCCCGCCTCGTTTTTGAAAATCGGTTGAGTCATTGAGAAAATATGAAGGATTGAAATTTGAAAAGTTTATTTAAACATTTATCAGAGTAAATGATAAGGATAAATTCATTCGACCAATTTGAGGTTTTTCTTATTATTTCTAGATGTTTACGCATTTTTTCACTTGCCACAAGGTTGAACGATCAGGTACGGTAGTTGCTAGATAGCTGTTCTGTGACTTATGCGTTGAAGTTCTTCTCAATATCGTTAAACTGATCCACAATAGAATTTCCAAAAATACCAGCCCACACGTTCAATTTGTGAGGGTTTTGTGTGTGCACCTCGTGAAAAGCCCTGGGGTTGTCCTCAGCCCAGTACCGACAGTTGTGCCGATTAACTACACCGTTCAAAAAGACAGTACACTCATCCGAAAAACACACATTAAATAGGAAATTATTATTATTCGATCACAATCGTCTTCGTTGAGTTCTTGTACCAACTGAATTTTGTACGGGTGGAACTTGTGTTTTTTTAATATCCTTTGGACAGTTGTACGATTCACGCCGGTCTCATTGGCTAATTTTCTTGTACTCAGCGTACTATCCATGGCAACTTGGCCCAATACGAATACCTGCATAGCTTCATTTACTACAGGATTTTCCCTCTGCCTCTTTTTATTCATAACGGAACCAGTTTCGCGAAATTTTGCCACTAACTCGCGAACAATTTTGCCATAAAGGTGTTTGTCAGGATGGCGTTCATTGAAAATCTGCGCAACCCGAATGCCACATTCATTATTTTTAAAATAAAGTTCGATTATTTCCGCTTTTTCTGCAAGTGAGTACACCATAATTGTTAAAAAGTTTAACGATATTGAGAAAAACTTCAACGCATAAGTCACAGAACAGCTATCTAGCAACTACCGCACCTGATCGTTCAACCTTGTGGCAAGTGAAAAAATGCATAAACATCTAGAAATAATAAGAAAAAACAGCAAATTGGTCGAAGGAATTTATCCTTATCATTTACTCTGATAAATGTTTAAATAAAGTTTTCAAATTTCAATCCTTCATATTTTCTCAATGACTCGACCGATTTTCAAAAACGAAGCGGGAAAGTGTAGAAAATAGAAAGCCCTTTTCATTGCGGTACCACTTGACCCCCTTTCCCATTTGAAAAAAATTGGGGGATGACACCCCCGCTTAGAGGGTTGAAGATTTTGCAATCATTTTTGGGGCAAAAGTTGTCCTTATCACAAACAAAATTGACGTGTTTTTGAATTTTTTGAAAAAAAAATTACCCTAGCCATTATGCCTTGCGAAACGTTTTCGATGGGCCACCCTGTATGTATTTCTAAGCCGTAGGCTGTCCTTACCACTTTTCGTCTCGCGCTTATGTGTCACGGCCTTGAATTTTTACTCCCAGCGTGCTTAAAGAAGTTTCACTTCAAAAGAGCGGTATTTTCTTTAGAATTACCTGCTACATTTCCTGTAATTGTCATCTACCATGGAAAAATCGACTGGTTTTCGGTTATTAATAACCGCTTTTCCTTTTAAGTCGCTCTCCCTAGGATATCCGTGCAAATCTAGTTCTTCCTCGGTTAAAACCCACTTTTTTATGTTCTGATAGAATCTATTTCCCTTAAAATCAGACTCTTTTCCACTATCTTCACTTTCGCCACTCAAAAGAAGCCCCAAACCTTTGCTCTCCCTTTCCTGTATTTCTTTACGCAACCTATTAAATAAAATTATCAAAAATATACTTCAGACAGGCTTATTTCAATTATTATAGTCTGTACAACAATCGTTCAACGTAACGTCATCATTACTTGTTTTTAATGAATTAATTCATCTATACAGGGTTGTTCACCACATACGACACGGAGTATTGTAGCTAAACGATTAGATTTTTATAAATTGTAAGTTTTGGGTTCGTTGAAGTATTACTAGAGCTACAATTTAAGAATAATTTTACAAGATACAGTGTCCCAAATAAGTAAAACATATTATAGTTGTATTTTTTAAAATGGAACACCCTGTATATTATTCTATTTTTAGTTTCTACGATTAAAATAAAGGTAAATTTGATTATGGTTACTTAAAAATGTGATTATGGTCACTTAAACCTTACCGTTTTTGAAATAATTTCATTTTGTGAAATTGCAATAAAAAAATTAAGGCTTCGTTTCTCCAAGGGTATCATAATTTTTAATAGTAAATATTTACTGAAGATTATGAAAATGACCATCTCTGTTGTTATAAATAAGCATTCGTCAGAAAATGAAATAACATTTGTTACTTTTTACCACACTGTCTAATACACATACAAAATTCAGTTGTTTAGTGTTTGGAGCAATTATTATTAATAAACGTAATCAGTCAATTAATGTAGTTTGAATACTGAGATCATATTAATTGGTTGTCTTTAACAAAATATATTTAAACATTTTTTTTTTTATTTTTTAATGAAATAAGCAAACTATATCGACAATATTAGTATCTGTACTCTTTGAAAATTTGTTACATCTTTAAAAATAATCTAAAATGTCAATATTCCATCGGTATAGTGATAAATGAGGCCTAAATTATGAGAAAATGCATTTTCTACAAAAACTTGAAGAGATAGGTAAAAAATGGTATAATGCAATTTGATAGACAATTAAATTGTGCAACTGATTCTCGTAAAATATACAGGATGTTCCACGTAAATTAAACAAGTTATTGCCGTTTAAAGCTAGTAATTATTTAACATAAATTTTAGACGCTCTGTTTCAGGTAGTATTTTGTTTATTATTGCAACAAAACTTTGATATCCTTGGAGAAATGAAGCCTTTTTACTGCAATTTTATAAAATTGAAAATATTCTAAAAACGGTAAGGTTGAAGTGTGATAAACCCTAATCAAATTTACCTGTATTTCAATCGTAGAACCTAAAAATAGAATAATATACAGGGTGTTCCATTTAAAAAATACAACTGTAATATATTTTACTTATTTGGGACACTGTATCTTGTAAAAATATTTTTAAATTGTAGCTCTAATAGTCCTCCAACGAACACAAAACTTACAATCTGTAAAAATCTAATCGTTTAGCTACAATACACCGTGTCGTATGTTGTGAACAACCCTGTATATATCGATTTGAATTTTACTTGACAGCGCAGTCAGTTTTTAATTTTTAAAACAAGATCATAACCACAAAAGTGAAATGACAGTTGTTGTAAACAACGTAATATTGAACTATAGCTATGCAGACTTTACCTATTAACTGCGAGCATAGCTGAGTTTCTGTAAGTGGCTAGGACTTTACATTTTTCGTAACAAGTAAATTCCTCGTTTAACGCTCTGTCATAAGCGTCTTGTTTTGACGCGTATAATTTTCCGCATTCGTCCGCAATCAATGTCAAAAACCGCGTTCTCACATTTACGGGCAGTTTGGACTTGTCCGCCTAAAATAACCAGAATTTTTAAGTATTTTATTTATTTATTTATACCTTTAGAAACACTTTGAGAGTAATTATATGAAGGATTAGCAATAAAAATTGAAATTAAAACATACTTTATACTTAAAAAAAAACAATAAATCATATACAGGGTTTGCCAAAACAGTTCAGAATGAAGCTACACGCACACTGGTGCGATCACGGCCGTGATCACGATCACGATCAGGGCAGCGATAAGATTAGCGATAATTCTAGCACACACCAACGCGTTCACGTTCACCACCGTACCTATATGTAGTGCACCATCCTGTAGGTGTACATAGGACAAATTAAAAATGTGAATTATGTATACCGAAAAAAAACATTCTTAAATATTTACCTACAATATTTAAACTTAAACAATAAAAATGTATACATATCCAATCCAATTGCAACTCCAATTTTTTCTCAAACTTTTTATTTTTAATTATATTATTTTTGTAACTTGGATCGGATAAATCATATAGAATTTTGTGTATTTTTACAGCCTTAATTAGCTGCTCTGTTAACTCCATTTTTAATTTGCAACAAGAAAAAACACACAAAATAACGGAAAATTCCTATCAGTTGGGTCGCGATCACGCGATCAAACTCGACAAGTTGAATCTGATTCTGATCGCCACCCCAGAATAGAACGCCAGCGCCGATATTACCTATAAATTGAATATATTTTTATTCATTTCAGCATACATAATTATATTAAATATGCTAATATGTTCACGTAGTTCTTATATAGGTAGTTAATGTATATTTATCTAATTAACTGATTTCGTTCATTCTGCCTATTATAAAAGGTAAAGTATTTCCTGAAGATAACGTCCGCTTAGGGTAAGCTGGCAACGCTCACAAAATTCATCATGGCATCCCAGATTCAACCAGTCTGATTGGTCGAGATTCTCGCACGTCTTGCCTCCATTACCCCCAACTTTATGCCCCTCTCTAGGAATAGTAGAAACAGTCACTACTATTGAAAAATCCAGTGGCGGTGTTACTGTATTGTGTTTTATATCTTTAACTTGATTTGTGTTTATTGTAATTAGTACACGCGTTTTAACAAATATTACTATATTTGGCAAATGGCTAAACAAAATGTAGGTACATTTAAAGTAAAATAATATTATAAAGTTTATAAATTTACAGATACTTTCAAAAAATATAAATTTTTTGGATATTTTCGGAAGATTTTTAAAAAATCCTATTTTTTATTCAAAATTACAAAAAAAATAGCAAATTCAACAAAAATAATTTCTAATATATATTTTCTTTTACTGTCCCGTAAAAAATTGTCAAAAATCAGTAATAAAATTTTTTGAGGGCATACATTTAAATTTTTTGTATTAGCCACAAAGCCAAACAGTTTAAAAATTAATATTTTAGTTTTTTACAATTTATTGCTTAAAAGTAAATTTCAATTCCTGCTCTAGAAATGATTTCATTAGATTTGCTTCTTCTTTGTAAGTCATTCTAAAGGAAAAATATTAATTGATATTTTGTCTAAGTCCCTGTATGATATATATTCGGTATGCTGACGTAATTCGGCATAAACACACTTTTTCAACAGCTCAGTAATAAAAAAACATTTCATTTGTTGTATATTATGTACAAAAAATATTTTTGTTACCTGTAAAACATCGGGAATATCTGATAACGTGAACTCAGGCACGTGAGCTACTCGTCCAGACTTCTGCGTCTGAGCCACAGTTTTTACGGTCTCTGATCTCTGCTGTTTGATCAAAGATATTCTTTCTTTGGCCTTCTGTATCAGTGCAACATTAGGCACCGCGTTTATTTTTTTAGGCTGAATTTTTACCTAAAACAACACAAAATATAATTAGCTTTTTCATAATTCAAAATAATTTTCACACATATCAATATTTGAAAAAAAAAATGATGTCACAGTGATCTTTGAAAAGGGATTTCATTTCAAAGGCTACTGTGAAGTTTTTTTAAATCATATGATATATCTTACCTGATTAGCAGTTGGTTTATGAACGCCATTAAGTATATCATCCACAACATTACTGGATGATACTTTTTTCTGTTTATTTAACTTTTGTTCTTCAATTCTTTTCATTTTGTGCATTCTGGCAGCTTCCAGTAAACTCGTGGCTTGTCTTTTAATAGGATTTGGTTGGCTTATCATAGTTTTCACTTCGTTCATAATATTTTCTTGCTCATTGTTCTGTTGGCTCATTTTAATAACTTTGTATCTGTTTGCCAGGATTTGACCTGGCGTCAGTACAGGTTTAGGTTTAGGAATTTCTGGCAGTTTTTTGCCAGTCGACGCTAAAACATCGGCACCAGCATGAGCAGTTCTTTTTTTCCCTTGATATTCCTGAAATAAAAATTTTATTCTTAAGTTATTTCTTATCTGTATTTCAAAATTTATTAACTTACAGGTTTCTCATCAAATAGATCTTTCTGTACAATTTCCTGAGGCTCTTTCTGAACTTTAACTGGCTCAGGCTTGTACTCATTAAATATCTTGTAACACTCCCTCATTGTTTCATCTTCGTCTTCAAAATCAAGATCAATATCTGAAGGAATATATTCCTCAGTCTCTAAAATATTATCGTTTGATACAGAATCCTCAATATCACATGGGTTATTGCTACTCTCTGATGTAGATTTTTTCTTATATTTTTCTTTGTCTAAAATAAAATCTGGGTGTTTAAAATTTGAATCAAAATATTATTAAATTAATAATTTACCTGACTTATTACTATGCTTATCTTTTTGGCTAGTACCATCTTTCTTCCTGTCTTTCTTTTTAGGAGATTTATTCTTTTCCCTGCTTCTACTCCGTTTTCTGTCTTGTTTATGTCTACTTTTGCTTTTTGGCCTGGACTTATGTTTCGACTTGGACTCTTTACTTAAACTTCTCGACTTTGATCTACTTTTCTTCCTTTCTTTTGCCTTTTTATATTTTTCTTTTACTTTAGTTTTGCTACGACTTCTATGTTTAGAATGTTTTTTATGCTTCTTTTTTTCCTTATCAACACTACTGTCACTAACATCAGAGTCCGATGCACTTTTGTTGTCCTTATTAACATGTTTTTCTTTTTTAGTTTTCTTGGAATCTGGACTTTTGTCCCTGTGTTTTGACTTGGTTCTAGTTTTTTCTTCCTTAGAACAATTTTTCTTTTCTTCTTTTCTGTGTTTTTCTCTATCATTACTTTTATCATGCTTTAAACTATCACTCTTTTTCGGTAGTTTTTCTTTAATTTTTGAATCACTAGAATGTGTCCTTTTTTTCTCACTCTTTTGAAGTTTGTCCTTATCAGATTTTGTCTCATCCTTTTTCCTTTTTTCAATATCCTTAGGTTTCTGATCTTTCTCTACTTTAATATCTTGAGATTTATCCTCTTCTTTAACTTTGACATTATTTATCTCGGGAACACTTGTAATACTTTTCTCTTTTGCCTTTGCACTACTGAGCTTGGATTTCAATAAATTCAATTTGTTTTGCTGTTCTTCAATATCATTTTCAATTTCTTTTAAATCTTTAGTAACATGTTCCTGAGGTTCTGGTTCAGTGTCTTTAATTATGTCATCAATAAGATCAAATTCATTAGATAGATCTTCAAAATCAATTTCAGACTTTAAAGGATCATAGGCTTTATTAGCAATATTCTGTTGGATTTCCTGAATAGTATCTCTATGTTTATCATTCTCTGGTAATGAGCCATCTAAATTAGTAGCAGAACTAAGAATACTTAAGGGAGTTGGTTTGTAAGTGGGTTTTTCAATCTTTGGTAAAGGTCTTGCAGGCCTTTCTCGATTGAAAGCTAAATCAGGCACATAACTAATTGGTATATGACTTTTACTGTTGTGGATATTTGCTAGTTCACTTTTGGGAGTAGGTTTATAAGTAGGAACAGCTTCAGACGTTGTATCTTGTTCGATTTCTTCAACATTTTCATTAAGTTTTCTTTTGTGACGAAAATGGCAATAAGGACGGCCGCACGAACTATTATAAAATGGACACTCGATATCTTGAAAGTAACCTTTAGTCGGAAGCATGATTTCTTGTTAATTTCCCATGTTTTATTCACTCACAAGTTTATTTTTAATAATAATTACACAAATTATTCGTCCTAGAAAACTTAACCTCACTTTTTATTTTATCAATTTGACGTTGACGTTATTGCCACTAGGGATTTTTTATTAGATTTTGTTGGTTGCCCTAATTAACAAAATATTTCGAATTCGGTTGGATATTCTGATTAATCACGATATTTACGACATACGTACAAAAATTAGAATGAAACAGACAATGATTGATTATTTTTTATCTCCTTTTGTTTAAGAAGAAGACCAATAAAGAAGAACGGTATAAAAATAGCCGCGTAGTTTAAAAGTGTCGATTCAAAATGTGGAATATTCCGAAATCTTTAAAACAGGAAACGAGATAAAAATAACATGAGGTCACATCTGGTTTCCAGATGGCCCCAAACCGATGGCGTAAAGCTGCTGAAATCCGTTCCAGCTGATAATAAAAAATTAAATAGATAAATTTATTATTACCGGGGCATGTCAAATAGTACGATAATATTAAATGAAATTTGTTAATGTTAAAGTTACTGCAATTTTTTTATTAACTGGTTAATATAAGAAACAAAATCATTTATTTATATCTACAGTATACAGGGTGATCTACTGTGGACGAATTAAATTTTCAATCATATTTAATTTGTTGCTATCTATTTTTTTCTCAGTATATTTGCCATAAAAATCTATCCGAAAATACCGCAATATACCATAATCTATACTGAGCGATTTGTTAAATACTTAAAACTGTTAAAATGTTAATTATTAATGTTTTTAACACAGTAATTTATAATCATGTCTTCTTTAAAATTAATGAGACTACTATGTTTGTTTGAAACATACAGGGTGAGTTGTTAGATATACATAATCCTTTTCGCTCCGCTGCTTTAAACGGAACCCCCCCTATTTTATGTCATACCTAGGTACCGGAAAATATATTGTATAACAAATTTCTGAAACTCCCAAACAGTGAACTAAAATATACAGCAATATAAGTAAGCTTTCTGGAAACACTGATTTATTCGGTATTACAGTTTTATTATTACAGCTAGGGGACTTCCAAATAATACGAACACGTTATAATAAGTAATTTGTGTGTATTAAAATTACTGAAATATTTTATTGCCTTTATTATAAATAATTTATAATATCTATATATTGTTTACAGAAAAGATCGATTAAAGGGAAAACTGGATAACATAGATAACCAGATAAGCCAGTCAAAGATTAACTTGGATGATTCCGAAGGTCTCTTAGTGAACGCTTCAGAGTTAATAGATACTTCAATTGGAAAATTGAAACAGCTTCAAGATTTGCCTGACGAACTAGACAGCAGAAATAAGGAATTCTCTTCCAGGTAATTTTTGAAATGTCTTTGCCATTTATTCACCTAGGGTGTTAGTAAGACGATAATGCCTGAGGGGCATTATGATTGTCTTTGGCCTGACAATTAGGATACAATTGATATGAAATTGAACGATAATGCCCGGGGGATGACAAGCTATATATCGTTAGTGTCTTTAGCCTGAGGGATATTTGTTACATGATGGGCATTGTATATAACGCCAGAGCGTAAGCTATTATTTATTCACCAATGGCATTAGTAAAACGATAATGCCGAGAGGTGGGTATTATTTCATACTAACGCATTTATTTCATTATAAATACGTTAGTTATATTTTTTTTTCATTATTTGTTCAAGAAGAACGATAATGCTCAGACAGATATATCCTTAATGTCTTCGACCCTATTGATATTTGTTACATAATGGGCATTATCGTAACTCCAGTTTATTTATATATCCAGGACGTGATGAGGGATGAGGGATACAAGAAATATGCGTAGTGCCTTTGGCCTGAGGGATGTTTGGGTACACAATGCCCAAATATTTGTTACATTATGGGAATTATTGCGTACTAACTCCTGTTTATTTATATATCCAGGACGTTTAGGTTAGGTTAGGCAATAATAAATATCTCAGGTGCTTTAGACCAGAATGGTGTTTGTCACGATGGGCATTATTTTATAATAACGCCCATTTATTGACTCAGTGATACGTGGGCATTATTGCATACTAAGGCCTGTTTATTTATTCAGGAAGAGTGTTAGTAGGACGATAATGCCCAGAGGATGATAAGGAACAACGCTAGTGCCTTTGGCCGGAAGGATATTTGTTACAAGATGGGCATTATTGTATACTAACGCCCGTGGTCAACATTTAGTTTTTTACTTCATTATTATTTCAGTATTTTTGGGAATATTTTTTAATATAAAATGTATTGCATAATAATAATCAGTGTGCAGATTGTCTTGTTAAGGCGTTGCTAAGTAACTTAACCTTTTTTGTTGGGACCAAAGGGTTTTATAGTCTGTCCAAGGAGTCAGGAAAGATTTTTGAAAGATGACTTACATAATATGACAGAAAATACAATTAACCTGTGCATTAAAATGATGACACACAACTGTCACTGTCATGGATCCTCTCGTCGTTGGACAGACTATAGATCATAATGCCCAAGAAGGTGACAAGATATATGAGCGTTTCAAATTCATTTTAAGTTTTTGCTATCCTACTAGAATTCTGCTGAAGTAACGATGGGGAAAAACTAAAATACTTGGAACACATATACTTATTTTTTTGTTGTTATATTTAGGCTAGATTCAGACAAGGAAGCTATAGATAATATTAAAAAACTCAAACCTCAAGTGCAGGATCATGCCAGCAATTTGTCGGAAAAAGTGGAAAAACTGGAACACATATTGTCCGACAGTCAGTTTGGATCGAAAGATGCGATTAGGGCAGCAAGAGCATACAGGGACATCGTTGATGCTGTTAAAAGGTAGATATTTATATTTTTTTTTCTTTTTATTCTTGGCTTTAGGTCGTTGGGGTTGCAAAGATGTTACTGGATTTGTTCATTATTTTATTTTTTTCAAGTCTCTTTAAGTACATAAAAAACTGTACATAAAAAATTTATAAGTTTATATAAAAATTATTATTTTAAACTACCTGGCATTGTCATTCTTGGTATATTATTTGTTAAGTATGCAAATTATTAGTAATTCTGACCAATATAAACCAGTTCAACTACAGAATTGTAAAATTTAACTACTAATATTTTTATATTTACCAGCAAACTTAGAAGACTTCTCGAGTAATATACAGGGTGTTTCAAAAACATGTGCTATCTCTCCTGGGGAGATTCCTCACGTAAAAATATGATTGATTTCTCATATCAACAAATATTCTGATTTGTTTCGTAGCTACAGAGTGTTAAATTCTTAATAATCTCCCGATTTATTATAATTTTCTTCCAAATACCTTTAGTGATTCGAATGAAATTTTGAGAGCAAAGATTACTATAAGTGCTACATATTTTAATGCTAAAAAAGTGTCGATAAATTCATCAGGGACGTGCATCTGGGTTATCACTGGAATATTTAAAAAAAAAGCATGTGCGCCACTGACTTTATTCTTTTGATATTAAAATTGTGTAGGCCGTTTAATGCCAATTAAAAGTTATCTCTTGATATTTTGTCGAATTCGGCGTCCTTGATGAGATGAACGCTATTTTATTAATCACAATTAATAATAAAATTAGAATAAAAATAAAATTAATAAATTATATATTTAATCTAATTTATATTATTAAATATTATTACTACTAGTCCAACCTACAGCAATTTCAAATAAAAAAAAATAATGGTATTGAAGATAAATACAAAAAACCTAATTTTAAAAAGGTTTAACATCCTGTAACTCTATTCATTTCCATACCCATGTTTATAGGAACTTTTTTTCATTTTTTTTTGAAGAGAAATCAATGAGTACTTATTTAAAACTTTTGCAAGTTAATGATATTAAAATTTTTTAAAGGTTGCTATTAGCTTGGACCGAGGCAAAAATAAATATAATCTTAAAAATATATATATAAAAATATTCCAGTGATAACCCATATGCACGTCCCTGGTGAATATGTCGACACATTTTTGGCTTTAAAATATGTCGCATTTATAGTAACTTTTACCCTCAAAATTTCATTCGAAACGCTAAAAGTACTTGGTAGAAAATTATAATAAATCGAAAAAATATTAAGATTTTAACACCCTGTAGCTACGAAACAAAGCAGAATCGGATCTATGTTGATATAGAAAATATATCTTATTTTTACGCGAGGAATCTTTCCACGAGAGATGGCACATGTTTTTTGAAACACCCTGTATGTATTTGAATTAAAGAATAAATAAATTAATTAAACTATATAGCTTGGTCTGATTCATAATATACAGGTTGTTAACTGGACAGTTACTTATAGGGGAACAAAATGGCAACACTGCTTATTGAGAACGCATGCACATAGGGTTTCCTGCCGACTCGTCCCGTCGCGTCTCGTCGTCTATCGACGAGCGGGCCGAGGTTGCCATATTTCAACCATAAAGTTCTTGCCGCGAGTAATAAACAAATTAACAACCTGTATGTTCTTTAGAGTTGATTTTGTCCATTCTTCTTTTTTTGACTAATATGTTCTTTTTTGTAATCTAGCGCCCATGATGCTGCTGAATCAGCCCAAAACGACACCGATCATGCCGTCTCCATTCTCAGCAATGTGCAGGAGAGGACTCTAGAATCGGACGGTATTTCCAGTACAGCCCTGGACGATGCACAAAAGTAAGTTTTCATTTTTTAATGCCCATATTAGATATTAGATACAGTACAAAGTATTTTAGGTTAAAGGAAAAGGCCAAAAACGATTTGGAACCGGTCTTGAGGAGGGCCATTTTGTTGTTCAACCCGGTCAAAGGCGTCCACGAAAACAACGACATGCTGCTGAAGGACGTGGAGCAAATCCTGAAGAACATTGAACACTTTTCGGAACCTCTGGACAAGAATTACAGGACGGCCACCAAGATGGCGGAAGAGGCCATAAGTCATACGACCAACGTCGACGAGAAAGTTAACGCTTCTTTTGCCAAGGTAAAAATAAAAATAAAATAAATGCCTTTATTGTCAAAAAATTTTACAATTTGTAGGCAAAGGTAAAGTAAACAAACAAAAGAGAATACAAAACAAGTATACAAATTACATTGTCAGTCTTTTTGTTTAAAATAAACAGTTCTAAATGTTTACAGTGTCAGAGAAAAAATAAGATTCAAAAATATTTACTATATTTATAGTAATATTAGACCAGTGTTTACAAGATCAAATTCGATCATCAAAATATAAGTCATTTACGGCGTAGAAAGCCTTGTCTAGTAAATAAGATTTCAATGCTTTGCGAAGAAAATGATGTTATGGATTTGATTTCAAATGGCAGGTGATTGTGCATTTTTTTCGAGTGGTATAATATTGAACTTTTAACTAACTCTGAGCGTGGGGTAGGTAGTTAAAGATCTTGCTCCGCGTTCCTGAGTTGATAAGTGTGAGATGGCCGTTCTTGAGAAGCTGATACATGCTTACGTATTAGGCAAACGGATTCAAATATAAATAAGGAAGCAAGAGTTAATATTTTTAATTTTTTAAAAAAGTCCTGGCAATGATTTCTGCTGTTTAGTCCCAGTTAATATCGAACAGCTCTCTTCTGGAGCTTGAAAATGCGGTCAAATTGAGTCGCACAACACGTACCCCAGAATGGAAGGGCATATTTGAGGTGCGACTCGAAAAGTGCATAATAAACAGTTCTAGCCACCGACAAGTTAAGCTCCTTAGAAGTAAACAGTAATAAAGATCTTAATAAAAGTTATCTCGCTGGCGCTATATCACGGGATCCCCTATACCGTGCTGGCAACTGTTATATTTGGGTCGGTATTTACATGTGTGGAAGTAAATCGCATCGGGATCTTATTAAGTCGGATTGAGAGAAATGCGACGGTGTGCTGTTGCGGCTTGCCACATTTCGCCGGTACGCCTTTCCCTATCAAGTAAAGTAAAATCACGATCGCAAACCGCTTATTTTTAAACGCCTTTTTTTTCGAAAAGATAACTAGATAAAATCATTAGATATTTGAAACGGAATTATAAGGATATCGTTGGGATGTCCATTTTTTATAACGATAAAACGTCAGGAATTGCGATAATTTATAAACTCAATTTTTAACACATAATACGCCATAACTTAGGAAGCACTATAGATATTGAAACTTTTTTTATTTTGAAGATTGGATCTTTTACAATATGTTTAAATAAGAAAAATTCGATAAAGTTGTTTTTCTTCATTCAAAAATTTTAAACAACCCATCCATTTACTTTTAGTGCATAGCAATTTTCAGCAATTGTGTAACTTTTTTATTTATAAAGATTTTCACATACTGTCTGCGAAGAAAATATAACAGAAATGTTAAGAAAGTTCCCGAAAAAACTACAATCAATTATTTTTAGTAGATTTTGAGATATCGATTTTTGAATTCAGAGTTCTAATAGCGCGACCACTGTCGAATACCAACTCAGTTCCACTTATTTTTACCAAAAATGCAAGTGTTTTTAACATGCACTTAAAATTTTTCAAGCTATAGGGAAAATTACAACGACTCGTTAATAAATAAACAAATTAAGTATCACGAGACGTAATTAAATCATGAAGCTGAACGCATCATGTACACTTTTCCCTAGAACTTGAAGTACCGACAGAGGTACCGATTGAGTCGACTGCGACAAATCTGCTATATCTCCTTCCACGTCTCTTAACAATGTGCACAGTTTCTCGGTTTATTTCATACGTTTGGCAACGTGTTTACTGTTCTATCTTTGTTCAGTACGTTATAAACGCATTTTACTCTTCTTACAGACGGAAATCTCGACCCAAGACTAACGTTTGCCTGTCCTTAGTAGACTTCTTAGTACGGGAAGGGTGAAAACCCCTACATAAATTTTAGTTTAAATATTTTCCAACACCACCGACGACAAATTTTCTTTTCGTAAAATGGTGCTTTTAGTATTTACTACATTTTTTGTGTCTTGTAAAAAAACGCCAAATCGCATAGTTTCTGGGAAACAAAAAATAACAAAGCAGACCTACAAAATATACAGGGAGTTTCAATATCGCGTGGACATAGAACAACTACGTATTTTTTGTATAACCCAATATTTTTAGCTTCCTGAAGAAAAAGAGAAGGCACAGGCTTTGCCCAAGGAGGTCGATGATATAAAACGTGACGTCATCCAGACGCAGAAGCAGATTGATGCGGCCAACGAAACCCTACCGTCAATTATCGAGAGTTTGGAGCAATTGCCGAATATACAGAAGAAACGAAATGAAACGTCGGAAGGTAAATTGAAAAAAAACCGTTTTCTAATATATTTTGTATAAGAAAAACACTTATGGACAACTAAAGTGTCCAAATTTTGTGACCAGTTACATTCATGTTACATTTTTTCAAGAATAGCACTGACGCATTATGTAATTTTTACATAAAAAAGTCTGAAAGAGCATCAGATTATTTGGGCTAAATTTAAAAAAAAATATAGTACATTTTTTGCAACCAAACCATTGGCGTAACTACAGGGGTGCCCGGGAGTACCTCCCCCCCCAGGTACTGCTGGGCACCCCCCAGAGAAATCCTGAATTATGACTCTTGGCTACGTATTAATTTTTATTTGCTTGTGATGTAGTAAAAATGACGTTTTCTAGTTTTGTTTAGTTAATATTGTTTTGTTGTGTTCAAAAAATGTATTAATTTTTTTTTTAGAAAATTTGCAGACAATAAATCTTGTATTTACGTGAGCAATCTCCCCACGAGAGATGGCACATGTTCTTTGAAACACCCTGTATATATCTTGATATTTTTTCAGGAATTAAAAACAGCATCAATAAGCTAAGTCAGCAGATCGAACTGGCTCGGGATATAGCTAATCAAATCAAAGTAGGCGTCAAATTCTATCCCAACACCACCCTGGAGCTGAGAAACCCGAGCAACATCGAAGATTTGACAACGTCGACGAAAATCAGCGGGTACTTCAAGACGGATAAACCAAACGGTTTGATTTTCTATCTTGGCAATCCCAACGGAACCAGCTTGAGAAAAACCAAAACGGTAAGAGATGATTCGAATCACAGCCAGTTAATAGCCAGCTTGCCGACTTACGAGCACCTACTGTTCAATTTGCGAAGTTTGAAACTTTCGTCATCATTTTCGGCGCCATATTGGTTTTCACGTATTTCGTGACTTGGTGCATGAGTTTGTTTATATCTCTGGTTGTAAACTAACAATAACAAATTTAATAACAAAATATTAAACAATGACAGGTTTCTTGTAGCCTACCCGCAGTATACAATGAATAAATACGTCCTCTAATATGTTCATGGACCTTGTAAGCAGGAATTCCACGGGACAATCGAATGTTGTGGACTTTTTTGCTGCTTTTTGTTCTTTACCTTTCACGATTCCTCTGGAACTTATTCTTTGCACAGTCGAATGAAATTAAATTCTTAAAGCCTACGATGCTTTCTATAAAACACCTGAATATTTTCGATTTAATTACAAAATATTAACTCGGTAGTTGTCCAATTACATCGTAAACAGCCGACACAGGTAAAAGGGGTTTTCCAGCATCCTTTTCGAGTTTCAAATACTCGATAACTTTTGATATGAGCCGTTGTTCTTTTTCACTAAAACGGGACGGCATTTTAAACACAAATTAAATCACAAATAACTAAATAAACACAGAAAATCCCACAAAAATTTACGGGAAACTATAGGAAATTTAACGACAACTTTGACAGTCGGCAATTCGTTTTGTTCGATATCGGCGGGAATACAAATACGATGTTTGCCTTTTTCTATTCGTGCACATTAGAAGGATGTACGATCCTCTATTTGTAATGAAGGTGATCCGTATGTAAAAAAGAAAAAAATACACGTACGATGTAAGAAATATAATGGTCTGAACGTTTTTGATGCAAAATTTCCATTTCATGTGATAGACATGGATAAGAGAGAGAATGACAATCTGTGAAGAAAGACTTCGCAAATTGAACAGTACCTAGAGATTTGCTTATCTTATGTTATACAGGGTGAGTCTTCAATAAGTGCAATTATTTTTGGGGGTAGTATATTTCGACCCCAGAAACACGTCTATGAGGTTTTTTTCGCAAAAAGATCTTGGAAATTTTTGAATTTTTTTAAATTTTAATTAAAAAACATAATATCTTCATAATATGGCAACATAGAGAGTAGATTAAATTTACAAGAAAGGAAACCCACATGGTACAAAGAATACAAGGTATGATCGATAGCGGCTCCAATTTCGTTCAGTTCGCGCATACCACCTGTGACGTCACTAGGAAAATAATGAATAAATAAAAAATAAAGAAAGTTGACAGGAGATCTGCATTTTTTGGGGTTATGGTTAAGAATTGTTTATTTTTAAGACTTTTTAGTTCGTTTAATTTAATAATTACTAAAACCAGCAGTTCCAAAAATATATTTAAAAATAATTATCTATTAACATGGATTTGGACGATAATAATAGGTAAGAATACTAAATTTATTTCTATATTCGGTATAAAATTGTTTATTAGGTTTTTAGTTTGCGATGTTTATGGTAAATAATTTTCATGTTCATTGCCTCTGAATTCACATGAGGACAGAGATGAGGATATCTATGGAAAAGTAACCACAAGAGGAATTGTTACATCATTTAAAAAATGTTGGGAAGTTGAAGTTTCCCATCGAAAAGTAGAAAATGCCAATGCAGATGAATGTATTGTAATTGTGATAGAAGTAATTCCAAGGGTGAAGTCTATTATAATTAGTGACCTGTGCTTCTTTTTATATGTAGATGTTTCAGGTTTTGAGAATAAATCGGTTGAACGAAACCCAAAATTTAGAGGAAGTATTTGCATACCCAGAATATGACCATCAAGGATTATATAGCTCAAATTTCCTTTAATGGTAGGCAATTATTCAATGCAAATTAACTTTTTAAGTGACTGAAATATTAAATAGTTTACAATATGGTATATCACTAAAAATATATTACTTTTAGGTACAATTAGTGCCCGATACATTTCAAAAAGTAGATATTATTTTATATTAAATGAGGTATTGTACCAACAATCAATTTATATTAATACCGGAGATTAAAAATAACAGAATAAATAGTTCTTTTTTTTATACTACAAAAATAAACTATAGAATACAACAGTATTTAAAAAAATAAATAAAAAGTTATGTCCCGGCCGAGATTCGAACTCCGGTCTCTCGCTTCCTAGCCCGACTCCTTACGCACTGCTCCACAGTAACTTGCTTAGCGATAATTCAATGACGGTATATAAACAAAAAAACAAGTTTATAACAATATCTTGACGATTTGAATTGGCGCGCGGAGAGTGCTGACCAATTGCACCTGTTATCACCTGTGACGTAGCGACCAACCTGCGCAATATCATACCTTGTATTCTTTGTACCATGGGAAACCCAGAAATGGTCCAGTGGTTTTTAAAATTTAAGCGAAAAATATTTTTTTGTAATTTTCAAAGTAAAATATCTTAGTTATTTTGGACGTATTTGAAAAACAGTAAAGAGAAAATATGTTTCATTTATCGAGATCTACCAGCCTTGCAAATAGTTGCGCTTATTTAAGACTCCTGTTTAACAAGTCGAGTTCTGAGCCCTACTGAAAATCCGTTTAAAAACGAAGAAGGTGCTCTTGCTGCTGGCACACGTACGAGAATAGGCGTAGTAAGTTACTCGCGGATACTCAAAAATAAGCGAAGACGACAAGCTGGTACTGAATAAGCTGTGATTCAAATCATTGACTAATAAAAAGAATGGTAGAACTTTTTTCGTTAAAGATTATAAGTACCTATAATCGAAATTAAAACATAAAATAAGTGATTATATTGAATTATGGAAATCTTTTATAATATTTTCCAGGATGATTATATGGCATTGATCGTTCAAAACGGATTTCCGGTGCTCAATCTGGACATAGGAAATGGCAGGGAACAGGTCATCCTGAATGACAAACGAGTCGACGATGGCGTATGGTATCAGTTTATAATAGAAAGGTCAGTGTAAACCACAATATAGAAACAATATAATCTGTGATATAGATAACGCAATAGATGTAAATATAAAATGCTTTTTTTTCGATCATACGGTATATTATTAATAATTTCAACTATTAGATATCACTAAAGAGCGAAAATACGAGATATATTTTTATAAATACACTTTTTAAACTCTTAAGCAGGCAGTATTTATAATATAGGAAATTCAAATAATTAGTTATCTGACATATGGAAATGAATTGTCTGAGTGTTTGACACTTAATGTCAAAGGAAGCTAGATAAAATCAAGAAAAATATACGTTTTAAAACTAAATCTTAAATAACATAAAAAAATGATTTATGATAAGTTTTTAAAAGCTCAATTCCATGACAGCTACTAGATTTGTTAAAATCAAAATTTATAGAATTTTACAGAGAATTTAATTATGTAATAAAAAATGGGGGCACCCATTTAAAATAAGAAAGTTGCTGTCTACTTCCGGTATTTCCGGAAGTGCTGCCATACTGAAAATATATTTAATCGATAGATCACGTTGTAAAACATTGATATGCAAAAAATCCTTGATCTAGATATTGTAGTTTTCTAGAAATTTCTAATGTACGCTCATCCTGCCTGGGTCACCCTGTATAAATCTTTTTATGTATCATTTTATATTATTTGAATTACAGTTGTAGTAGTTCTCTAGTTAAGTTTAGATTTAACATTTTTCTTTTCAATTTAATAACAATTTATATCTGTGATATTCACAGGGTGGGTCACAACGTGAAACTCTCCATCAGGGAGGAGTATGCCGATGGTCAAGACCACGTGATAACCCAGGAACAGTCCCTTCAAGGACCACTGACAATATTCAATTTGGACAAGGAAAAATCGAAATTGTTCGTGGGCGGATTCCCCGTCAATTATGACATGCAACATGACATCGACGTCAATTCGTTCGACGGTGAAATCGAAGACTTGGTGGTGGGAAATAATCCAGTGTCTTTGTGGAACTTTGTCGAGGGATACGAAAACAATCATGGAGCTGTCGAAAGGTAATGCCATAGTACAGGGTGAGCCAACGATAAAGTCTATTATCTCATCTGTTTCGAGGTTTACAAAAAAAATGTTAAATATAAAAGTTATAGGGAAGGTTGTTTTTTTAAACAGAATTAGACCTGTATTATATCTTTACCTCTTGAAAATTAGACTTTGCAGAAATAGTAGTAAACTTATAGCTATACCGTGCTGGCAACTGTTACTTTAAAATGCGAGGGTGTGCTGTTGCGGTTTCACTATCAAGTAAAGTAAAATCACGATCGCAAACCGCTTATTTTTCGAAAATATAACTAGTTAAAATTAGGCATGTTTCTGAGCATCTGAAATGGAATTATAAGGATATCTTTAAGGTGTCATTTTTTTTAAACGAGAAAACGACAGTAATCGCGATAATTTAAAAACTCAACTTTTTAACACATAACACGCCATAACTCAAGAACCACTTTAGATATTGAAACTTTTTTTACTTTGAAGATCGGATCTTTTACAATATGTTTACATAAGACAAATTCGATAAGGTTGTTTTTTTCCATTCTAAAATTGTAAACAATCCATTCATTTACTTTTAGAAGATATCAATTTTCAGCAATCGTGTAATTTTTTTATTGATAAAGATTTTCACATACTATCTACGAAGAAAATACAGCTGAAATATTAAGCAAGTTTTTGAAAAAAACTACAATCAATTATTTCTAATAGATTTCGCGATATCGATTTTTTGAATTCAAAGTTCTAATAGCGCGACCACTGTCGAACACCAACTCAATTCCACGTATTTTTACCAAAAATGCAAGTTTCTAGCTTGCACTTAAAAATTTTCAAGCTATAGGGAAAATTACGACTCGTTGATAAATAAACAAAGTATCACGAGACGTAATTAAATCGTGAAGCTGAACACATGCTGTACACCTTTCCCTAGAACTTTAAGTACTGACAGAGGTACTGATTGGGTCGACCGGTCAACTGCGACAAATCTGCTATATCCCCTTACACGTCTCTTAGCAAGACTAACCTTTGCCAGCCCTTAGTATGTATAAGTCTAAGACTTTTTTAACTCGACAAAATAACCCTACATGAAAATTTGAAATTAAAATTACTGTTTCAGAGATAAGTTGGTGGTACTTCAACCAAGTACTGGGTACAGATTTAACGGACAAGGTTACGTACTGATCGATGCCAGATCGTTCCAGTTGAGATTGAAATCAGCCATAACCCTCGCATTCAAAACTTTCGCTACCGAAGGTTTATTGTTCTTGGCCGGCAAAGAAAACACTTTCGTTGCTCTGGAGTTGCGCAATGGCAAAATATTGTACCAAGTAAGTTTTTAATCGTAGAGTGCCTAGTGCGAAATATTTTTTGGTAATCCAACATCACAAAATTATATCTATTACCTTTGTATATGAATATACCTCCTTCATTATTCTGTTTTTTCAAGTAAAAAATAATATTTGGTTTCTTAATCTGTTTATTCAACAAAAAGATAATATTTGACTCCTTTCTTAGTCTGTTTATTCAACAGAAAAATAATATTTTACTTCTTCCTTTGTCTGTTTATTCAACAGAAATATTTGACACCTTCCTTAGTCTGTTTATTCAACAGAAAAATAATATTTGACTTCTTCGTAAGTCTGTTCTCTCAACAGAAATATTAAATTCCTTCCTAGTCTGCTTATTCAAAAGAAAATAATATTTGACTCTTCCTTTGTCTGTTTATTCAACAGAAATATTTGACTACTTCCTTAGTGTGTTTATCCACCAGGAAGTAATATTTGACTCTTTCTTAGTCTGTCTTTTCAACAGAAATATTCAACTCATTCCTTAGTCTCTTTTTTGTCAAAAGAAAAATAATATTTGACTCATTTCTTTGTCTATTCAACGGAAAAATATTTGACTCCTTCGTTAGTCTGTTTATTCAACAGAAATATTTCACTCTCTTCTTAGTCTGTTTATTCATCGGAAATATTCAACTCCGTCTCTTTATTCAACAGAAATATAATATTTGTCTCCTTCGTTAGAATGTTTATTCAACACAAATTTTTGACTCCCTCCTTAATCTGTTTATTCAACAGAAATATTCAACTCCTTAGTCCCTTTATTCAACAGAAAAATATTTGAGTCCTTCCATCGTCCGTTTATTCAACAGAAATATAATACCGTATGATCGAAAAAAAAACGGCGCCAGTGATGGCTATGAAATGAAGAATGATGGATATGTAAATTTATATGGGAAATATCATCGATCGTCATTTCCCAGCCAAATGGACGCCGTTTTTTTCGATCATACGATATTTGGCTCCCTCTTTAGTCTTTTTATTCAACAGAAAAATAATATCTGTCTGATTCGTTAGACTGTTTATTCAACATAAATATTTGACTCCTTCGTTAGTCTGTTTATTCAACAGAAATATTTCACTCTCTTCTTAGTCTGTTTATTCATCGGAAATATTCAACTTCTTAGTCTCTTTATTCAACAGAAAAATAATATTTGAGTCATTCCTTTGTCTGTTTATTCAACAGAAATATAATACCGTATGATCGGAAAAAAAACGGCGCTAGCGAGGGCTAGGAAATGAAGATGATGAATTGAAGACCGATGGATATGTAAATTTATATGGGAAATGTCATCGATCGTCATTTCCCAGCCAACTGGACGTCGTTTTAATCATTTTATTCAACAGAAAAATAAAATTTGAATCCGTCCTTTGTCTGTTTAATCAACAGAAATATAATACCGTATGATCGAAAAAAAACCTGGCGCCGTTTTTTTTTTCGATGATACGGTATTTGGCTCGCTCGTTAGTCTTTTTATTCAACACAAAAAATAAGATTTGAGTCCTTCATTTGTCTGTTTATTCAACATAAATATTTGACTCCTTTCTTAGTCTGTTTATTCAAGCTTTTATCTTTTACCATTTTTTAGTACAATCTTGGAAGCGGCACGAAGAAATTCGCCTCAACCAAACAGTACAACGACGGCAATTGGCACAAGATTTCGGCAATCAGAGACGGCGCCCGAGGCAAACTGACAATCGACAACGACGAGGTGATGGACGTGACCCAAGATATCACCGGATCTGGCTTGGAAATGATCGAAACGGTTACTTTCGGAGGATATCCTCATCCGCACCCATTCAAAGACGTGACCAACATCAAATTTGACGGTTGTATCAACAACGTCACTATTACCGGTGAGCTGGTGGACCTGAGGAACCATCTCAAATCGTTTGACGTTACTCCCGGATGTCCTGCCAAGTTTGCTCCTTTGGTATCCTTTAACAAATCGAGACGTGGATATGTCGGTTGGGATCGTATCTCCATCGATAACGACCTGCACATTTCGCTCAAATTCAAGACCAGGGAGAAGAACGGACTCGTTTTCTACCTAACCGACGCCGACCAAAGTAACGGCGTGTCCTTGGCACTGGTCGGAGGTCACCTGAAGGTCATCAGCCAGAAAATCGAGCTGGTTTCCAGCGAGACCTTCGACGATGGCGACTGGCACGTGGTATCCGTTATCCATAACGGCACAATCTTGAGGATTGACTTTGATGATCTTGGAAACAAGGTGTAAGTACCATATGATAGAGATGAGCAAAACTGCGATTCTTAAATCGCAAATGAAACTGCGATTGCGATTTTTAAATCGCTCCAACTGTAACATGCGATTGCGATTTTAATATTTAAATATTTTACTAGGTATACAGGGCGTTTCAAAACAAATGCGAAAAACTTCAGGGGGTGAAGCCTTGTTCAAAATAAAGGGTAGTTTGCTTTATAAACGTTGGGTCAAAAGTCAACCATTAGGGAGATATCGCGGTACAAAGATGGCGGAAAAATAATGTTTTTATTTTTTATCTTGAAAACGAAAAGAGATAGACTAATGAAATTTTACGGAAGCATTACTGTTGTGAAAATACACTTTCTGGTAATTTTTCACTTTTTAAAATGAGTGGAAGGGTTGAAATAAACTACCCCTATCATTCTTGTTAACGAAATTTAAAGAAAAATCTTACCAAACACATGCAAAAAATTAATTTTGATAGTTTAGTTTATTTAGAAACTTTTTATCTCTTGTGTTTTTGATAAAACTCACCGATTTGAAATTAAAAAATAAAATGTAAAGCATTACATGTCAGGACAAAAAACATTTTTAGATAAAGAATCTAGTGGGCAGCTGTAATTTTTACGAGAAAAAAATCTAGTCGGTCGCTGTCACTTTTTAGGATGTTTCTAATATTGTTTTATTTGACATTACCCTACTGCAATACGTTATTATCTAGATTATTATTATTATCACTAGATTCTTAATCTAAAAATATTTTTAGTCCTGACATGTAATGCTTTACATTTTATTTTTTAATTTCAAATCGGTGAGTTTTATAAAAAAATACAAGAGATAAAAAAGTTTCTAAACAAACTAAACTATCCAAATTAATTTTTTGCATGTGTTTGAGAAGATTTTTCTTTAAATTTCGTTAACAAGAATGATAGGGGTAGTTTATTTCAACCCCTTCCACTCATTTTAAAAAGTGAAAAATTACCAGACAGTGTGTTTTCATAATAGTAATGCTTCCATAAAATTTCATTAGTCTATCTCTTTTCGTTTTCAAGATAAAAAATAAGAACATTATTTTTCCGCCATCTTTGTACCGCGATATCTCCCTAATGGTTGACTTTTGACCCAACGTTTATGAAGCAAACTACCCTTTATTTTGAACAAGGAATCACCCCCTGAAGTTTTTCGCATTTGTTTTGAAACACCCTGTATAATTATCTGTGTAGATACCTATAGCTTAACAGCTAAAAAAGTTGATAAAAATCGGTTCTTTACTATACATATCTATTATTTTTTTCTAAACAGAACAGACAGTACGCCTCCACCACTACACGTTCTCCATGCCACCATGTACGTGGGCGGCTTGCCACGTAGAATCCGACCCTTACAAGGTACCGTTGGTTCGGAGGAACCTTTCCATGGGTGTATCACCGACTTGACTGTCAATGGCAACGTGAAGAACTTCGCCAACACTACCGACAAACTGCTGGAGATTCTCGACAAGTGTATCTTGGATGCCGACTATCTGCCTACGGATCCATCAGTCCATTTACGTGAGTTTTACATGAGAACTGATGCAAACTTTTAGAACTGCATTTTCTGACAACCCTCTGAAATATGTTATCTTTAATTATACAGGGTGTTTCAAAACAAATGCGAAAAACTTCAGCGGTGATTCCTTGTTCAAAATAAAGGGTAGTTTGCTTTAGAAACGTTGGGTCAAAAGTCAACCATTAGGGAGATATCGCGGTAAAAAGATGGCGGAAAAATAATGTTTTTATTTTTTATCTTGAAAACGAAAAGCGATAGGCTAATAAAATTTTATAGAAGTATTACTTACTTATTAGTTATGAAAACACACTTTCTGGTAATGAGTGTAAGGGGTTGAAATAAACTACCCCTATTATTCTTGTTAACGAATTTTAAAGAAAAATCTTATCAAACACATGCAAAAATTGATTTGGATAGTTTAGTTTGTTTAGAAACCTTTTTATCTCTAGTGTTTTGTCGATAAAACTCACCGATTTAAAATTAAAAAATAAAATGTAAAGCATTACATGTCAGGACAAAAAACATTTTTAGATAAAGAATCTAGTGGGCTGCTGTAATTTTTTTAGGAAAAAATCTAGTCGGCCGCTGTCAATTTTTAGGATGTTTCTAATATTATTTTATTTGACATTGAAAAAATTACCAGAAAGTGTGTTTTCATAACAGTAATGCTTCCATAAAATTTCATTAGTCTATCTCTTTTCGTTTTCAAGATAAGAAATAAAAACATTATTTTTCCGCCATCTTTGTACCGCGATATCTCCCTAATGGTTGACTTTTGATCCAATGTTAATGAAGCAAACTACCCTTTATTTTGAACAAGGAATCACCCCCTGACGTTTTTCGCATTTGTTTTGAAACACCCTGTATAACAACCTGCATATATTTATATTATTTCAGTACCGGAATTGCCGCCTATCGAAGAAGCTACATTGCCTCCAATTACTGAAATTCCCATTGTGACAGAAGATCCGTTCCATCATAGTAAGTTACCTATTATTCATGTCAAATAAACTTCCGGCACAGCGTTGCTCACTTTTACATATTTTCTTTTAATCAAAATTTTTTAGGAAACAAAAATAAATTAATTATAAATATAAAAACAATTATTTACGTCGACAAAACTCACCTCCTTAACAGCACTTAAGGACTTAAGGGACATAAATTACTACCGCTTTTCCGTTCAGAATATTTTAATAAAGTTGCGAGGAGTTTTTTACGACTATTAAGCTATCTTGTCCACTTCGCACTAAAAGAGGTTCTAAAAAGAACAATGTTCGACTGCAAGGTCTGCTAGTAAAAATGTTTAAGCTTAAAGAATCACAACACCATTATTCAGTTAAACCAAAAACTCGTAAAACAAAACTAAAGTGTCAAAACGAAGAAGAAATACCTAATTTTTTTTTGTTTATTAGTAAACAACGCCCGTGGTGATGGTGGGTTGGACGTACTGCCTGAATCAGGTACGCAACAGCCCAAAGTTGAACAAGAACAGACAGAAAAACCTGCGGTTACACCTGCAGCTAGAGGGCCCGTACCAAGGCCACCACTAACAACACCTAAAGTAAGAATTAAGGATTCATACAAATGTCATAAAATTTTTAAACTGTGTTTATACTCTCAAGTAGTTTGTGCAAACCCGTTGTTTCTTAGCTTCAATTTACTGAGGTGTTCATTAAGGAGACAATGTCCTGTCAAAAACCCCATGACATTCCGAAGTTTCTTCTTAGGCTGTATTCCGTTGCAAAACCAGGCGAACCAGACCGGTAAACTACGGTAAAGAGCGGTTTCTGAAAAACATCGGTTTGATACGGAACGGTTTGGTAAAATACTGGAAATGTCAAATGTTGACGTTTTCTAAATTTCAATACCTTTATTATAAAATTTATCTTTTATGCATTTTTAATGTACATATTCTCTGCTTTTACGTTTGCTTCTTCTTTTCAGTGGATTTTAATATTGAAAAGTACTTTATTAATAAACTGTTAAACTCGTTCGACTGCTCAAATGAAGATTTGCAGGCCAATATTAAAACAGATCAATAATAAATAAACAAATCTAATCAATATTTATATTTTTATAGCTTACAAAACATTCACGATTACTTGTCTTGTTTTTCATGTTTTCTTTAAATGTTCCATGTTCCTGACTCTAAGAAACAATGGCTGCATGATAAGTTTAAATGGTCCTAAAAAGTCATTCTAGAATAATATAATAGAATAGAATAGAATAATTTATTGATGTCAATACCATACAAATAGTGGCGTACATAAGTCAAAATATAAAATAAAATACATATATAAAACACAATTAACTTAAAAATTAACACAAAAGACATAAAGTTAAAACCATCATATTAGATGGGTATACAATGCCAGTTATATATTCTAGTTAATACATTGTAATATAAATATAGGGTGGGAGTTTCCAGTTCCCACATTCTGTTGTAGAAGGAATTTCCATCAAGTGAGATTAATATGTATATCACTTGAAAGAAACTCCCTCGTGTCATACAGTGGATTTTCAAGTAACCAGCCACGAACCCTGCCCTTAAACACCTTATCGGACAATAGTTTATACCCATCCGGGAGTTTATTGTAAAACTTCACACCCCAGTATCTAGGTCCATCTCGAGACCTTTCTAATCTATGTATAGGGATACTGAGGTGCTCCGCCCTACGAGTGTCATGAGAGCCGTGCTGAGCATTTGTGGGATATTTTTCCGTATTGGCTTTAACATATAATAGATTTTCCAATATATAAAGATTTGGGAGAGTAAGTATATTTAACATTTTAAAGGTTTCCCTGCAATCATCCCTGTAGCCCAATCCTCCGACAACTCTCACAGCCCTCCTCTGAAGCGCGAAAACCCTGCGCCACTGAGGTGCGTGACCCCAAGCCAAAACAGCGTAGGACATCACAGAATGAAAAAGAGCGTAGTAAGCCGTCCGCAATACGCAACAGGAAACAGTACCTGACAAATTACGCAGAACGGAGAGCGCGCTTCTTAGCTTCTTGCATAGTTGCTCAATATGAGCATTCCATCTCATTTCACTGTCCAACTGAACCCCTAAAAATGGAACAGATTCCCTGGAGAAGCGACAGTCCTCAGGCACACTCCTCAAAGAAAAAATTACACAGTTTGTTTTGGCCTCATTTAAAACTAGGTTATTTTTCCGGAACCAGTCAGCCGCCCTCGCTTGAGCGTCATCCGCGCTTCCCTCTAGGTCTTTTAGTTATTCTATTTAGTTAATGAAATTTATTTACCTTTACTGCCTACCTCCATTGCTTTTGGATGTAAATACAAAATATTATTACAAATTTTAGAAATTAAATGAGAATTTCACTCGGACTTCCAATATTTGCTTGATTTCTGTCACATAAATGACATTGATTGACAAACAAAGCCGGAAAAACCAGCCTTGTCGCGCTGGTTAGTTTGGTGACAGTTATAACCGAATTTTTCAGGAACCGTGTTCCGTAATAAGAAAGCTTTCAAGAAACCGATAGAAACGGAACATATAACCATACCCAAGGTAAGCAACGGAATACACCCTAATTATGTAACAACCGGATGACAAGATTAATACAAAAGAGTATAGGCTTGGTGCATTCTCCGCCGGTGCTGCCACCATCGGAGAATATCGTAAACAGCTAATACTTACAAATAAACGAGTTTAAATAGCGAGAATACAAAAAAAATATTATTTAATCATTCTAAAAGTGTTAGGAAGTATAATTTGTGAAAATTCTAAAAATAAAAATAAAAAAGTAAATATTTTGATATCTTCAGAAGAGAGAGAGAGAGAGAGAGAGAGGTCTAACTTCTAATTATCCCAGTTAAAACAACTAAAAAGTTGTTTTAACTCATCTAAAAAGATGAGTTCAACTACGGTAGCGAGCATAGCTTTAATCACCGGTTTTGCTAGTGGGGAATAATTGGGGTTATTTCGGCTATAACGAAATTTTTTAAAGGTACATAATTATAATTTTAGAAGATGTTCATAAAACAAAACATTTAATCACTAGTTGATTAAAAAAGTATACCATTAATATTGCAAATTATATTTATCCTCTCATAGTATATGTCTATTTAATTCTTTGATTATGTAATGAACACTTTGTTTACTCACTTGTTTCGTCGAACTGCTTGAATCCATTTTTGCTTTTGATCAAATCGGTGTGAGAAACTATAACGCTATAAAATGTTGTTTCGAGCGAGTTGAATATCCGGGAAAGTTGAATTATTAAATGTTATTGCATCCAACAACGCCCTAATTACGCTCTCCTTTACGCGTTAACATTTTTTCGGCAATTCTATTAACATTTGAAATTGTCATAACGCGCGCCTAGTTGGAATTCTTTTTCATTTATTTTTTACTACTCGAAACAGCGTTACATCATACAAATTTCGTACCTGTGCACTAGCAAAAAACTAAAATACTTAAAGATTATGAAAAAAAACACGATTTAAATTTTATTTTAAAGCGATCAACATGACGGCGGCGTGAAATAGGTACGGATAACTTCTGATTTTTGCCGTTGAAGCGCTGCGGTCGGAATTTGTTGAAATCAACTGAAATGCACCAAGCCTATACAGAAGTCAGTTAGTTACTCAGAGTGGTGAACACAACTTCTGACAAGCAGCGTCCGTTTAGGTTTAACGCCAGAAGTGTTTACAAAAAATAACTATTTTATTTTGTAGATTTTTCTTGCAGTGCAGTGGCGAAAAACCCATAAGGATTTTTTTGGATAGATGCATATTATTATAGAACATATATTTTTATTTGTCCTGTTTTAGCCTGCTCAATCAGGATGTGCCTTGCCAGCCAATCCTCCAAGAGAAGATCTGAAGCTAAACGGACACAGGTTCGGAGCTCAACCTAACAGCAGAATGGAATACAACACTCCGAGGGGCAAATTCAGGAAATCCTTCGATTTTTCGTTGGAATTTAAAACGTCAGAACCGAACGGTATTCTTTTCTACGTGTCTGATATCAAGGGCCACAAACAGTATGCTTCCCTGCTTCTGTCTGATTCTTACGTAAGTAAATTTCCATATTCAGAATGTTTATGTATTAAGGTGCGTCCACATTGCTCGCAAGCAGGCCGAACGAATACGTGAAACACGAAAAACATGGTAAACGGTCGGAGCGAGATGTTCGCGGCGCTCGCGGTGCTCCACCTGCTTGCGATCACATAAAATGCCAGTTTCGACTGTTCTCTGTCGCGGTACATCAAAGAGATTCTTCGAAGCCATGCGAGCATACTTTACGGCGCGGCGGTTCGAAGCGCTCGAGCTTTTTGCGTTGTTTGTTTAGCTTTTAGTTTGGTTTTATTCGTAGGATTCGGTATTTACTGCAGTATGATGATACTACCATGAGATTTTTCTTCTTTTTTTGTTCAGAATTACAAATATTTGTGTTTTGTTCTTGGATTAATAATATTAAATATACCTTTAATAAAATATAACTATATTTATATTGCCCACTTATCTTAATCTGATCTTTGAGAACTTTATTTATATTTTGGCATACGCCTAGTACTATTTTGGAAATGTTTTGCTTGGAAACTTCGAATAAATAACCTAAACTGGTATGTGAGTCTCCAGTTGCAAGGAATCTTAATGTTACGGTTATCTTTCTTGAACTCTTTCTTTAACTGGAATACATTTCCTAAAAGTTGTATTTTTTCTTTCTATACGGGGGCCAACTAAGTTAATAAGTCTTTCAAAATGAGTAGAGGACATGCGATAAAAATTATTAAAAAACATTCTCTCTGTAAATCGCGTAGAAGTTTACTTTGACTGTGTTGGGATCTACTTTTGAAATTATAAGGCATCTAACACCGCCTTTTTTCCTCGTTGTCTCCTTCGTTTTGCAATAATGATCGCACTAGCAGCCGCTATTAACAATAATTCGATATATATCATCCATGTCCGAACAGCACGAACGCAACAATATTACAATGAGGACGCCGTTGCTTGCGATCCGAAAGATCTTGAGAAACACGACAAACAGGAAGCGCAAGCACAATCAGAAGCAAGAGTGCGATCAGGATTACGAGCAATGTGGACGCACCTTTATTAGTTGTATATATTGAGTAAAAATGAGTAAGGAAATTGATGGCACTGCGAAAGGTCCCAATATGGCTGACTTAACTTCCGGTTGATCCTGATTAGTAGATCTCCACCGTCGCGGGTTCGAATCTCTGTGGAATGAACCTTTTGTAATTTAATATTGTTATTAATATTTTATATAAATCCTTTCACACTATTTTAATTATTGTCAAGACAATCGAAACAACAGTTTCATTAATTGTATCTAACATTCATCAACGATCAACGAAATAATTAAGTAGTTACATGGTTGGTTGCTGAAATGGTATATGATGACTATGACATAGAAACAAAAACTTTTTTAGCATTGATTTTTTCCTATAAATAAATAGGCAACTACAGCCTTTTTGAACTTCTACTTCTACTTTATTATATGTATTGATCATAAATTGATGCACACAATTTCAGCTGGTGTTCACATTCAAAACCGAAAATCCTCCTTTGGTGATCAAGTCTGATCTGGCTTACAATGACAACGAATGGCATTACGTACAGTTTAGCAGGCAAGGCTCGGAAGGCAAACTGATAATAGACAACAAGGATATTCCTGGCAGAAGCGTTCACAAGACGCAGACCTTGGATCTTCACATACCTTTCTACCTCGGAGGAATCCATCCGGATGCTACAGAGCAAGTCTTGCAAAATCTGGTAAGTATAAACTCGTCCTCTTTAAATATCTCACACGGTACAAAAAATAGATTATATAAAAGGAAAAGTAGATTATATAGTTGCCGCCAACAATAATTCAGATTCGTATAAAAAACGTCTTTCGCATATTTAACTATTCTTAATTTTAATAATTTATAGTTCGTTAGTAAAAGAATGATTTCAAACTCTGTCAAATATCAGGAAACTAACAAAATCATAAGTCGTGACATTACACTACAACTTTACTATATGATATTTTTTTTCAGAATACCACAGCGCAATTTAAAGGCTGCATTAGAAATTTCCATATGAATAACAAACCTATGGAGAACCCTAAGGAAACTGGAGTTATACCATGTTCAGATAATGTTGAGGTAAAGATTAAATTAATGTAAAAATATTTTTTATTACGTTTATGATTAATTCGTTATGCTTTTTGTTGACCACGTTGACCACTTTGTTAATATCATTCAGGACGTAGAGTGTGATATGGGTTGCATGTATTTTTTATTATTATTAATGGGCTCAAACGATAATTAGTTTAAAATGTTCATTTCAGTTTGGTACATATTTCGGTGGCGGTCCAGGTACTTTCGTCAAACTGAAAGAAAGGTACAATGTAGGTCAAATGTTCAATATTAAGATGGACATCAAACCCAGAGTAAACTCAGGTGAGTTGGTACATTCATATTTTTCACTTCATTCTGTTAACTTGAGTTGTATTTTTTTGGGTTCCGTACCCAAAGGGTAAAAACGGGAACCCCCTATTATTAAGACTTCGCTGTCCGTCCGTCCGTTCGTCTGTTACAAAGGTCTATCTTATGAACCGTTATAGCTAGACAGTTGAAATTTTTACAGATAATGTATCTATGTTGCCGCTATAAGAACAAATACTAAAAACAGAATTAAATAAATGTTTATAGATAAAAAAGTACTTTCACTAAACATTATCTTTTAAGTAAGAACTTTATATAGAATCTTTCAAGTCCTCGGTGGCCGCGTGGTTAAAGCGTTAGGACTTTACGCTGCTGTGACGTTGGGGCCGTAGTAAGGCAGGTTCGAATCTTAGTCAAGGCGACTTTTTTTAGTCTTTTTTTTGAAATTTTACTTATTTTTACATATTTATTTTTACTTTTTACATATTTATTATTGATAAATTGTACTGAAGCTGTGGTTGGTTCCTTATGAAACATCGTTGAAATATTAGTATTTTAATAAAGCACGCTTTTAGATGTTTCAAAAAACTTTTAATAAGAGTAACTTTTACTCAACATATATGTTTCGGCTTGTTAGGCCTTTTTCAAGAGTTTTTTAAGAACTAATCGTCTAACTACACTGTAACTATATATATTTACTATGGGGGTGGGTTCAGAGAGTTTACAATAGGGGTAATAAAAAATGTGTTTAGAAATCCTTGTTGGTCGTTAACATTATTTTCGTTTTTAACAGATTTTAGTATTTGAGTATGCTTGAGGTCAGGCATCTTATTAATTTTGCCTGGGCTTCCATCCTAGGCATTGTTTCGTTTATACTTTGACTTGTTTTTGCCTTTATTATTTGTCTAAATTTCTTTTATTTGGTTAATAGTTTTACATCCTACATTGAGATATTTGATAATTTGTTACAGTTAAATTAGAATGTTGAAAGCATGTTAAATTGTCGATATTGTCTTTAAATTGCGAATGTAATTTTTCATTAATATTTTCTTTGTTAATATTTCATAGTTTATAGTTTAATAGATTAGTAATGCTTCCACTGAGCCCAGAGAATTTAAAAAAGAGTTAAATATTATTAAACAAATCGCCATCAACAATGGATATAAATGTTCCCTTATTGATAATATGCTAAAGAAAAAACAAAAGAAAATATTAATGAAAAATTTTTATTTCGCTAATTCTAAAGACAATAACAATTATCGACTTTTAAACTACATTCCTAATTTAACTAACAAAATATCAAATAATCTCAATAAAATAGG
Source organism: Sitophilus oryzae (assembly GCF_002938485.1). Lineage (NCBI taxonomy): Eukaryota > Metazoa > Arthropoda > Insecta > Coleoptera > Curculionidae > Sitophilus > Sitophilus oryzae. Next base: position 3,267,886 of record NW_022147480.1, read on the forward strand.
TTGTAAAACTATTAACGTAAATAAAAGAAATTTAGGTCAAATTTTATTAAATAATAAAGAAAAAACTAATGTCAAAAATAAGTCGGGTGTATATAGGGTGGATTGCAATGATTGTGATGCCGTGTACATAGGCCAAACAGGTAGAAATTTAGATATAAGGATTAAAGAACATGTAAAGTCTATTAATAATCTCCAGCATAGTTCTGGTCTTGCAACTCATTGTATAGTAAATAATCACAAAATTAATGAAAACTCAATTAAGTTACTACACAGAGAAACAAAAGGTAGATTGGAAATTTTTACAGATAATGTATCTATGTTGCCGTTATAAGAACAAAATACTAAAAACAGAAAAATAAATGTTTATACGATAAACAAGTATTTCACTAAACACATTTTTAAGTAAGAACTATTATAGAATCTTTCTGAAGTCCTCCCCCATAGTAAATGGTTAAAGCGTTAGGACTTTACGCTGCTTAGACGTTGGAAAACCGTAGTAAGGCCTAACAGGTTCGAATCTTAGTCAAGTTGACTTAAAGTTAGTCTTTTTTTTGAAATTTTACTTATTTTTACATATTTATTTTTACTTTTACATATTTATTATTGATTAATACAATTTTTAGTAATGTGTTTCTTCATTTTTTTTAAAATTACTTATATACGAAAATAAGTTTATAATAATATAGTGTCTAATGTTGTATAGATAATGAATGGTACGGAACCCTTCTCGCACTTGACCAATTTTTTTAAACATAGTGGGTCTCACGTTGAAGGTTCGACTATTATCAAATGCATAATCTTTATTTTAGGTCTGCTGATAGCGGTTCATGGTAAAAGAGATTGTGTGGTATTGGAAATGGCGCATGGCAATTTGCGTCTTACAGTTGACAATGGAAAAGCCAATATCACAACCACTTATATTCCACCTGGAAACGACAGTTTTTCTTTGTGCGACGGCCAATGGCACGAAATACAAGGTGAGTTGTAGTCGGCTTTTCCTCAAATAATATTTTTTATTTAATTTGAACTTCCAATATATTTTGCTCTAATAGGTATAGTAAACGCCACGAATGTTTGGGAGTGATTTATCGGTCGCTACCATGTGAACTAATCTGTTCAAGGGCACATAAAACTTAATTCCAGTGCCGTGGTGTTTCAAGTCATTATAATAATCAATATATAATCTATTGTAATTTGTTGTTTTAACTGTCAAAGTCTTGTCAAAACATATATTTGATTATAAATATAAAATGGAATGCCCCATTAGTCACACCAATGGACTGATGCACAAAAACGAATCAATCAAAGAAACGCGATATAGTATCGTCTTTGTCAATCACGCTAACATTTTAGAATAAGTAGGAGGAGCGCAGGCAGATGATTAGACCGGGCCTTTAGAAACCTACGTCTGCGGTAAAAATTTACGTTTTTAATGTAAAAATGATAGCGCGCGTGTCGATTCTAACTTCATCAAGCGATGAATCACTCCCAAACATTCGTGGCGTTTACTATAGTAGATTTTGATGATTTTTTAAGCCTTTTGTAGCCAAATAAGTTGGCTTTTTTTTAAAACCACTTCATCGTGAATGACATAAATCAGGAGTGATTGACGTATTCAACTGTATTCGGTCATTTCCTGTTTCACCGGAAATTACTACAACTTTATTTTTTAAATGGTACCCCCGGTATTTTTTTTACTTTAATCGATACAATGACACTGAATTGAATGACATATCATATAATATGTCAACTTTTGACATTCTCGTTTAAAAAATTTACCACTATTTTTTTTAATCATAACTCAATCTTTTCAAATGGAACGAGGGTGGCTCATTAGCATATTTTTTGGAAAAGACATTCTTTACGAATAATTTGGTACCACACACTTGATATTTTGGCACACTAAATTGAAATTTAAAATGTTATTTTTTTTTTAATTGAAAATGTCAAAAGTTGACATATGATATGTTATTCTATTCAGAATATAATTTTCTATCAAAAGTTGTAGTCAATTCTGGTGAAACAGGAAGGGACTGAAAACAACTGAATACGTCAATAAATCCTAATTTGTCATATACTAATACCGGGTGTGTCTCAAAAGTGGCTCACCCCCTATAACTTTTTTATTTTTTCAGATAAAGAAACGAGATTTGGTATGTTACTATATGACATAAATTAGTATTGATTGACGTATTCAATTGTTTTTGGTCACTTCCTGTTTCACCGGAAATGACTGCAACTTTTGATTTTTAAATGGCACCTTCGGTATTTTTTTCCTTTATTCGATAGAAAATGACATTTTGAATAGAATGACATATCATATGTCAACTTTTGAGATTCTCGCTTAATAAAAAATACTATTTTAAAATTCAATCTAGAGTGCTATGGGTATGTTAAAAACACTAATTCCTAATAAAGGAGCCTTGGAAAATAGATTTGATCGTCTAATGTTTTTAGTGTCTTGTCCTGGCCAGTTAGAAAATGTTCAAATCGTATTTTGAATCATATCTCAATTTTTTCAAATGGAACGAGGGTGGCTCATTAGCATATTTTGAAAAGGCATTTTTTTACGAATAATTTGATACCACACACTTGTTATTTTGTATTTGTTTTATATGATATGTCATTCTATTCAGAGTGTTATTTTCTATCGAATAAAGTAAAAACATATAGAGGGAGCTATTTAAAAATCAAAAGTTATAGTCGTTTCCGGTGAAACAGGAAGTGACCGAAAACAATAGAATACGTCAATCAATCCTAATTTATGTCATACACTAACATACCAAATCTCGTTTTTTTATCTGGAAAAATAAAAAAGTTATAGAGGTGAGCCATTCTTGAGACGCACCCGGTATACCAAAGTGCGGGTTTTATCTGAATTAATAAAAAAGTTATATAGAGTTGAGTCACTTTTGAGAAATACCCTGTATACGAACTGTCTCTATCTTTGACACTGATACACGTGTCATATAATTTTTAAGAAATAAACTTAAATTTTAGCCCTGAAAACATGTTATAATATTTTGTTCCGTATTTCAGCTGTCAAATCGAAGAACGTAGTGACTCTCTCCGTGGACAAAGTGTTCACCGATCCCCAGATCGGACCCAGTTCTGTCATTTCGAGCAACACTGGCAGCGCCCTCTTTCTGGGAGGGCACAAATTCATCAAGAGGGTTAGGGGCATCACGTCACGAACCTCTTTCGTTGGCTGCATCAAGAACGTCTATCTCAACAACGACTTTATCGATTTAGAATCGACACACGTCGAAGGCAATGTAACAGTTGGCACGTGTCGTACCGATTAGTATGAGATAATACCTACTGATCATGGGACGTACTCTTAATTTCTGTCATGATTTATTTTAGTTTTCGTAGTTTTGTAATCTTGTACTAGTTTTGAGTATAAATAAATTGAATAAAATATTTAGTAGCTTTTGTCTATTATTTGTAACAAAAACATCCCCAAAACAAGGCATACATACGTTGTAAATACAGAGTAATTTAGGTTTTCCTGCACACTTGATTAAATAAAAGGTTATTTATTTTAAAAATTATCATATAATTCTTAATAAAATTACAATATAAATTACAATTAAAAAATATCATTGGCAGCCAGATACACCTAACAACAAAATCTAATGCCCAGCTTTTTGTTACTAAGTGTTCCCCACATTCAAAAAAAAACGCTTAAAATTAAAAAAAATCCTACATCGGTTATAAAATATAATTGAATTTAATGAGAAAAAATCACAATTTATACAAGCGTGTGCTTGAGTAAAAGTCTTCCTTTAGAAGCAATCACAACACACGGCTTTTCATTTCAAAAATGAAAAATCACAATTTTATTTTGTAGATCGGTCACCTGACTAGCGTAACACCAAATCTAAATGATTCTCTTCCAATTTTTTTGCGTGACCTTGGCATTCATTCGAGATCCACATAAAACGCGCGCACCAATATCAAATTATTTCAAATATAAAAAGGTTTAAGAAAAAAAAGTAACGAAAAAGACGTCATAGTAGGCGTAGAAATTACATTTCCACTAGCGCTGAAGGTAAAGAAAATACATAACAGTGTTTCCAATACAATGTTTCCAATCCCATCATAACTCTCTATTTTTAGGATTTTTACGAATATAATTTATAGGAATATTAAAAAAACAATATAGTAATAGCTTGCAACATTTGATCCTCTTGGATATACAGGATGTTTTAAAAAACATGTTTTCGATTTATTAGAATCTTGGCATTTTCGAATGAAATTTTGATGGTAAAAGTTAATATAAGTACCACATATTTTAGTGATAAAAAGGTGTCGACAGATGCACTAGGGACGTGCATAAAAATCATCACTAGAATATTTTACTAAAAACACATGTGCACCACTGACTTTTTTTCTCTTGTTAGCAAAATTGTGTTGACCGCTTAATGCCCATTCAAAGTTGTATTATATCTTGATATTTTTGATAAGATAAACGTAATTTTATTAATCACAATTAATAAAATTAATAAATTATTTACTTAATCAAATATATTACTTAGTTTTATTAAAATTTAGAACACTGATGTTCAGTGTGTAGCAATACCTACAGTACATTCCAAAAAATAATGGTATTTCAGATAATGATCTATTTTTTAAAAGTTTCAATAGACCTCCATAGCTGTGCTAACAAGAGAAAAAAGTCAGTGGCGTATAGTTTTTTTAGATAAATATTCCAGTGATAATCCATATGCACGCCCCTGGTGATTGTATCTACACCTTTTCAGCACTAAAAGATGTAGCTCTTATCGTAACTTTTACCCTCAAAATTTCCTTCAAATCGTTAAAAGATCGTGCAACAAAATTATAACAAATCGAAAGAAAAAAAATGATAACTAACCTTTTGTACCTACAAAACAAAGCAGAATCGGACCTATGTTTTTACGTGAGGAATCTCCCCACGAGAGATGGTACATGTTTTTTGAAACACATGTTTTGTACTTTTATTTAATACCTAATATAATGAGCTTTAGTGATATAGTAAATCATGAAATGAAATGACATTTCTACGCCTAGTTGACGCCGTTTTTATTCGACGGCACGGTAAATATTTACCATTGCAAGAGATAAAACCAGGGGAAACCAGAAGTTTTAAAGAAACAAAAATTAATAATTTAAAACATTTTTTTAAAAAGCAGTCAGTACTTTAGTAGCACCGCCATAATGATATCCAAAGATATCAATACTGTATAAGAAAAAATCTCTTGATCAGTCCATTTTATTTTATTAATCACTGATCACTTTATTATTTTAGTTTATTTAACATTTTTGGTTAGTTTATTTAAGTACACCTTTGCAGTTTTGAAAAAGCTCAACCTTTTGTAACGTTTCAAAAAATTGACCTACTATGATCGAGAAAAAACGGCGTCATAGTGGCTATTGAAGTGATAGTCGATGATAATTTCCATCGGGCCGAAGTCTATACACGTCATTTATTAAAAATTGTCTATAATAAAACAAATAATTTATTTTTCAAAAAAGTATTCATGGAATTTAGATCGTCATCTCAAAGGCTACCTTGATGCCATTTTTTTTCGACTGTATTAAAATCAAGTATTACTTAAATAATTTCCTATCTTCATTTTATTTTGAATTATCTATATCTTGATTATCTAAAATATTTTAAAATTACAATCTGCACCTAAAACCGATTAGGTTCACCGATTCCTTTAGGTACTTATTTTCATATTTGACAATACTATCTGTCACAGTCTTTAATGTTTTTTGTTGCTAGTTATTTTTACAATTTAATATTACGAGGAATGTAAGACATAAAGTTTATAAGAGACGAGAAAAGTATTTAGAGAAAACGATTTGAAAGAAATTCGTGCATTTATTCTACTCCGTGCGCAAAAATCATGACCAGCCCTGGTTCGACCATCATGTCTTCGCCCATATGCTGGTTATCGCAGTGAAGCACCAATACCGCTTGTTTACCTATTACACACACGAAAAAATAACAGTCAACCACTTTTACATGTTATGTTACATACATAACACTCACAACAACTTTTTCTATAGTAAATCCACTGTTTGACAAACAAATCTGAAACAGCAGGGCACCTTAGAGTCCATTTTACTGGTCCGAAAAAGTAGCAAAATAAGCGTTCGGCATTTAACGTTTTATGTAAAAATGGCTAGGTATTTTTACACAAATCAAGAAGGAAATTAAATATAGAGGATTATACTATATCCGTATTGTAGCACATTTTTAGATAACTTTTTTATTTTTAAGATTTTGATTGTCGAACATCAAGAACAGTTACTTAATAGGACTGCTCATTCAGCCGAAAGTGTCTGTTAGGTGCATGCGAAAACTCTTCGCTTTGTGACGTAATTGTAGTCCTTGTCATGATAGTGTGTGTATTATTGGTTGCCGTATGCTTTTACAGGTAATCTTTTTAGAGCATTTCCATATTTTGCTTTAAAATAATTAATATATCGTATAACATATCGTAGGCACTTAGAAAGCACTTAGTCACAATCCACAACACAAAATGAACGTATTTATAAACTCTATAGCTCTAAAAACTTTAAAAACATCTTTTTCACATTTAAAATCGACAAAATAATTAACTCAAAATTTCTCAGCTGTTATTTTCATTAGTTTACCATAGGCAACCAATAATAGACACTATTATGACAAGGAGTACAATGACGTCACAACTGTCATCTGAAGCGCGGGGCGAAGGTACGTCTTATGAGGATGAGCAATCCTATTAGTTTACCGTTCTTGGTCGAACATCAACAAACTATTCCTTATGTTTGGACTAAATTTTCTCGGAAATAAAGATATAATTTAAAATTCTGTTACAATAAGGAAATTTGAATTTGAATAAAATTTGATTACAGTGATATATAATTTATATTGTTTTGTAATAAATTGCTCGCTATTTTATGGCAAATGCTGAAGCTCTGCAAACCTTAATCAAGCCTTAATCCAAGCAGGTGTGTTTGGAATTTTGACGGTGGCTTAACAGTCGGGCTAAGCCTTAGGCAGATTTCTGAAATATAATATACAGGGTGTTTCAAAACAAATGCGAAAAACTTCAGGGGCTGATTCCTTGTTCAAAATAAAGGGTAGTTTGCTTTATAAACGTTGGGTCAAAAGTCAACCATTAGGGAGATATCGCGGTACAAAGATGGCGGAAAAATAATGTTTTTATTTTTTATCTTGAAAACGAAAAGAGATAGACTAATGAAATTTTATGGAAGCATTACTGTTATGAAAACAGACTTTCTGGTAATTTTTTCACTTTTAAAGTGAGTGGAAGGGTTGAAATAAACTACCACTATCATTCTTGTTAACGAAATTTAAAGAAAAATCTTATCAAACACATGCAAAAAATTAATTTGATAGTTTAGTTTGTTTAGAAACTTTTTTTATATCTTGTATTTTTTTTATAAAACTCACCGATTTGAAATTAAAAAATAAAATGTAAAGCATTACATGTCAGGACTAAAAATATTTTTAGATTAAGAATCTAGTGATAATAATAATAATCTAGATAATAACGTATTGCAGTAGGGTAATGTCAAATAAAACAATATTAGAAACATCCTAAAAAGTGACAGCGGCCGACTAGATTTTTTCCTAAAAAAATTACAGCTGTCCACTAGATTCTTTATCTAAAAATGTTTTTTGTCCTGACATGTAATGTTTTACATTTTATTTTTTAATTTCAAATCGGTGAGTTTTATCAAAAAAACACAAGAGATAAAAAAGTTTCTAAATAAACTAAACTATCAAAATTAATTTTTTTTGCATGTGTTTGATAATAATAATAATAATAATAATAATAATAATATATTTATTGAAGTTTGTATATATACAATGCAACAAATTTATACAGATGAGTTTAAAAAACATTATCATACAAAAAAAACAACAATATAATCTTACAAACTACAAAAAGGCTGGAAAAACAACAGTTGCTGATCAAGTTCCAGCCTCAAAGTTAAAAAAAAAAGTAATATAAAAAATAATAATTTAAATATAATAAAAACAAAACAACTAAAGGCAATCTAAAATTTCCCACAAAAATCAAATAGAAAACAGCACCTACACGCAACATGCAACCTAATCAATATTCAGAAAGTATTTTTCTGGCTTTTATCTTAAATTCACCCAAAGAGGAGTTCTTACACTTAACATCTAAATTGTTGTACATACTATAAATATTAAATGTAAAAGATCGTTCAAAACAACAGATCGGTGTGGAGTAGGGTGAAATGAGACCCCTGTGCCTTTAAATTCAAATTGTGAATATCAGTACGAAACTGTATTTTTCATAAAGGTAAGGTGGACTTTTATTTATTATAATTGAATGGAACAGAGTCAGAGAGTGCAGTCTACGCCTAGTTGCCATGTTCATCCATTTTGCCTCCTTAAGTTTATGAGATATTCTATCATATTTCCGAATACCATATATATAACGCAAACAAGATTTCTGAACTTTTTCTATTCTGGCGGTATCTCTAACGTCTAAACAAGGCCCATACAATACATCACAATAATTAAAATGACTAAGAACTAATGTATCGGTAATTTTTATTTTAGTTGGTATATCAAGTATTTTACGATGGGGATAAAGCATCTTAAGGTTACAATATGCTCTCTGAAGTAGCTTTGCCAGTATGTTTTTTAAATCTAAGATCCACATCCAGTTCAACTCCCAGATTCTTAGCACACGACACAGCACTTAATTCTTTATTGTCAACCATTATCTTTAATTTACTTTGTACTTCTTGGCGTTTATAACCAAAAAATTAACACTGAAGATTTATTAGATTAATAATTAAGTCATGTTTACTGGAAGCTTTAACCAATTTATCTATATCACTATTTGCAGACTTTATTAGCATTATCTATGTCATTAGGATAGAATGAATAACTTAACTGTGTGTCGTCTGCGTAAAGTATGTTTTAGATGTAACCACTTCCGTAGAAACTTGTGCTGCATAAATATTAAAAAGTAATGGGCCCAATATGGTTCCTTGAGGCACACCTCTCAAAATTATTATTTTTAGTAGATTGCCTGTTTTCCGTATGAACAATTTGATATCTATTAGACAAATAGCTATGAATCATTGCGCAACCGCGTCCTTGGAAAAACCTGTATAGGATAATATTGCCAAAAGTAGTTTATGAGAAATGGTGTCGAATGCCTTTGTATAATCCAGTAAAACTAAGACTGTTGTTTTTCCAATATCTGTCATTCTAAGAACATCATCCACAACATCAAGTAAAGAAGTTGTGCAACTATATCCCTGTCTGAAACCAGATTGCCTCTTCGGAAGTAAAACATTTCTATCTAGATATACTTTAATTTGAGCATTCATTATCTTTCCAAGCACTTAGAAAGCGTTGGTAAAATGCTTATCGGACGCAAATCGCTAAGCTCTAAGGGATGTGACTTCTTTGGCATTGGTAGAACTTTACTTATTTTCCATTCATCTGGAAATGTGTTAGATAAAAGACAGCTATTGATAATATTTGTTATTATAGGCAATATATACGGACAACAAAGCAAAATCATTTTTATGGACACGTCGTCAATGCCAATTGCTTCCGATTTAATATCCAGTAAATACTTATATATAATGTCTTCGTCCACCAAACTAAACTCAAAAAGTGCATTGAAATTTTTAACTGTGTGGTTTTTATAAAAATGTATTAATTCCAAGTTTGACGACGTCTCTATTCCACTATGCTGCAAAAAATAATCATTGATAAGTTGAGCATTATTCAGTGACTCTGGTATTATAGTTTTTTTATTCCTCGAATATATCTCTAAGTCGCGAAATTTTTGCCATAATTCTTTTTGAGATCTATTATTATTTATGGTTTCCTGGAGATATGCCCTCTTTTCGTTTCTAATTGCTATATTTATCTGATTTCTAAGTGTTTTATAGTAATTCCAGTCTTGTAAATTTTTTGAGTTTTTATATTTCTTAAAAGATTTGTCTCGTAAGGTTATCATTAGAATTATTGTGTCTGTAATCCAAGGTGGTTTTTTCTTCTTAAATGTAATAGTTTTATATGGACAAACAGTATCAAATAAATCAATCAGCAAACCGCTGAATGCCGCAACTTTCTCATCTATGTTCTCAATATACAGAATTAGGTCAAAAGGTGTTACCAAAAGCAATTCCATTAACCAATCCTTATCGAGTCTTTTAAAATTCCGAAAAGTAAATTTTAAACTATTAGCATCACTTTTTGGTTGCTTAAATCTACAAAAAACTAATAAATGATCCGTAACATCAGGATATTTTACACCAAAATCAATTGGTTCCAAGTCCGATGATATTATCAAAGCATCCAGCAGTGTTGCAGACTGACGATCAACACGTGTCGCAGAATTTATAATTTGCTTCAAACCGAAAGAATCTAATGCATCTAAAAACTGAATAGTATATTTATTTTCCGTATTTAACAAATCTATGTTTATATCTCCACCACATATAAATTTATTACAAGATATTACGAAATTAGATACATTATCCTCAAAAAGTTTAAAAAAATTTGAATAATTTTCTTTTAGGGTACGGGAGGTCTATAAAGGGTACCAATTATACAAGTACATTTTGAGAGGTATACTTTTATCCATAATTGTTCAAGATCATCAGCACACGAACCGCCCAAATTTATATACTTTAACTTATTACTTACGTAAGCTGCAACACCTCCTCCTCGACTGTTACGATCCATTCTTACAAGATCATAACCTGATATATTCAAATTAACAGAAAGCATTCGAGCATCTAGTCTAGTTTCAACCACACCGACCACATCATAACGCTCTGCATTTAATATGTCCTTAAATTTTACAAAGTTGCAGGTAAGCGATCTCACATTAAAAAAGGCAACAGAAATATTTAACATATTAATTTGGTAGAGAAAAAAAGTAAACAAAAAATTAGGTATAAAGTAAAAAACAAAAGAACAATAAACAGTAATTAAATAAATTTAATGGGATTGAAGACTTTAATCTAAACTTGATATAAAAGAGATATTTACTAGGAGAGTCAATAAAAAGTTGTAGTTGCTAGATCCTATCTGGCTTTGGGGCAAGTCTCGTTAAAGCATCTGTATATGCCGAACATTTGATTTTTTCCCATACAGCATGATCCACAGGCACATTTTCATCATTAAGTTTTAAGCAATTTGAGCATTTTTTAGTATTTGACTTGCAGTCCTTTAGCTCGTGATTTTCAGCACAGATAGGACATGACCGCTTGTTAGTACACTTATTAGCAGAATGACCAAAACTATTACATTTGAAACACCTGAAAATGTCAAATGCATCATACACACTACAGCTATCATATGCGACAAACAGGTTGCCAGTTTCCAATGCCCGCCCGTATACTGATCTGTCTACTTGAATTATGGCTTGAAATATATTTGGATTTTTCTTGGTCGGAAATATTTTTAATATTTTACATTGAGATTCTTCATGAAATATATTTGTGTTACAGGCAAAGAGATAGTTATAGAGATCATCCGACGAGTAGCTGGCAGATAAACCAACTATTCGTATTCTTTGGAGAATACCACCAATTTCTTTCACGTTATACCCGCCTGACATTTTCCTTCTTGCAAGGGCTTTCAGTTTCTCATTATCATCCTTATTTTTACATGCGATAATTATTCCACCATCCTTAGCGTTCACTACTTTCGTAAGCTGAACATTTTCTTCGCAAGGATTAATATTAGTCAATATATCAGCTTTCGTTTGACTGTGTAGTTGTTTGTTGTCCTTTGGACGAATCAGAATAACTGGTTGTGACTTGTCCTTTAACACGTCAGAATATTTTAGAGGGTGTGTAGGTCCCTCTATTTCAGTAGATCGACATACATCCAACTTTATCAAATTTATTTCGGTTTTTAAAGAAGATACCGCATCGTTCAACTTAGACTCCATCATATTTTGTAGATTGGCTGAATTAAGCAAAATACAGTTCTTCGTACAATCCGAGCACTTCCAAGATAGCCCCGGTATAGTGTTTAATAGCTGAATAATATCGGCAGTTTTTGTGATGCACACAGCGTGGAATCCGTTTTTGCAGCCATCGCAAAAAACGCCCGGCCTGCTCCGGCTTATCTGATTTACACATAGCGTGCAATTAACCATTGTAAATATTTATTAGAATATCCACTCTAAATAGTCACAATTCGATGTAAAACATCTTATTTGGATACACATTAATCACAGGAAGCACTAGTGAAATTTTCTGATTTTTTATACCGACGCGTATCACACAAAAACATCGAAAAACTGCGACCCGATGTTTAACGTGGCAGAGCGAGTTGACTGATAAGATTTTTCTTAAAATTTCATTAACAAGAATGGTAGGGGTAGTTTATTTCAACCCCTTCCACTCATTTTAAAAAAGTGCAAAAATTACCAGAAAGTGTGTTTTCATAACAGTAATGCTTCCGTAAAATTTCATTAGTCTATCTCTTTTCGTTTTCAAGATAAAAAATAAAAACATTATTTATCCGCCATCTTTGTACCGCGATATCTCCCTAATGGTTGATTTTTGACCCAACGTTTATAAAGCAAACTACCCTTTATTTTGAACAAGGAATCACCCCCTGAAGTTTTTCGCATTTGTTTTGAAACACCCTGTATATTTCCTTCGACCACAAACCCGCTTTACCCGACCCCTGAGAGCGACCCGAACAGTACGGCGTAATAGGCTCTTAAAGCAGTTCCCATAAAACATGGCTGATTTCATTCATAAAATATCCATAGGTGCGCGGTGTTTTATCAATTTGTGATAAAAAAAACGGTGTCAGCGATGGCTGTGAAATGAAGATCGCTGCCATTTTATATGTAAAATTATATGGGGACTGTCATCGATCGTCATTTCTAAGCCACCTGGACGCCGTTTTGTTTCGATCATACGGTATAATATGCATAAATAAAGTCAGAGAGATAAAATACAATACAATATACAGGGTGTCCCAGAAATAAGTGCAAGTATTTGAAGGGGTGGTAGATCTCGATAAAAGAAACATATTTTCTCTTTATCGTTTTTCAAATAAGTCCAAAACAACGGAGTTATTTTACTTTGAAAATTTCAAAAAAAGTTATTTTTTGCTAAAATTTTGAGAACCACTGGATCTTTTCTGGATTTTATTACTTGTAAATTTAATCTTACACATATGTTACCATATTAACAAGAAATTATGTTTTTTAATTTTCAAAAAATTTCGAATTTCATTTTTTTTACGAAAAAAAACTCATAGGCGTGTTTCTGGGGTGGAACTATACTACCAGTTAAAATATTTGCACTTATTTCTGGGAGACCCTGTATACATATGTCGCAGGCGTATCGAATAACTCGGTATTTTGCAAAAAGACTAGGCATAGGTACCGGGTGTTGCATCGTCGAGCGGGACATAGGAAATCCCATGTAAATTTTAATGGGGTCAATTATTGGCTTCCCTAATTATTTTAGAAAATAATTCTATTTAGGTTTATTGAAGAGCACTAAAACCAACATTCAAAAGAATGACTTTAGATATTTTTAATTAGCCCGTTTACGAGTTATCGCCGATTTCTTTTTAAATATTTCTCCTTTCTTATGGCCCTGTATTTACTTATGAGCTCCAGTCAAGATAAAAGATAACTGTGAAATGAAGTTGTCATTTCAGAAATTTATCTATTTAGTGCTCTATTATTATTATTAAAAACTCATACCTATATCGAAAATATTAGCCATGAATTACATCACCGAAGAAAAAGTATTGATGATTAAATGGTATTATCAAGGAAATAGTTATCAAAAGGTGTCGGACATGTTTGTTGCTCTGTATCCGTATAGACCGATACCTGGAAAATCTACAATCGCAAGGAATATTCATAGATTTGAGATCAAAGGTACCCTAATAAATAACTGCAGATGTGAAGCAAGGCAGGAACAAAGAAAAGATGCAAGAAATGATACCGACTTGGAAGTTTTATTGTGCGTGGAAGAGAACGATGGAAAGATCAGCCCAAGGAAACTTGAGGATGAAATAGGAATAGATCACACTACAGCGTTTCGAATTTTGAAACGACATAAATACTATTCCTTCAAATATGAAAAGCACCAAGAGCTACGAGATGGGGACGAAATACGGCGGCAGGCGTTTTGTTTTGATATGATGGAAAGAGCAAACACGGATAGGGAATTTTTAAAAAATATATGTTTCACTGACGAATGCACGTTTACCTTAAATAATGAACCCAATGTTCAAAATTATCGATATTGGAACAAAGAAAACCAACACAGGTTTGTCGAAACAAGGACACAATATCCACAGAAAGTAAATGTTTGGGCAGGGATATTCGGACATAATATTATTGGGCCATTATTTCTTACGCGAAATTTAAATGCAGAATATTATTTGGAACTACTCGAAAATCATATTTTATCTGTTTTACATGATGCCGCTAGGGAAAATCAGGAAATTTGGTACCAAATGGATGGCTGCCCGGCACATAGTACCTTGGCTGTTCGGGAATATTTAGACAATAGTTTTAACGGAAACGTTATTGGCCTAAATCATACAGTAAATTGGCCAGCAAGGTCTCCTGATATTTCGCCAAATGATTTCTTTCTCTGGGGCCATTTAAAAAACAGGATATACAAGGATAAAAAATACCCAAAACTAGACGAGTTAAAAAATGCTATTTCTGCCGAATGCAATAGAATTTCAGTTTACCAACTAGCGAATGTCAGAAGAGAATTTTATGATCGCCTGGGTTATTGTCTAGCAGTCGATGGAGGAATATTTGAACATCTTAATTACTTTATTTTACTTTAATTCACATTAATTTGTATTTATAAATACATCTTTAAGATTTCCGATGTAGGAATGAGTTTTCAATAATAATAAAGCACTAAATAGGTAAATTTCTGAAATGACAACTTCATTTGACAGTTATCTTTTGCCTTGACTGGTGCTCATAAGTAAATACAAAGCCATAAGAAAGGAGAAATATTTAAAAAGAAATCGGCGATAACTCGTAAACGAGCTAATCAAAAATATCTAAAGTTATTCTTTTGAATGTGGGTTTTAGTGGTCTTCAATAAAACTAAATAGTATTATAATAAATATACTAAATAATAAATATACTAAATAGAATTATTCTCTAAAATAATTAGGGAAGCCAATAATTGACCCCATTAAAATTTACATGGGATTTCCTATGTCCCGTCCGACGATGCAACACCCGGTATTTTTAACAGGCATATTTTTAACTAGGCGTTTTTAACAATGGAAGAATATTTTGGAAAGATGCTTTCTGTTTTCAGTCGCTTTGCAAAATGCCTAATGAAGACTAGTCAGATTGCACAAAACATGTTACGCGGGATTAGCGAAACTAACCTAAATTTATCCAACTACATTTCTTGAACTTCTCTTTCAAAATCAGAAAATAACGGTATAAAATGTGATAGTTCTGTTAAACGGGGTATGGTTAAGGGCTATTATTATAAAGATCTAAATTCATTTTATTCTAAAAGAATAAAAGTTCCACAAACAGTGCCTCCCTGTACGCAGAATCAAATTACAGAGTATAATAATTAAACGAGATATTAATATTAAGGTTTTAATATATTTTGTATTTAAAATTATGACTAACTAAACAAAATTTCCAGGGAGGAGCATAAAAGTGGGGTGCACTGGCCAATAGGAAAACGTTATGCGCTTGACAACATCTATTGTTTTTGTCCGTATTCCTTTTGCCTGTTTCAGATCCGTTTGTCAGATAATGTATATATGTTACAGTAAAAGCTGGAAATCAGTGATTGTTAACAATTACTAGTAAAAGCTCACGTTCACTGATTTGCTAAGACTACGCCAGTAAAAGTTCAACAGCTATGTTTGAAACCAATTTTTACTAGCGAATGCTAGCATTCCCTGAACGATAGCAGTGAGTTTGAAAGATTCTCGTGATCGGACTTCGCCTTTCTATCCACACATGGGGGCATCGCCGAGCTCTGATAGCAACAACATAGAGACGACCGCTCGTTCTCGTCGCCGATCGAGTCGCCGAACTCTAACTTCCCTATCCACACACATAGGAAATCGGCCGAGCCCCGATGGGAGATCGCCAAATGCCGCATGTGCGGTTGCTGCATAAGGATGACATTAAATTGGGCTAAACGTTGGCAACGTTGACAGACATCTGCCGTAAATTCGCTTTGTTTTTTGTGGTTATGTATAATTGTTTTGTTATCGTTGTAAAAAGTGCTCTGCGATATTTTCCCTATAGAAGAAATTTTCTGTGAAAAATTAAGGTAAACTAGGCACTCGCAAGAATGTAATAGTGCTTGTTTTTCATTTTTGCAATATAATGAAGTCATAGCCAAAGTTAAGCGTGCAAGAGAAAAAGATATTAAGGAACCTAGTGACTGAATTTATTAAACATTTTGATATGCTTGAAGTAGCGGGTTTGAAAAAATGAATAACTCCCGTTGAAGAAAATTCGGGCATACTTTATTATGTCCACTATGAAGAACGAGGGGTAAACCGCAGAGGAAAAAGCGTACACCGTAATTCCTTTTACTCAAATAATTCCTCAGAATTCCTCGTAATTCCTTCGGAATTCCTTGGAATTCCTGGTCTTCAAGGTCAAGGTCAATCATTCAAGGTCTTCCTTGGAATTCCTTGGTATGAACTCGGTAACTCTTTCAGTCTGAACCAGCGTTGCCACCTCGGTTTCGCAGTTCCGCTATGAATTTTCTGGTGATTTTTATAAATGTCTAATGTCTCTATAAGTACTAGATCTAACAATAAAAAGTACGCTTTTAGTTATTACGAGATTTACGAAATTTTTTAGTACTTATTAAAATTAATTTTTCTCAGGATTTTTGAAAATGATAGGTACCTAGTTATACTCGTATCTATAGGAAAGGAAATTAATAAAACTTCAGTTGCACGTCATAATACGATCACCAGTAAATTCCATAAGATTACGCATGGTATCATTGATGAAGTGCACCTAAAGTTGTATTAATTTCCCTATAGTATATACCTAGGTATTATTCCGAGGAAATGAAAAAATCAACTTTACACTTTCTGAGTACTGAATAAAAAAATCTTATGAGGATTTCTTTAAAATGGCGAAATCAGGGAACGTTATAAGTAGATCTCTCGGGGGTGGTTCGGCCGTACTATTGGAAAATATTTTAGATATATAATCGAGGGTACAATATTAAATTAAAAGAATATCTAACCTGCAGATATTTGATATTGGGAAATTTTGGAAGCGAAAATGAAAAACGGATAGTAAAAAATCGTCTGCAAAACGTTTTTCTTTAAATTTAGTACTACCTATTATAGTATTCATGGTTTACTAATGTTCGTTAATTTTTTATAAAGTTGCTTGTAATTCCTCTTAATTCCTGTGGAATTCCTCTAAATTTCTAAGGAATTCCTTGGAATTCATTGGAATTCTTACGGAAACAATTGGAATTCCTAGTAATTCCTATGGAATTCCTTGGAATTCCTCGTAATTCCTTGGAATTCCTGTAGAATTCCTTCATAGTGTACACCATAATTCCTCTGCGGTTTACCCCTCGATGAAGAACTTTATTAAAAAAAACCTTGTACCAATAAGTAAACTTATGTTTATGAACGGTTTTTTTTAATTGTTTTGTACACTTTAAAATGTTTACTATGATTTTCCTTTTAATATTTAGAAGGTTATGTCGTTATTTTCTCAGTTTAAATAAATATACCAAAGAAGTAAATTGTAATTTTAAGATATGTGGATCAGCTTGAATATTGAGGTGACCCATTATTCTTAAAAGTTTTATTTGTTCTAACTTCCACCAACATTCTTCTTCACCACACTCGCCCTGTACAATAGAATAACTTTTACTGGCAACCTTTAGTAAATGTTAGTTTCACTAGTGAATGTTAGAAATTACTAGAAAAAGTTGATAAATATCTTTCCGACTTTCACTGTAACATATACACGGTGTCCCATAAAGAATGCAAGCTTCAGGGATTCGGAAGTAATCGAATTTTTTAGATCCCCAAACATGGTATTGTAGGGTTCAACAAGGCGCAACTTTCCTCTAATTTAATCATCTTTTATCTTTTGGTTTACAAGATCCCGTAGTGTGCATTCTTATATAAGATTAAATCATATGTCTTACCTGGTACTCTTTTACAGACATAGTTTTCATACTGCCTCCTGTTATTTTGACGGGTTTCTAGTGAACACAGACCGGGAGGCCACCTACATTCGTGGCAGTTCTCCATCAAATCGTCCAGGATATGTATGGGACAGCCCATTTCTGTCAGTGTTCTCTTGATCATCCTCTAGAGAAAGAAACAGAACATTCATGTTATGGTAACGATGTCCACAGATTACAAAATCTGTCAGAAGAGAGAAAGGATTATTTTGAAAGACGATGCGACATCCGAAAAATTACATACGTGTTCTATTTAAAATGGTGGAGAGATATAAGACCATGTAGCATTTGATATAATCTGTGAAACGAATAACTTTGATTTGACAGTTCCCGCGGGCTTTTCTAGTGTTAATTTTATTAGGTTAGCAACTTGCGGCCATGCTGATGCCGTCTCTAATAGAACAGCCCCGGAGCGAGATTTATGACGTCACGCTAGTTAGATACTACGGATTAATTATGTTGTAGAATGATGGAAAACATAATTATTCCTCGTATATGTAATTTTTAGGATTATATTCGACACTATTTTTTTCATATGACATGTCACTGATGAAGGCTATAAACGTTAGCTATAACAAAAAATTTTAGAATAATTTTAGATATAAAATGACAGCGATCTTTATTTCATAGCCATCGCTGACGCCTTTTTTTCTATGATATTGTATTATTTGCAAATATAATTTTTCGAACATTGATGCTTGCAAAATATACATATAAATTTTGTGAAATAGATATTGAATATTTTTGTTAAATTAGATCGATTTTCAAAAACCAAAATTTAAAATATATTTTACACATTACCCATTATCTTATGTACCTATTCATTATTTGTATATTGTAAAACATTTGATGCATTTGTATGGTTCATAGTTTATTTGTCAAAGTATTTATTACTATAAATAGGTATATAATATATTGTATTTATTAACTGTATATTATGTATATTTCATGTAAACTATATCATATTTAAAATACAAACCAAAAGTACGAGGAATAATTATGTTTTCCGTGTATTCTACAACATATTTATTAATCCGTGGTATCTAACTAGCGTGACGTCATAAATCTCGCTCATAGGCTGTTCTATTAGAGACGGCATTGGTCTGATATTTAGAAATGTCAAAGGCTGATGACATTTTACTTTAGTCATTGCTTTTGTCAATTATGACATTTTGCGTTGATTTTTGCAAGAAGAGGAAGAACTGTCACCTGTTTTATTATTTTCCTTTTCTATTTTACGAAAGTAAAAAGAGTTACCTATCTGATTCGATCAGGCACTCATTTTAAAGAATATCAGTAACTTTTTGGGCTTTTATATTTGCCATGTTGGTAAAAAATAACGGTCAAAATTCAAAGTTATTCATTTTATAGACTATACCAAATAAACTTTTAGTTATGTTATCAAGGGCGCCAATATTAAATTCACTGTTGCCAACTTTTTTTTGTCACTTTAGTTTCGTATTAGCAGTTATTGGTTTAAATAAATAGTGTTTGTGATACTTTAAGCTTAAACATGTTTACTAGCAGACCTTGCAGTCGAAAATTTCTCTTTTTTAGTAGTGCGAAGTGTTCAAGATGCTAAAGCAGCTTCAGAGCCGTTGCAAAAAACTCATTGCAATCACTGTTAGCAACTTTATTAAAATATTTTGAACGAGAAAAGCGGTAATAATGGCCCTTTATGTCCCTTAAGTGCTGTTAAGGAGGTGAGTTTTCTTGATGTAAATAATAACTGTTTATATATCTATAATTAATTCATTTTTGTTTTCTAAAATATTTTGATTAAAAGAAAATATGCAAAAGTGGGCAACGCTGTGCCGGTCAAGCTTAATTATGTGACTATAAGATTATATGGTATGATTTATATGTATATGGTGCTGGCAACTGTTACTTTTGGGTCGGTATTTACATGTGTGGAAGTAAATCGCATAGGGATTTTATTAGGTTGGAGTGAGAGAAATGCGACAGTGTACTGTTGCGGCGTTGCCACATATTTCCGGTACGCCTTTATCAAGTAAAGTAAAATCACGATCGCAAAATTTTTAAAAGACTCTATTTTCGAAAAGATAACTAGATAAAATCATTAGATATGTTTAGTTCTTAGTTAGATATGATTAGCATCTGAAATGGAATTATAAGGATATCGTTAGGGTGTCTATTTTTTTATAGCGGAGAAAACGTCAGTAATCGCGATAATTTAAAAACTCAACTTTTTAATATATAGTATGCGATAACTCAAGAACTACTTTAGATATTGAAACTTTTTTTTATTTTGAAGTTCGGCTCTTTTACAAGATGTTTAAATAAGAAAAATTCGATAGGCTTGTTTTTTGTCCATTCAAAATTTTTAAAAAACCAAGTTACTTTTAGTGCATTGCTTTTCGGCAATCGTGTAACTTTTTTATTTATAAACATTTTCACATACTGTCAGCGAAGAAAATATAGCAGAAATATTAAGAAAGTTTTTGAAACAAAAAAAAACTACAATCAATTATTTTTAATGGATTTCGAGAGAGCCTTATCCCTCGATTTTTAAATTCAGAGTTCTAATAGCACGACCATTATCGAACACCAACTCAATTCCACTTATTTTTATCAAAAGTGCAAGTATTTCTAACTTGCAGTTAAAAATTTCCAAGCTATAAGGAAAATTACAACGACTCATTAATAAATAAACAAATAAAGTATCACGAGACGTAATTAAATCGTGAAACTGAACACGCATGATGTGCCCTGTTCCCTAGTATTTTTAGTACTGATATGGTACTGATTGGGTCGACCGCGACGAACCTGCTATATCCCCTTCCACGTCTCTTACCAATGTGTATAGTTTCTCGGTTTATTTCATGCGTTTGGCAACGTTTTTACCGTTCTCTCTTTGTTCAGTACATTATAAACGCATTGTACTCTTCTTACATACGGAAATCTCGACCCAAGACTCACCTTTGCCAGCCTTTAGTATACAAAATTTAATAATGGTCTCCCACAGGGGTCAGTACTCGCTCCACTTCTTTTCAACGTATATACAAATGACGTCCCGCCAACTACGGCTCATAAATTTATATACGCAGATGACATGGCACTGGCTACACAACATCAGTCCTTGGAAACAGGCGGCAACCAGCTTACGCGAGATCTTGAAATACTGCATGCATATTACAAGAAATGGTGCCTTATGCCCAACCCGCTAAAATCGGAAACTGGGGCATTTCACTTGTCGAATAGGTTAGCTGGAGAGGAACTGAATGTATATTTTGGGGAAGAAAGAATTAGACACAACCAATGCCCAACATATTTGGGTGTCACGTTGGACAAGACTTTATCCTATAATCAGCACATTACAAAAAGCGCACAGAAAATTAAATCCAGAAATAATATCTTGAGTAAACTCGCAGGAACTTCGTGGGGTGCGGATGGAAACACACTCAGAACTGCCGCGCTGGCTCGAACTTACTCTGTGGCAGAGTACTGTGCACCGGTATGGTACAAAAGTCACCACGCGTATAAAATCGACGTGCAGCTCAATGAAGCTATGAGAGTTGTAACTGGGACATTAAGATCAACCCCAACAGTATGGCTCCCGATCCTGGCGAATATTGCCCCCCCTCAAATTCGCAGAACAGCTATGGCACAAAAGGAATGGATGAAGGCTTCCACCCAAGACGGCTTACCTATTCAACTGTCTATCAATCCTCCTCCTTCTAAGCGCCTCAAATCCCGCAACCCAATCTGGATGGACGACGAACTTAAGAGCGAGTACAACACGCACTCCAAATGGAACGAGCTTGTGGCTGGCAGTCTGGGAACACGCAACTTGAACTTAGTTGCCGATATATCGGGTGCCCTCCCGGGCATGGACCTTCCTCGTCATACCTGGAGTCGTCAAAATCGTTTTAGGGTGGGTCATGGCAGATGCCGTGATATGCTTCATAAATGGGGAATTGAAGACTCACCAGCTTGCGACTGTGGCGCTCCACGACAAACGATGGAACACATTCTGACCGAATGTCCACCCAGAGCCTTTCCTGGCGGCATCCAGAACTTATTTTGCGCTACTTCTTCGGCAATTGACTGGATAAATAACCTCAATATAAATGTTTAATGTAAATTTTGTCCTTGAGTACATATATGTTTTATATATACTTGTAATATTTTTAAGTCCTTATATTTCTCATGCATGTTTTCTTTTTTCTTTTACAACTATTTATTTGTTTATATATGCTTATCTCTGTGTATGTTTATAAAATGTATTCACATATCCTGTATTTGTGCTTCTCATACGAAATAAAAAAAAAGTATACAAAATTTTGAAATTTCCACTCACCTGTAAGGCATCGTCGGGCGTAGATATCATTCCACCCCACCTAGTTACTCGAGCTCTTTGCAATGAATTACTCCACCTCACGACTTCTCTATCTTGAGCATCTCTATCCATAGCATCCGCTATGGCTCTCATTGAAGGATTCGACGTTTTTAGAGCTCTCATAAAGTCCTTGAAAAAAAAAGAGTAATATTTATATTAACAATAAAATAAAAATAAGTAAATTACTTTTAGTAACTGCATTTCTCTTCTTTGCTCTAGAATAAAGAACCTAAGTTCGTGAAATTCGTGCTGATACTCGTTCATTTTCTGTTGTTGTTTCGTGATGAGCGACCTCAATTCTTTGATGCAATTGTGGTCTTTCAGTTCGTCTTTTGGAATTACTAAAGCACAACCCTTGAAAAAAAATTGTAGAGTCATGTAAATCACAATAGAAGCATATTTATTACTACCTGTTCGCACAGGACCGGCCTTTTAGGGTTGTGCTCACATTCTTCTAAATGCGTACTTAAAGTATCTAGATTTAAAACGCGAGTGCAACCATACTGAGCGTTGTCACAGCTAATGGTCAGCCTAAAATAATGGTGAATTATTAACAAATCTCTTCTATTTTGGTTTCTCAAAAATGGCTCATCACCATAACTTTTTTTTCAAATAAAAAAAAACTTCTTGCTAACAGCTATTAAAGTGAAGGATTTGAAGGATATACAGGGTGCTACAAATTCGAGGTACGAGCATTGTTATCTCCGTAACCGTAATAGATACAAACATGATTAAATTGAGGCAAAGTTGCGCTTTAGGATGTTCACCAAGATGCCATCAAAAAAGTTTTAAAAATTCCAAGGATTGCTGAGTTTTTTGGAAAAAACGGATTTTTTTGAAAATCAATTTTATTTTTTCCTGGCGTTACTTTTTAGGAAATCAAAAAACTAAATGCACATTCTCATTGCCACTTTATTAGGGCTATTTGATAGTATTTTTAGGTTTTCAAATTAGCTGATAATTTGTGAGATACAGAGGCCAACTTATTTTTTTTAAATACGGACCTGTTTTTTTATTTCAGATTTTGAAAGAACTCGGTCTCCTGAGTACAATGATATGCCACACTTAATATTTTTTTTTTGTTTCGGACATTTAAACGTAATTTATTTAAACTAATTTCAAGTCCGACTCTGTTTTTTTTAAAGATTTAATCTATTCATCGTTACAATACTGATAAGCTTTCAAACTTAACAATGATGTGGGGTAAAACATTGAATACGGAAAATGGAATAAATATAATTAATTATTTATATTAACAATATATTTTATATTAATAATATATTTTATAACAAGAAGTTATGTTCAAAGAGCTATAAATAGGATTGAATAAAAAATACATTTGTGCATTAGGGAGGGTGATGGTAACCCTTTCGAACATGTAGCGCATTAGAAACTAGTTTATTATTAGTTTGGAAATTAGTAGAAGTTGATATATTTATAATAACTACGATTAATATTATGAATATTATTAGATCGTACACTGAGATTTCAAATTCACAATAAAAAAAGTTAAAAATAATATCTTTAAATTGCTGACTTGGATATTATTTATTTGAATCTTTCAATTGGCCCGATTTTACTTATTCAATGTTAATTAGCTCTAATCAGTATTGTTACGATGAATATAATCAGATTAAATGATTTAAAAAACCAGAGTCGTACTTGAACTTATTTGAAAATCTTAAAGTACTATCAGATAGCCCCATGGTACAAAGAATACAAGGTATGATCGATAGCGGCTCCAATTTCGTTCAGTTCGCGCATATCACCTGTGACGTCACTAGGAAAATAATGAATAAATAAAAAATAAAGAAAGTTGACAGGAGATCTGTATTTATTGGGGTTATGGTTAAGAATTGTTCATTTTTAAGACTTTTTAGTTCGTTTAATTTAATAATTACTAAAACCAGCAGTTCCAAAAATATATTTAAAAATAATAATTATCTATTAACATGGATTTGGACGATAATAGGTAAGAATACTAAATTTATTTCTATATTCGGTATAAAATTGTTTATTAGGTTTTTAGTTTGCGATGTTTATGGTAAATAATTTTTATGTTCATTGCCTCTGAATTCACATGAGGACAGAGATGAGGATATCTATGGAAAAGTAACCACAAGAGGAATTGTTACATCATTTAAAAAATGTTGGGAATTATATTGTTTCCCATCTAAAAATAGAAAATGCCAATGCAGATGAATGTATTGTAATTGTGATAGAAGTAATTCCAAGGGTGAAGTTTATTATAATTAGTGATCTGGTGCTTCTTTTTATATGTAGATGTTTCAGGTTTTGAGAATAAATCGGTTGAACGAAACCCAAAATTTAGAGGAAGTATTTGCATACCCAGAATATGCCCATCAAGGATTATATAGCTCAAATTTCCTTTGATCGTAGGCAATTATTCAATGCAAATTAACTTTTTAAGTGACTGAAATATTAAATAGTTTACAATATGGTATATCACTGTAAAAATATATTACTTTTAGGTACAATTAGGGCCAGATACATTTCAAAAAGTAGAATATTATTTTATATTAAATGAGGTATTGTACCAACAATCAATTTATATTAATACCGCAGATTAAAAAATAACAGAATAAATAGTTCTTTCTTTTATACTACAAAAATAAACTATAGAATACAACAGTATTTAAAAAAAAAAAGTTATGTCCCGCCGAGATTCGAACTACGGTCTCTCGCTTCCTAGCCCAACTCCTTACGCACTGCTCCACAGTAACTTGCTTAGCGATAATTCATTGACGGTATATAAACAAAAAAACAGGTTTATAACAATACCTTGACGATTTGAACTGGCGCGCGGAGCGTGCTGACCAATAGCGCCTGTTATCACCTGTGACGTAGCGACCAACCTGCGCAATATCATACCTTGTATTCTTTGTACCATGAGATAGCCCTAATAAAGTGGCTATGAGAATGTGTAATTAGTTTTTTATTATTTTCTAAAAAGTAACGACAGGAAAAAACAAAATTGATTTTCCAAAAAACTCTGCAATCCTTGAAATTTTTAAAACTTTTTTGAGGGCATTTTGGTGAACATCTCAACGCGCAACTTTGCGCCAATTTAACCATCTTCGTATCTATTACGGTTTCCGAGATACCAATGCTCGTACCTCGAATTTGTAGCACCCTGTATATTTTTTTTATGAATTCTTTTTATAAACTTCAAAAAAATTAGAGTTAATGTAAAACCGTATGCTATTCTAGCTTTATAATTTTTTAATGTTTTTTTATTATTTTTATTAAAAAATGATAGTTTTGTGTGGTCCGTGGTCTATTTTTGTTTAAATGTTTTGTTCTTGATTCATGTTGGAGATTTACTTTTAAATTAATGTTAATCTTTAGGCAAACCCATAGAATATGTATTGCTTTTGCATAATCAAAATTGTCACTCTAAATGTTACATAACCAAATTGTTACTCTAAATCGCTGTCTTTTTTAGACAGATGACACTTGTATTGTCATTATTCAATTCATCATTCGAATTCTCAGAATGTTTCATCTTAAAATAAAATGTTAATCAATCACAATTGTTTCTCTCCATCATTTACCGGATTAATAATACAGAAATTACAGTACAATTACAAACAATTCATTATTTATAGTGATTTACAGTAATTTTATTAAGTCATACGAATTTTCTCGTTGATTATTGGTTTGAAATAAATATGACAGTGTTCTTCAATGAAAATGCAAGTTACTAACTCTAAATTCTAATTCTGAGCTGACAAATGAGCTAGATGCTTTACCTAGATCGTTATTCAGAAGCTACAAACCTATCGATGAAAATATGCTTTAAAAAATGTTTATTACAGTGTTTTTCTTAGCCGCGTATGGCACAGATTGTTACCCAGTGTTATAATATATTATCACAACTTAACACCAAAGGTTCCAACCCTCAACTGTAACCCAGTGTTGCCACAAGCTTATTTTTTATCGGGGTAGATTATCACGAGATAGCGGGGACTAAAAACCTAGAGACTGAGTGTTCTATTTAAATTAAACAAGTTACTGCCATTTAAATCTAGTAATTACTTAAAATAATTTAGATATAAGTTTTCTAATATTATTTATTAATTAAACTAGTGAAATATGTAATTTACATTGTAATGTAACATAAAATATTTATTTCCTATATGCTAAATGCTAATTTCTTTGGCAATAATAATGAATTCTTTGTGAAAATATTTTAATACGATTAGAATTTTAATTGCATGAAACCTACATGATTTCTAGGCATTGTACCATTGATAATTTCCTATTGTATAAATGTTATGAAATACATATCAATGCCATCCTTGATTTTTTTCTCTCTCTTTATTTCATAAGCAACTAAATATGTTTTTTAACATAAATGTTTTTTACTATACAATCTATTGTTTTAATACCTACCTTGCCAATAAATTTCTTAGAATTCTGGGAACTTGTGTGAGTTGTGCGGAAGTTAGATTTTGCCTATCGACAGGACAAGTGGGTTGTCGAGATATCCATTGAGTTATGCATGCTTTACAAAAAACATGTTCACATTCGGGAGCCTAAAATATTATAATTTATAACACGTTAAATTGAAATAAAACATAAGTGTCTTATATAAACAATAATTAAATCAAATGAAATTAAAGGTGTTATAAAACGAGTATTACAACAGGAAGAGGAAATTTCATAAAATATATTAAGATTTTGTAAATGTAATGAGAAATTTTGGAATAATTGTGTCTAATTATCATAATGCCAAAAAACTTACTTGTAGGGGGTCTTCCAGAACAGCTGAACAAATAGGACAAATTAACTCTTCATCGACATCTCCTTGAAATCTATTGATTTCGAATCCCATTTTTCAGTCCAGTCGCACTTCCATAACAATTTATTTAAATGAATTTGTTAAAATACTCTTTTAAAATTTTATTTTAGTGCAAATTTCCTTGACAGATGTTAACTTTTTTTGTTTTGATCTTATTTGACAAGAGAGTGACAAGTGACAATTGAAATCGATGGTAAAGAAACCTTCAATATATGAAATTATTCCATACATATATAGTCTACTGGTATCTAGATGGCAGTGGATCTGACATTTAACTAGGGCTGGTAAAACTTAAAAATAGATCGATATATTTTAAAAATCGTATCGAAATCGAAACAAATCTTATAATATCCGTGCATATTGCGCTAGTGTGTATTTTACGCCATAGTCCTAGTATAAAAAAGTGTATAAGTTAGTGTATGTCAAAGAAAAGATTAGATATTCAAATCATATTGATATAAAATATTACGAATAATATCGATACATTTTACAAAAATTTATCGATATATTTTTTCCATCCCTAAAAGTAATTAGTATACTGTCAAATAGATGGCGATCGGTCTGAAATTTTGACTTTTGACATATTTGTCAATTATTAATTAATTAATAATTAATGATTGTATTCAAATTGAGTAAATATTTTCACTCTTTTTTAGCAAGAAAATGAGTAAAATAGAGAAAGTAAAATATAGACAACAATATAGCAAGAAAAGTTCAAGAAGGCGTTACAATTTGGATGTAAACCAAAAAGGATTCTTATGCAGTTGTAATAACAGGGAAAAAGATTGCATTCGAGAAGCCTACAATATACTAAACAAATACGCAGATATTTTGTGGCCAGCTAATATTCCCCAGTCCACGTCTTCTCAAAATGAGATTGAAGACGATTTACAGAAAGAACTTCAAGAATTAAAAAACGACAAGAATGAAAAGAGATTCCAAGTTGTTGAATCGGGAGCCAAAAACTTTCTGTTTATAAAAACTACAGTAGAGGATCCAGTTAAGTTAGCTGAAAGTATTTTGAATGATTTATCTGAGAACAAGAGTCAAGGAACAAAATTCTTGCTCCGATTGGTACCTATTGAAGTAACATGCAAGGCCTATATGAAGGACATTGAAAAGAGCTTTGAAACACTGTGTGTTAAGTATTTTTCTGAAAAACCCAGAACGTTTTCAATTGTGTTTAATCACAGAAATAACAACTCTGTGTCTCGGGACGATGTTATTGAAAGTCTTGCTAACATGGTGTCAAAAATGGGACAGGAAAATAATTTAGAACATAAAGTTGATCTGAAAAATGCAGAATTGTCAATTGTTATAGAAATAATTAGAGGTTTTGCATGCCTAGGGGTTGCGCCAAATTTTATTAAATTAAAGAAGTATAATTTGTTAGCATTTTGTTCTTCAGAACCTGAATCAGATGTTGCAGAGAAGGTTGTAGAAGTATCGGGCAGTGAAGAAAATAAATAATTTATTAAGATATTTTTCACGTTTTTCTTTACCTTTTGATGATCCAATTATACTGAAAGCTAATGTGGTTTAATTTATGAAATACGATAAATACAAAAAGTTAATTTTTTATTTTTTATTCATGAGAAATAAATAGACTAATAAAAAAATAATAATTAGTGATGATTCTGTTTGGAATGAAGGGGAATATGTTTCATAAGTACATGCTTATGTTTGAAGCCTTTCGAACATATCGGGCACAAGAACTGTGGAGCTACATTGCATTCTTGCCTTAAATGTCTAGTCAAATGATTTTTGTTTTTGTACGATCTTGTACAAGTTGGACATCTCCATCTGATACAGGGATAATCTAAAAAAGATATATTTTTTTTATTCAGAATGTGGTTAAATACGAACAACACTAAAGGAAACGTTAAAAGAATTTGATATCTATATCTATTTTTCTTTGTACAGCGTTTTGCACCCAACCAATTCATATTTTTTTTAAGATGATATTTAAATACAAGTCTTAACGTGATTATCTGTATTTTATTTTAAATATATTTTTTAAAAACCATCTAAATAATATCACAAAATATTTTTAATCTAAAACAACTACTATGTACTACAGTCTGTCCAACAAATCAGGGAAGATTTTGACAGACGAAATTCAAAAAATGACAGGAAATACAATTTGCTATTGAATTAAAATGACAGACACTATTACATTATACCGTATGATCGAGAAAAAACGGCGTCAGCGATGGCTATGGAATGAAAATCGCTGTCATTTTATATGTAAATTTATATGGGAAATGTCATTGATGTTCATTTCCCAGCCAACTGGACGCCGTTTTTTTTTCGATCATACGGTAGTTACTCTTCTCACTGTCAGGGATCTTGTTGTTGGATAGACTAAAAATATTTTAATGAATGAGTTGTTAAAAAAAAAAAACTATTATGTCAGGAAAATAATAATCTGAAAATAATAAGATTTATTAATTAATACATTTTTTATATGTATGTATGACTGTTGTTTCGTGATTTATGAAATTTTTCAATATGTATTTTGAGACTTTTTTGTAACTTGCATTTCATTCCACAAAAATCGCAAGAATACACTGAAGTCAGTTGGCATTGGTTTCTCTTGTGAAAAATTAGTGAATTTCTGTGTCTATAAACTTTGTGACAAACCTCGCATTGATGAATTGCTGAAACAATTTAATTGAATGTTTTATTCAAATAATTATTACATTACTGGACAGGGTGGGCCAAACTGGACGCTTTTAAAGGGAAACACCTTTTTCTATAGGAGATGACGAAATATAAACGAAAACTGATATCGGTGTCTGGAGCTCAATTTTTATCAAAAACATGATGGTGAAAATCGTACATCGATATCTTTTACCCTTTAGTAGTTTTTCAAAAATGTGCATTTTTAACAAATCGGTGTAACTTTTTTGCTATGGAAAATTTTGTATTTTTATGAAAACATTTCCAAAGCACCTTTTACGTAGAATTTAATGGTTTAAGTATAATTTTTGTAAAATTAATAATTTAAGAATTATTAAGAGAAAATTTAATTTTTTATATGGGACACCCTGTATATTTTTAATTCTCTGAAAAGAATTTAAAATTACCTTTCCAAAAATATAGTATAATATATCCTATACTTGATATTTTGCTCGATTCCTCTTCGAGATATATCGATATAGTTTTTAAAAATTTGCCCACTTTGAATAATTAAGTAGACTTTGGACCCCTTATTGATGATCTGTCCCTAATGAAAGTCGAAAACATATTTTTCCAGCAAGACGAGAAACCGCCTCAGAACGCTGAAGTTATCAGCAAATTTTTGCAGCCAATTTCGAGAATATTAATTTAATAGCTAACCAAGATCCCGGCCGTTGGCCGTCGAGGCCGCCGGACTTTTTATCTTTGGGGAAGAATAAAGGTTCTTATTTTTAAATTGCCTGTGTAATCTAGATAAGAATTAGAAGTACTTAGCGGTTAGCGGCTATGCGTGGACATCTTTCACCCCTACTACGTTAATGAATTCCGCGAGAAATGTCCAAAAACGGTCCCGTCTGTCCATAACGTCATCCAGACGGTCGACATGTCGAACACCTCTAGGAAAATCTCATGTCTTGGTTTGCGATTAATTTTTATTGTTATTAGATATAGTTTAAATATTATGTTGATGTTGTTAAATATAGTTTAAATTGTTATAAAATTCTGCATCTCTCATTGTAAATATTATTTTCGTTTTAATTACTGTTCACAGCTAGAATTTTTTTGCATTACAGCGGGCGCGGCGCCGCACAGTGCTTCGTCCCATGGACAAAAATCGAAAAAAAAAGTTAAACTTTACTAATATCTGAATATGTCATTTTATACTTATAGCAATGTTCAACCATCCTGTATATTATTTTTCATAAACAGCGTTTTTTGTTAGCAAATATTTTCACTAAAAATAATTTTTGTTTATCATTATCTTATCAGTGAAAAGAATAACATTCATAGTACTTCTGTATATTATGGAGTTAAACGGTACGTACTTAATCGAAAGCCACTATGGATATTGTTAAACAAGGTATGTACTTTAAATTTATTTCTAAACAAGTTCGGGATTGCTTAGTTTTTATTTATTTTTTAAGATGATTCTTAAATGGGTATAAAAATGTTACGCTTTCAAACTTCAAAAAGGCATTTAAAAAAAACATATCGTATTTATTGAACATTTTTGTTGTCATATTCATATACTTTTAATTTTTGTATAGTTCACCTGCGTCTGCTTGCGACGAACTTTATTTTATAATACTTTTCAGATGGAGTAAAATTGATAAGCAATGCCGATCTGGTTAATACTTGGCTTGATCATAAGGACAAGAACTGAAAATTATTTGTATTTCAAAAAATGTGTTCTTTATTAGATATTGATGAACCTTCCAGTCAAATGAGATACCACTTGTGCCTGAAAAAGCCCACTATGTTGGAGCGAAACGTCGCATAAAAAAGTTTCCATCTTTCAATTTATTATAAAACCTCATACCCAAGAAAAGGAAAAATAATATATGGATATGGTCTGTTAAAGAGGTAACTATTAACATCCGAACCCCTCACACCAACAAAAAGAACAGTAACAACGCGAACAAGTAACATATATTAGAAAATGATGTACAGAAATATCTTGTACAGAAATATCTGTGAGGATACTTCATCTACCTGTGATTTGGATACTATAAATTTGGAAGATTCTGTCAGCAGTGATTCTTCTGAATCAGAGTAGTTACGATCTATGCATTTTGTTGTCCTAAAGTAAATTTATAGTATCTTAAGTTTTTTTTTAATTAAAGATAACATTAATGTTTCTTTTTCATTAAAGAAAAACATTTTTATTTTATATTAGGCTTATATTGTAGGAATCATGTTCTAATGTTATTTCAATTCTTTTTTATCACAAGGATTTATTTAATACTTACACCGTTTTCATACTATAAATTATTATTTCCTTAGATGGAACACAGCTCCAACATTTTTATTATTTATAAGATTTTTTTTCATAAACGTGGGACTAAAAACATCATCATTTAGTACAATGAGAGTACTCATCATTTGTGTCAAATAAACATAGTTTGAATAAATTACCTACAATAAAAGAGAAGTTTTGCATTTTTGTCCCCTAAAGCCATATGTTCGAAGCACTGTGCGCCGGCGCCGCGCCGTTCAAAGTCTACTTATTCAAAGTGAGCCATTTTTTAAAAACTCTATATCTCGAAGAGGAATCGAGCAAAATATCAAGTATGCCATATTTTTGGAAAGGTAATTCTAAATTATTTTCAATGGATTAAAAATATACAGGGTGTCCCATATAAAAAATCAAATTTTCTGTTGATAACTCTTAAATTATTAATTTAAAAGAAATCATACTTAAACCATTAAATTCTGCGTAAAAAGGTGCTTTAGAAATATTTTCACAAAAATACAAAATTTTCCATAGCAAAAAAGTTACAGCTATTTGTTTAAAATGCACATTTTTGAAAAACACCCCGTAACTTCGAAACGGTAACAGATATCGATGTGCGGTTTTCACCATCATGTTTTTGATAAAAATTGAGCTCCAGACACCGATATTAGTTTTCGTCTCTCTCTTATAGAAAACGGTGTCTTCCTTTAAGAGCGTCCAACTTGGCTCACCCTGTACAGGGTTTCCCATTTTCATGTGTTTTATGGAGTTCCAACCTAAACAGAATCTGCTGTCCTTTTTGGTTCATGTATTTTTGCAAAAGCTCCCAGCTTTTCGTCAAAAATCATACCATGTCGCATCAGATGACGTCTGAAATTACATTTGATGTTGGTTCTGTACCCACAGGTCGGGCAAAATAGCCCGGGTTCTTTCCCGCATTCGGAACGTAAGTGGTTCCTCAAGGAACTCCTCCTTTTGTAGTACTTGTGACAAGCCTCGCAAACGAAACCTAAATGAGCTAAAAAGAAGCAAGTTCTAGTGAAATTAAATGCAATACTTACCAGAAAAGAGGTTTAAATCTTAGATGAAATATAGCAAAGAT
This sequence comes from Sitophilus oryzae, assembly GCF_002938485.1. Taxonomy (NCBI): domain Eukaryota; kingdom Metazoa; phylum Arthropoda; class Insecta; order Coleoptera; family Curculionidae; genus Sitophilus; species Sitophilus oryzae. The sequence continues at coordinate 3,301,334 of NW_022147480.1, forward strand.
AGAGTACCTATATTCGATTAAAAGTCTTAAGGCTGGACGCACACAGAAAGAACAAAACAGTTTTAGTCAAAAACGTTTTTGACTAAAACTACGTTATACAGGGTCGCTTTTATGTATGGAATCGGTCGATTAGGTAAAATATAGGAGGTACTGCAAATAGTTAAATACAAAAGTTATAGGATTTTTAAATATCTATTAGCGAGTAATAAATTTAAGTATACAGGGTCGTTCTTAAAGTCGTGGCACATCAAAGTTTCATTTTTTTGAATAGAACCCCCGTATATTATTACATATTTAAATTCTCCCTTCAATTCAAAGCAACAATCGAAATACACACAATGTACAGTACATCTGCTGGATCTGTGTCTATGAAAGGAATGCGGACAAAAAACATTTAAATAAACAGCAATATATTTTATACGTCGATTTGACGAGTGCGTCACCGCAAATCGCTCCGCCCACTCATTTATTGGCTACTGGCGTCGTCTGTTTTTTTACGAAAAACATCGAGAGATCGTTTCTCCTCTTACGGATACCCCGTAGCTACAGAACGGACAGACGTACTGTACTTCCAACCCAAGAACGGTAAACTAATAGGCACAGCTAATAGGATTGCTCATCCTCATAAGACGTACGTTCGCCTCTTCCCGCGCTTCAGCTGACAGTTGTGACGTCATTGTAGTCCTTGTCAAAGCCTTGTCATGATAGTGTGTATTATTAGTTGCCTATGGTAAACTTATAAAAATAACAGCTGAGAAATTTTGAGTTAATTATTTTGTCAATTTTAAATGTGAAAAAGGTGTCTTTAAAGTTTTTAGAGCTATAGAGTGTATAAATACGTTCATTTTGTGTTGTGGATTGTGACAAAGTGCTTACTAAGTGCCCACGATTTTGTGTATTAATTATTTTAAAGCAAAATATGGAAGTACTCTAAAAAGAATGCTTGCAAAAGGTGATGCTGGGAATTGTTGTTCTTAAAAATGCATTATCCGAGTATTTAATACGATTTATACAGTTAATTTTCTACATATAAGGTGTTTAAATAAATAAACTAAATAAGAACGTTTTGCATTCGGCAACCAATAATGCACGCGTGTGTATTATTGGTTGCCGGATAAGGACTAATAACCAACCATGACAAGGACTACAATGACGTCACAAAGCGAGTAGTTTTCGCATGCACCTGGCGGACACTTTTGGCTGAATGAGCAATCCTATTAGGTTAACTGTTCTTGCTTCAAACCAACCGTTTCCGAGTTATTGACTGTTGAAAATATCACTTAAACAATTCGATTTAATTAATTTCGATGTGTTTGGTTTGATTTAATGTTGCCATTCTGCCGAAACTGTTGTAATGGGTTTTTAAATTCCTATTAGCTACTAGTAAATTTAGGTATACAGGGTCGGTCATAAAGTTGTGTCACACCAAACTTTATTTTTTTAAATGAAACCCCCTGTATATTATTGAATATTTCAATTCTCCCTTCAATTTTAAGCAATAATAGTAATACACAATGTACATAAATTGAAGAATTGAAATGTTAAACGAAAATTTTGTAATTTCTATATATACAGGGTTGTTCACCACATACGACACGGAGTATTGTAGCTAAACGATTAGATTTTTACAAATTGTAAATTTTGGGTTCGTTGAAGGACTATTAGAGCTACAATTTAAAAATATTTTTACAAGATACAGAGTGTCCCAAATAAGTAAAAAATATTATAGTTGTATTTTTTTAAATGGAACACCCTGTATATTGTTCTATTTTTAGATTCTACGATTGAAATAAAGGTAAATTTGATTAAGGTTTATCACACTTAAACCTTACCGTTTTTGAAATATTTTCAATTTTTTGAAATTGCAGTAAAAATTTTAAGGCTTCATTTCTCCAAGGGTATCAAAGTTTTTAATACTAAATACTTACTGAAGATTATTTATTGATCAGATATTGTGTTGCAATAATAAAAAATTTACTACCTTATACAGAGTGTCCAAAAATTTCAGAACTAGCTTTAAACGGCAATAACGTGTTTAATTTAAATGGAACACCCTGTATATTTTACGTGAATCATATGCACAATTTAATTGTCTATCAAATTTTATTATACCATTTTTTACCTATCTCTTCAACTTTTTGTAGAAAATGCATTTTCTTATAATTTAGACCTCATTTATCACTATACCTGTGGAATATTGACATTTCAGATTTTTTTAAGCAACATATATGCACAAAATGTACAGATGGTAAATATTGCAAGCCCATTGGTATACCAAAAGAACTATTTAAATCTTTATAAAAGAGTATACGAATTAAATATACCATCATTATTTCCGACCAAAAATTAGTTAATTACATACTTTTAAATTGTTTTAATTAATAAAGTATTCTAAATAAATGTGGATTTGGCTCGGAAATCAATATAATAATAAATTATGAAAATAAACGTCTCTGTTTTTATAAATAAGAATTCGTCAAAAAATTAAATAAAATTTATAGGGCGTTACTTTTTATCACACTGTCTAATACTCACACAAAATTCAGTTTTTTAGTATTTGGAGCAATTATTATTAATTAACGTAAACAATCAATTAATGTAGTTTGAATACTGGGATCATATGAATTGGTCCCCTTTAACAAAAAATATTTAAACAGTTTTTTTAAATTTTTTATGATATAAGCAAACTATATCGACAATATTAGTATATGTATTCTTTGAAAATTTGTTACATCTTTAAAAATAATCTAAAATGTCAATACTCCATGGGTATAGTGATAAATAAGGTCTAAATTATAAGAAAATGCATTTTCTACGAAAACTTGAAGAGACAGGTAAAAAATGGTATAATAAAATTTGATAGACAATTACATTGTGCATCTGATTCACGTCAAATATATAGGGTGTTCCATTTAAATTAAACACGTTATTGCCGTTTAAAGCTAGTAATTATTTAATATACATTTTTGGACGCTCTGTATAAGGTAGTAAATTTTTTTATTATTGCAATCAATATCAATAAATAATCTTCAGTAAATATTTAGTATTAAAAACTTTGATACCCTTGGAGAAATGAAGCCTTAAAATTTTTACTGGAATTTCATAAAATTGAAAATATTTCAAAAACGGTAAGGTTTAAGTATAATGAACCTTAATCAAATTTACCTTTATTTTAAGCGTAGAATCTAAAAATAGAATAATATACAGGGAGTTCCATTTAAAAAAATACAACTATATTATTTTTTACTTATTTGGGACACTCTGTATCTTGTAAAAATATTTTTAAATTGTAGCTGTAATAATCCTTCAACGAACCCAAAACTTACAATTTGTAAAAATGTAATCGTTTAGCTACAATACTCCGTGTCGTATGTGGTGAACAACCCTGTATATACTTCACTCTCATTTTATACATCTATAAATGCTGACTTGAGAACTAATGTCGAATATTATTAAGTATAACAGTTTCGGCAGAATGGCATCGTTAAATGAAACTGAACATATGGAAATCTATTAAATCAAATTGTTTAAGTGATATTTTCAAAAGTCAATAACTCGGAAACGGTTGGTTTGAGGTACATTGTGTGTATTTCGATTTTTGCTTAGAATTGGAGGATGAACCGTAACATGTAATAATATACAGGGGGATTGGTACAAACTTTGATGTGCCACGACTTTATGACCGACCCTGTATACTTAAATTTATTACCCGCTAATAGATATTTATAAAGACTATAACTTTTATATTTAACTTTATGAAACCTCCTATAGTTTGCCTAATAATCGACTGTTTCCATATATAACAGCGACCCGGGCCTCTATTGTTGCAAAAATTAAAACTTTTGTGACTTTGTGAAAAAAATTATTAAGGGTAAATACTACTTTATTGAATGACAAGAAACGATAATATATCACACAAAAAAAGATAAAATATGGTAGCAAAGTTAATCACAAATAAATATTTTTGAACATTTTGAACACTAATCACACTTTAGTTAATTTTTGTTAAATAAGGGAATGTTAATAATATTGGAAATGTTGTATACGACGCTGGTGTCAACCAATTGCTAGATAATATCCTATAGGTAGGTATTTCATCGTCAGTGTAAATATATCTTTTTGATTTTTTTGCGGAATTCCTGAACTTTTAGTTTTTTCAAACGTTCCTCCTCATCTGGGTCAGGCTTGTAATAAATGTCTTTATGTTTAGTTCTAGTGTGCACACACAAAAGAAAGTTGTAGTGGAACATTCTGTGGCAAACTTTACACTCGAAAGTCGGATCCTTCATGCACTCGTACCTTTGATGACTGACCAAGCTTCTGAAATGTTTGTAGCTTTTCAAACAGATCTGACATATATGCCGATCTAAAAAATAACCACATGCCCTTTAAATGCGAATTATTAAAAATAAAAATCAAGATAGTGAGCACTGAAAGGAGATTTAGGAATTCTTATATACAAGGTGTTCCAGAAATAGGTGCAAGTTTTTTAAATGGTAGAATAGTTCAACCCCAGAAACACACCTATGAGGTCATTTTCGCGAAAAAAAAATTGAAAAATCGGAATTTTTTGAAAAATTTTTTGGTATTTTTTTTAGTTTTTAGTTAAAAAACATAATTTCTTGATAATATGGCAACATAGGTAGTAGATTAAATTTACAAGAAACAAAATCCAGAAAAGATCCAGTGGTTCCCAAAATTTGAGCAAAAAATATTTTTCTTTTTGGAAATTTTCAAAGTAAAATAACTCCGTTATTTTGGACTTATATGAAAAACGATAAAGAGAAAATATGTTTCTTTTATCGAGATTTACTACCCCTTAAAATACTTGCACTTATTTCTGGAACATCCTGTATAAATTGAAAGAAAATTTATTGGTGAATAAAACTTTTATTAGAAATTTTTCAAAATCATTCATTTTTAGCCAGTCTATTTACAAATTTGAAAAGGCTATTTAAACTATAAAACAAGTAAAACGCAGAAGTCTTTTCAAGAAATAATTCCACCACAAAGGTATAGGCGTTATTTACAAACCGTAACTTTAAAGCGTATTAAAAAAAATTAGACAAAACTTTACTGAATATTTTTGACTTTTTCAACTATTTTATGTTTGGTTCTTCTGTGCCAGTTCAAATGATACTTGAAGTGGAACATTTTGTGGCAATATTCACACTCAAAAGTTGCCTCTTTCATACACTGGTACTTTCTATGACTGACCAAATCCCTAAAATGTTTGTACGTTCTGTCACAGTTTTGACACGTATGACGCTCTGTCCCTAAAATAATTAACCGTCATTTTGGACAACAGTTGACTACACCGAGACACATTTACCATATCGTCGGTGAAACGTGATAAACTGCTAACTCCATTATTCCTAATTTTACAGGAGAGCAAAAAAACGGTACAAAAAAATATGTACACATGTAGGAAGTATTTTGATGCGTTAATATGATAAAGAGATAAGAATTTTATTTGCTGGGGAACAATAAAACTCAATATTTCGTGTTACGTCATTTTTTTCAGACACAATAGGGAGATAGCAGATATTCGTCTTGCAGAAATAAGAAATAAAAATATACTTCTGGAGATAGCAACCTTTATTGTTTGAAATTTTGAAAATGAAAATGAATATTACCCAAACAGATTTAGAAATAATCAATTATTTTTAAAAAATATGATATTCATAACCATATATTTATAATATCGTCGGTCTAGAAGCAAAACATACAAGTCCAAAAACGAATAAATTTTTAATGAAAATATTAAAATTTTTTGCATTTTTAAAGAACTGAAGTGGCAGAATTTTGGACTTAAGGAATATGAAAATAATTTAAAAATTAAACTTATAATTCTGAGAAGATATGGTAGAATCCTTCCATGCTTATCCTAATTTTTATACAACGGTAGTAGACCGAGCTTGGAAGACTAGTGCGTGATTTTATTAAATTTTTATTACTTTTCTCCTTACTTTTTTAAATTTTTATAAATTATCAATCATAATTTTTTTTATAAATTATGTATCATTTACGCGAAAAAAATAAAACTGATTAGGTATTATGGAAATTCTTGTACAAGTAAGTAATGTTATTTAAACTATTTATAGCACGCCGATGAATTGCTCGTATATAGAGAATTTCGTTTTTCACCTTACCCTTTACGGATACCCCGTATTTACAGAACGGATCGACGCAGGGTCGGACTGGCCATATTATATAGATAACTATTGGGGAGGGGCAGCCTTCGCGAGCCCCCCTATAGTTCATTATTTATTCTTAACAATATTTGCTTTTGCATAGCATTATGAAATTTGCATTGTATTGGTTTACCTTGCATTAGGGTAGTTCCCTGATTTCTATACAGGGTGAGTCTTAAATAAGTGCAAATATGTTCAGTGCTGGTAAATCTCGATCAAAGATACATAATATTTTCTCTTTACCGTTTTTCAAATAAATCCAAAACAACCGAGTTATTTCACTTTTAAAATTTCCAATTTTTTGCTATAATTTTGAGAATAATTGGATTTTCTTTCTTGTAAATTTAATCTACTACCTATGTTACCATATTACAAACAAAGTATGTTTTTAAACTAAAAATTAAAAAAAAAAACCCAAATTTTTTTTTAAAATTCCAAATTTTCAAAAAAAAATTTCGCGCAAAAAACCTCATAATCGTGTTTCTTGGGTCGAAATATACTACCTTAAAAATATTTGCACTTATTTAAGACTCACTCTGTATATAATAGGGAAAAATTGACCAAAACGTAAGGCGAAAAAATACCCAAAAAAAACACACGGGTCCCTCCTTACATTGCCACCCGGGCCGCTTTGGCCTAGTGCGACCCTGGATCGACGTACTGTACTAAAAAAACATACGACTAAGAATCTGTGTTTTTGCTTTAGCGTGATCGTAACGGAAATTACGGAGATAGCAGCATTTCGGTGGTTATTTCAGATCACTAGGAGTTAGCAGATATTATTGAATTAAATTAAAAAATTTTCTTTAATGGGAAAAATGTGTTTGCTTTCCCTATTTATAGAGTATTTTTTTCTCTTTCTAATGGTATAAAAACTTATTAACGTAAAAAATGGAGTTAGCAGGTTATCACGTTTCACTGACGATATCCTTTTTAAGAAAAATAATATAATACAATACAATAAGCAAAATATAATTGTAAATATAATATAATAAAAAAAAGCATGTAAGAATAAAATATAAACATAGGAAACACATTTAGTTTAGTTTCGTAATTTTATTGTTAGTTGTATACATTGTTGGATATATTGTCAACCAAGTTTCATAGAAGGCTTCAGTCAGTTTTGACATTTATGCTTGGTTCTTCTGTGCCAGTTCAAATGATACTTGAAGTGGAACATCCTGTTACAATATTCACATTGGAACGTTGGTTCTTTCATACATTGGTATCTTAGATGGCAGTTCAAGTCTTTAAAATTTTTGTAGGTCTTTAAACAGTTGCTACATCTATGGCGATCTAAAAAAATAATAATAAATTATTTTTTTCCAGGGGAATAATAAAATTTTCTATAAATAAGATTAGTGAACTGTTACGGAACATGCTTGAATCCCATAGATGAAATATTAGGTCTGTTCGTTTTCCTGTTATTATCGATTTTGAATCGTCCTAGAACTCTCCAGCGCATGCGCAAATGAAATAATGTCTTCATATTTCCTTCTGCGCATACGCATCACAATTCTAGGACGGTTCAGAATGGGTAATAACAGGAAAACGAAAAAAGCTATTATTAAAACTATCTGATACAAACAGTTTCTATTATTGACACAGATTAAAAAAATATATTCCAAGAGACAAAAAAGTACTTTGATATATTTTTATATAAACTGTCTTTATTCAAATTATTGTTTGACTTGACATTCTTATATGTTTAGTTCTTATGTGCAGATTCAGATGATACTTAAAGTGAAACATTTTATGGCAATATTCACATTGAAAAGTCGGAGCTTTCATACACTCGTACCTTTGATGACTGTTCAAGTTCCTAAAATGCTTGTAGGTTCTGAAGCAGTTCTTACACGTATGACGCGCTAAAATATAAAGTCAATGATTATTTCTTTTTGTTAAGAATTGAATAACAAAATTAATTATGTAAAGAAGAAACCCAGAAACACGAGTATGCGTTTTCGCGAAAAATATTTTTTTGAGTTTTATGGAAAAAATTGGAAATTTTTTAAGTCTTTAGTTAAGAAATATAATTTCTTGATAATATGACAACATATGTAGTAGATTAAATTTACAAGCAAGAAAAACCTAGTAAAATTCTCAAAATTTAAGCAAAAAATCATTTTTTTTTATTTTCAAAGTAAAATAATTCGTTTATTTTGGACTAATTTGAAAAAGGTAAAGAGTAAAGTTAGAGTAAGTAATTTATTCTAAATAATTAAATAGAAGTATTATTTATTTAACACGATGTAATTTAAACAAAATTTTAATGATTTTTGATAAAAAATATGTAATAAACGAATATTAAAAAAGAATTACATAAAGTGAAAGAAATATTATTGTTGTAAGTTTAACAACAATATGTGATTTTATTTTGATGAAAAATAATTATACAAAATTGTCTTAAACACATAATCTTCAGTGGTTTATTGAATCTTAATAGAAAAAAAAATATATATCAAACAGAAATTAAAATAGTAAACAAATCTCAGAACTAAAAATACTTAAAAATGACAGAAAATTTCAATAGTATTTTTTAAAATTTTAAATCAAATAGTTTGCTATAGAACTTAAACATGAGTCAAAAAATACTTTTTTATTTGTCAGTTTTCATATGTTTATCCCTTCTTATGTGCAGGTTCAAATGGTACTTGAAGTGGAACATCTTCTGACAATAACCACACTTAAAAGTTGGTTCTTTCATACATTGGTATTTTCGATGTTTGTTCAAGTCGCCAAAGTTTTTATACGTTCTGAAACAGTCCTGACAAGAATGGCGATCTAAAAAATAACTTTGATCATTACTTTTTAAAAGAGCCAAGTAAAAAAAATGTGTGTGAAGAGATTTCTAGATGACAGAAAGATATTTGTGAAGAATGCATAATTAAATGATATATGAATAACCGCTTGTATAGTCTGTGAAACGAATAACTTTGAATTTGACAGTTCCCGCGGTCTTTTCTAGTGTTAATTTTATTAGGTTAGCAACTTGCGGCCATGCTGAAGCAATGCCGCCTCTAATAGAACAGCCTCGGAGCGAGATTTATGACGCCACACTAGTTAGATATAACGGATTAATAAATATGGTGTAGAATACATGGAAAACATGATTATTCTGTATTTTTGGTTTGTATTTTAAAAATGATACAGTTTACATGAAATATACATAATTGATAGTTAATAAATACAATATATATACCTATTTATAGTAATAAATACTTTGGCAAATAAACTATGAATCATACAAATGCAACAAATACACACAAAATCACAACCTACCAAAATAATATAATAGTATTATTAAATAATTAATAATAAATACATTAGTAGTAGGTATTGAATGTTTTTTGTTAAATTAGATCGATTTTCAAACCATTTTACCCATTATCTTATGTCCTTATTTATTATTTGTATATTGTAAAGCATTTGCTGCATTTGTATGGTTCATAGTTTATTTGCCAAAGTATTTATTACTATAAATAGGTATATATGGTATTTATTAACTGTATATTATGTATATTTCATGTAAACTATATCATTTTTAAAATACAAACCAAAAATACGAGGAATAATTATGTTTTCCATGTAGTCTACAACATATTTATTAATCCGTAGTATCTAACTAGCGTGACGTCATAAATCTCGCTCCGGGCTGTTCTATTAGAGACGGAATTGGTCTGATATTTAGAAATGTCAAAAGCTGATGACATTATACTTTTGACAATTATGACATTTCGTGTTGATTTTTGGAAGAAGAGGAAGAACTGTCACTTGTTCTATTATCTTCCTTTTCTATTTCACGAAAGTAAAAAGAGTTACCTATCTGATTCGTTCAGGTACTCAATTTAAAGAATATCAGTAACTTTTTTGCTAGAGGGATTTTATATTTGCCATGTTGGTAAAAAATAACGGTGAAAATTCAAAGTTATTCATTTTATAGACATCTGTGACAGTATTATTTATAAATTTCCAACCCCAGTCTTCTGGGTTCAGTTGATTGCCTAGCCACAATTGAACTTGATAGTATACACGATATAAGTGTTGACAGGCAGAAGCAGATGTTGGCAGGGCCGCTTTTATCCATTAGGCAAGATAGGCAGCTGCCTAGGGCGGCAGGCTGATAGGGGGCGGAATTTATTTAAATGACAAATTTACTTGAATTTTTATTAGTTGAAGGGGGCGGCAAAATAAATGGTGCCTAGGGTACCAAATCACCTTAACGCGGCCCTGGATGTTGGAGGAAGACAAGAAAGTTGTACCATTTTATTGTTCCGAGTATTTTTAACAAAACTTAAATATCTATACTTGTCTATAGAATCAATTTTTTTGGAGCACGATATATAGCAAGAAGTAAGCGAATTCCACTTGTGATGATGACTTGTGGAGAAGAGTCAATCTTTTTGAATACGTCTGCGCAGACATTACTGTTGAACTATCATTTGAAGATTACCATACAGATTAAAATCCTCCCAAAATCAACAATAATCCGTTCGACTATAATCATTACCAAGAGCACCGTTTTTTAAAAAAAATTATGAAAAATACGAGTTTTTTAACTTTTGAAATCGCCATATCTCAGGAATGGTGGTTCGTAAGAAAAAATTATAAGAACCATTATTGTAGAACATTTAATGGTCTACAACATTTGATTAAGATACTTTTTCGATAGCGCTTACCCGGTAGCGATTTAGGAGAAAAAAGCAAAAAAAAACATATTTTTGACTTTCGACCTTGAATAATTTTTTTAGCAGACGTGGGAGGGGTGGGGTTTTTTCAGATATCATTTATAATAGTGTATTTAAGACCTGTACCAACCTAAAACTCTTTAAAAATGATATAATAAATATGTTGTTTGTCAATTTTAAATTAAGACTCATCTCATGAATCCAACACAATCTGACAGCGTTTTCGCCATCGCTTGTCACTCAAAGTTCATGACGTATTACAATTTACGTTAAGTAAATATTTAACAAGCTTTAATAGAAGAATGTTGAAAGTTGATAAACTCTAAGCGGCGAAGTTTTAAAGGCACATACCTCCAGAGATATAGAGACACTCACAGGCTTATCAGAAATAAAATCAAAGAAGCCAAAGAACTGTGGATGACGGAGAGGTGCCGCGAAGTCGAGGAGCTCCACCAAAACATGACTTGTTTAACCTACATAAAAAAGTCAAAGAAGTCACCGGGAAACACAAACCTCGAACATGTACCAGAATCGTGGACGGTGAGAATAAACCAATCCTAATCGAACAAAAACTAGAGGAGGTATGGACCAATTACATAAGGGAACTGTTCGATGACGGTGGCCCCTCTTTTCACTCCCAAATAGAAACTGAAAATGGTCCAGATATAATGATCTCAGAAATTGAGAGAGCTTTAAAGAACACCAAAAACGGGAAAGAAGCTGGACCGGACAACATCTACCCAGAATTGATAAAACTAATAAACGGAGACAATTTAAAGTTATTGGTAAACCTCTTCAATTCTGTATACAATACCGGAAACATACCGCAGGACTGGCTAAGGTCGACATTTATACCTATTCCTAAAAAAACTGGTGCAAAAAGATGTGATGAGTTTCGTTTAATAAGTCTGATGAGTCAAGTCCTAAAGCTGTTTTTAAAGGTTCTGCATAATCAAATCCGAAGAAAATGTGAGCTAGACATAAGTGAATAGCAAATGGGATTTCGCGAGGGACTGGGGACGAGAGAAGCCCTGTTTGCGCTATGGGTGCTTTTGCAGAAGTGCAGAGATCAACGAAAGGAGGTACACCTATGCTTCATAGACTACACGAAGGCATTCGACTGCGTCAACCACAGGGAATTGCTGAGCATCATTGAAAGAAGAGGCCTGGCTGATTAACAACATGAGATATGCTGATGATACCGTCGTTATTGCCGACACCACTGAGGGCCTGCAAAGACTTCTTGATAGACTGTCCTCGGTGGGCGACTCAATGGGTCTCAGGATAAATACAAACAAAACAAAAGTCATGGTGATAAATAGAGATGCAAGACAGGCAACGGAGGTAGTCGTAGGTGGGACACCAATAGCAAGAGTCTCAAAGTTTAGATATTTGGGCAATTGGATTAAGACCTAAACCCAGACATTGAGATCAGAGCTCGAATTGAGATGGCTAGATCAAACTTCCTAAAATTGCGGAACCTACTGTGCGATAAACGTCTTAACATCCATATAAAAGACAACTTCGTCAAGTGCTACGTACTTTCCACACTTCTCTACGGGGTTGAGTCGTGGACACTCAAAGTAAGCGCAATGAATAAGTTGGAAGCATTTGAGATGTGGGTATATCGCAGAATGCTGAGAATACCATGGACTGACCGTGTCTCGAATGAACGAGTTCTAAACCAAATGAACAAGGACCGAGAACTCCTCGACATAATAAAAAAGAGGAAAGCAGCCTATTTGGGCTATATCATGAGACATAGCAAGTATGAATTCCTTCAGCTCATCATCGAGGGTAAAATTGAGGGAAAGCGCGGACCCGGACGACGGCAATGCTCCTGGCTGAAGAACATCAGAGATTGGACAGGCCTGAACTCACATACTTTGCTGAGAAGAGCGAAAAATAGAGAGGAATTTGCCATGGTTGTTGCCGCTCTTCACTGAATGGAGAAGGCACTTTAAGAAGAAGAAGAATAGAAGAATCAAAAATAATAAAGAAAAATGACGTAAATAAACTGAATGAAAATTTAAGAGTATAAGTATAACTTTTTTCTAAATTTAAATCCAAATTTTTATTACAGTTGGGGGTTGGAACCTTTGGCGTTACAACAGCAAAATAAAACACTAAACCACCACAATACACCAAAACACTTTTACTTTTACACTGGATTTCACAACCATGTTAGCATTATCAGCAGATGTTTAAAACATCTGTGCTAACATGTTTTTTTTGTAAAAGTGTATTGTAGTGATTTAGTTTTTATTTTGCTCCAAATTTTTATAGAAGTTAGATATCAAAAACAAAAAGGCAAGTGAGTTACGTTTATACAAAATTATTTTAATATACATCATACAACAATCTCATTTTACTGCTTGATTTTCACATCCTTATGTCTTTTTATATGCAGATTCAAGTGATATTTGAAGTGGAACATCTTCTGACAATAACGACACTGAAATGTTGGTTCCTTCATACACTGGTACCTTTGATGATTGTTCAAATCGCTATGATTTTTATAACTTCTTAAACAGTTCTGGCATGTATAACGACCTAAAATACAATTAACCGTCACTGTATTTGCGAAGATGTAGATCAATGAAAGATTGTGACTAATACATAATTAAATGGACTATGATATACAGTTGTTGTATCTACATAGTGTCTACATAGATTAACGACTATCTACATAGACGGAAATAAAGAATTTTTTTTTTTAAACTTTTTTTTACTTTCGGAGATATAAATTTAATCGGACTTTTAAAAAAAAAATTTTTTCAGAAACTAGTTGTTCAAAAACAACGAAGGAAATAATAATAAACAAAAATTAAATATTGAAGTAATATCAGAAATAAAGATACTAAATTAAACTGGAAGGAAGTTTATTTTCAAGCATTTTATTAGCTTTAAGTTTTTTTTAGATTTAAATCAAAATTATACAGTGTACCTACTGGATTAATATAGTTCATATCAAATAAACTTTTCGTTACGTGATCAAGCTTGGCCCATTTTTACAAAATTTCTTTTAATCAAAATATTTTATAAAACAAAAATAAATTAATTATAAATATACACTATCGGACAAAAGTAGAGCAACAATTCAAGAAATATTTGCAAATCGCGATTTTTTAATTATACATGCATGATATGTATAGAAATACAATAAATTTAAAAACTACGAAGTAGGCTATGAGTATCCATGACAGCAAGAATTTTTACTAACAAAACAAATTAATTTATTTTGACATTTAGTTTTAAATGCTTAATAGTAACGCGTCAAAAGTAGAGCAACATTCAAATAATTCATTCCAAAGAAGGATATAAGCAAAAGTAAAGGCCAAAATAATTGTGCGAGGTTTATTTTATGTTTTTCTAAACATTTCTATGCTGAATTAGTCATGCCAAGAGGAATTCCAATTTCAAAAGACTTGAAGCAAAGAGTTCTGAATGCATTCATGGAAGGTAACAAACAAGCCGATATTTCAACACAGTTTGTGTTACCCTGGTACAGTGTATCTAAAATAATTTCATCGTATAATGACAGGGGACACTTAGAAAAGTTGTCAAAATCGGGAAGGCCAAAGAAAACAACAGTAATGACCGACAGACGCATCAAAATAATTGCTCAAAATGATCCTTGGACGTCCGCACCTAGAATTATAGTCGAAATTCATGGTTGGCAACAATGAATTTAAAAATCGCGCCCTCGATAACGTAACTAAAATTTAATTGGTATCGAATATATATCGAAATTTTACATGAGCCAATAAGATTTATATAAAATTGTCTTAAAATCTGATTTTTCACTTATCTATTTTCATATGTTTATGTTAAAGTTAATTTTATTAAAGAGAAAGAAATAATAAGGGAAATGTATAAAAAAGAAGAAAAAAGATTAAACGGCTCAGCCCTCAACAACTCGTAACCGTATACACCAGTGTACACCAGTGGACACGCACACCCACACACTCACACAACCACACCTACACTAGTGCACACTGATGTAACTGCCTTCAGGCTTCATCAGTACGGTAAGGATTCAGGAAGCGAAGAAACCGATCCCAAATCACAAAAATCCAGGAAGCAAACGATGCAACGAGGCACCGTGTGCAACCCAGGAGATGAAAAAAAATTGATGAAGAAACGAAAATAAATGATGGAAAAAAAGGGGAGCAAACGGGAGCCTAAAGCCCCAATTTGCAGCCAAGAACCAGAGTTGCCCAGGATTGTGGGCTTCGTCCAGAACAGCCGCGGAGGTAGCCAACAGCAACCCGCCGCAATACCCAATATGAAAGAGAAAGAAATAGTGAGGGAAATGTATAAAAAAGAAGAAAAAAGATTAAACGGCTCAGCCCTCAATAACTCGTAACCGTATACACCAGTGTACACCAGTGCAGACACGCACACCCACACACTCACACAACCACACCTACACTAGTGCACACTGATGTAACTGCCTTCACTACGGTTACGAGTTGTTGAGGGCTGAGTCGTTTACACCGTATACATCAGTGTGTTTGTTAATTTTATTGTTACTGTTGTACACATTGTTGCATACATTGTCAACCAAGTTACAGAGAAGGCTTCAGTCAGTTTTTACATTTATGTTTAGTTCTTCTGTGCAGATTCAAATGATACTTGTAGTGGAACATTTTCTGACACTCGTTACATTGAAGAGAAGGCTGCTTCATGCACTCGTACTTTTGATGACTGACCAAGTGCCAATTATGTTTGTAGGATCTGCAACAGTTCTGACATTGATGACGTGCTGTAAATTAAAATGTATGGTTATTCTTTTATAAGAATGAAATGATAAAATTGTAAACTGTAAAAAATACAAACCAAATGGACTATGACATGCAGCTTGTTTGTAGTATTTGCCTAATGCATTGCATACTGATTCAGAAATACAGGAAAAATTAAACTAATACTTTGCTATTCAAGTGTCACTTCTGTTAAGCATATATATAAGTTTTCGATTTCCGCAAATTCGAATTTTCAAGTGGAGAAAGATACGTCAAAATATACAGAGAAGACCAGGCTACTAGTAACATAGCAAGTTGCCGGACGAATTTTCGTATACCCGTCTTGCGTTCGTACTCGAGAGTCACTGCAGACTAGTCGGCTGGTCAGGCAGTACGCAGTTGCAGCTGTGCTTGGACGGGTCGGTCGTGACAGACTAGGAATATGACGCGAGGAGTGCCGAGTATTTATTATTTTCATTTTAAGTGTTTACCTTCACTTCAGGTAACATTTAAAATAAAAATACTTAAATATTTATTATTTGAGTGTGTTTACAAGCCAAAACTAAAAATAAATAAATTCTCTAAACCCAAAAAAAAAACTATAATATTACTCTAAATAAAAAAAACTTATAACAAGTGTTCAAAAAGACCACCTTCTTGTGCTAGACAGAAGCCTAGGCGTTCGTAAAATCCCCGTCTGACATTGGCTAACATATTAGGGCTAACAGTTTGGAAATCCTCTCGTATTTTTACTTGAAGCTCATCCAGATTATTAGCCCTATTATGACCATATACTTTGGATTTTACATAACCCCACAAAAAGAAATCATTGGGAGAAAGATCTGGTGATCTAGCGGGCCACAAAATAGTTCCATATCCACTAATTAAACGGTTGGGAAAAGTATTGTTCAAATATTCTTGAACAATACGGGCATTGTGGGCAGGGCAACCACCTGATCCGCGGTAGCACAAACGAACACTTGCTTTAACTCCTGTTCTTCATTAATCAACACATCAGGCTTTTTGTGTTTTTGTGGGGACACGCACCCATGTGTTTCAAAATTATTAATAACTCTTGATATAGTAGGTAAAGATGGAATTGGCCTGTTTACAAAAGTTTGTGGAAAAATTGTTTGTATGTCCTGATAAGACCTATTTTGGAAATACCATTTTACAATTTGAATTTTCTCACGAACTTCATAAACATCCATTATTTTACTTAAAAAATAAATTTTACACGAGAACTGTCGCGAGAATCTACGTATTCGTTTTGGCTATTAAAACACGAATAAATACAAATTCTGAAACATTCTTATCACATATCGACCTATTTTTATTTTATCGCATTTTTTCGCCTGCTTTTTATCCGGCGGACGGGTATACGCTAATTCGTCCGGTTCTGCCTATGTTACTACTACGGTGGTCCGGTCTGTATTTCAAAACCGTCTGATAGAGAGTTATCCCGTGGTTTAAAAATAATTTTTAAAAATGTCAATTAACCTTGTGTATAGTGTTAATAATGAATTACAACAACTATAAGGTAATTCTTCACAACCTGCACTGGAAAGGTCCGTATTAATAAGAATCCATGTAAAGATTGTAATCAGAAATATGTTGGGCAAACTAGAAGATCAATATTAACTAAATTTAGAGAGAACATATGGCTCAGATAAGATATGGTAGACCGGATAAATCTTGCGTTGCTCAACATATTGTTGACAAAAGATCATTGTATAGATACTAATAATTTAAAATTAATTAAACAAGTCAGTGATTGTTTTAATCATCTGCTGATGATGCTAACGTGGTTAGCGAAACACGAGTCCAGTGCAAAAGTAGAGTGTTTTGGTGTATTATTGTGGTGAATCAGTGTTTTATTTTGCGATAAGCACCTATATCAAAAGAATAGGTCTCGATGATAAAATCTAACAAATCGTAGAACTGAGTTACAATATAGGTCTTTGAAATCACAATGGGGGATCACCTGTATGGTGTATAAAATAAAGGTTATCAAGGTTATAGGGTTTTCTACCTTCCAAAGATAAAATTAAAACGACATGAGTATAAGGTGAATACAAATAATTATTTAATGAATCTTAATAGAAAAAAATATATATCAAACAGAAATTAAAATAGTGAACAAATCTCAGAACTAAAAATACTTAAAAAATGACAGAAAATTTCAGTAGTATTTTTTAAGTTACTCACCCTGTATAATGCGAATATATTATATCGAAATTTTACATGAGTCTTAACATACAAAACCTAAGCCTCTAGTCTCTCTAGCCTTAATATACAAAATTGTCTTAAAATCTGATCTTTCAATCATCTGTTTTCATATGTTTATGCCTTCTTCTGTGCAGATTCAAATGATACTTGTAGTGGAACATCTTCTGACACTCGTTACACTGAAAAGAAGGCTCCTTCATGCATTCGTACCTTTGATGATTGACCAAGTGCCAATTATGTTTGTAGGACCTCCAACAGTTCTGACATTGATGCCGTGCTGTAAATTAAAATGTATGGTTATTCTTTTATAAGAATGAAATGATAAAATTTAACAAATCGTAGAACTGAGCTACAATATAGGCCTTTGAAATCACAGTGGGGGATCCCCTCTATGGTGTATAAAATAAAGGTTATAGGGTTTTCTACCTTCCAAAGATAAAATTAAAACGACTTGAGTATAAGTTGAATTCAAATAATTATTTAATGAATCTTAATAGAAAAAAATATATATCAAACAGAAATTAAAATAGTGAACAAATCTCAGAACTAAAAATACTTAAAAATGACAGAAAATTTCAATAGTATTTTTTAAAATTTTAAATCAAATAGTTTGTTATAGAATTTACACGAGACAAAAAATACATTTTATTTGTCAGTTTTCATATGTTTATCCCTTCTTATGTGCTGATTCAAATAATACTTGTAGTAGAACTTCTTGTGACACTCTTCACATTCGAAAGAAGGCTCCTTCATACATTCGTATTTTTGATGATTTACCAAGTGACCATAATGTTTATAGGTTCTGAAACAGTTTTCACACTTATGACGGACTAAAACATAAAATTAATATTCACTTTTTATAGCGGTGGAGTAATAATATATGAAACAAATTAGGTGAAAGAACGATATTTCTAAATAATAACATAATTAAATATACTATGATTCGCCGCTTGTAAAACATATTTAATAAATTTTGAAAAAATATTGTAACTAACTTTATTATATTACATTGGGGGTTCAAACCTTTGATGTTACTACAGCAAAATAAAACACCATATTCACGAAAATATGCACCAAAAGACTTTACATTTAACACAAATCTATTAAAACTTAAGTTTTAATCATCTAGTGATGATGCTAACATGGTTTAAGTTAACTCTTTAACTCAAAAGTAAAGTGTTTTGGCGTATCGGTGAATCTATAGTTACCTATTTCAGTGGGTAAATTTAGGATAAATGAGTAAAACTTTTTAATTTACAACAATTTATTAAGAAATAAACAATATAATTATAATTTAATAATATATTAAACGAAAGTTAAGTTATTTAACATATTTCAGAACTAAATACTTTGAAATCTAGGAACTAAATAATTTTGATGATTTATCTGTATCTGTGTCCCAGAAGCAAACTATGTTAAGTCAAAAAACATAGTTGTGAGAAAAACGAATTTAAAGTTTTTTTTAAAGTTATTTCATAATTACTATTTTCAGAGCTGGTAGATGTCGATAAAGCCGGGACCCCATTAGCCAACACCCGACGCGATGCCACACTATCCCACGTGTTGCGATGTGGGAATGGGTGTAAACATTAGGTAACACATGTTAACACGCCTGAAATTTGTATTAGAGTTAAAAATGTTGTCATTAGGGACACGAAAATACTATAAGTATCCATACCCATACCGACATTAGATTATAATCATAATGCCTTAACTTCACAATCTCCATTAACCTTCTTTCCTTAATTTTTGATTATTAAATTTTAAAATTAATAATAGAATTTGTATTCTTACTGGTTGAACACTCAAAAAACATTTTTGTTTTCTATTGCATTCGAAAATATTTAATAAGATCAATCTTTTGTTGCCATTTTTTTCTGGATCTATTTTGTTATATTCGATGTTGAATCGATTCAAAATATCGATTTATTTTGTTTTTGGGACATTCCTACATAAACTACAAAAGTAGATAGCTGCGGGACTAGAGAGGCAAGCGGGGAACAACCAGGGAACAACACGCTTGTGAGATCTGGAGCCGACGAATCGACCATCACACGTGTTATAGCGTGTTATAGCGTCGGATGGAGTGGCGTGTTGCCTAGTGTGTACGCAATACATGTAATTAAATGGAAAAACATACGCACAGATCTTCATGACGTGGGGTAGCATGGCATCGCGTGGCGTAGGGTGCTGGCTAATGGGGTCCGGGCATAATTGGGCTTAAATTTTGAAAACCACTGGACATTTTCTGGATTTTCTTTCTTGTAAATTTAATTTACTACTTATGTTGCCATATTATGTTTTTTAATTAAAAAGATCGTCAAAAAAATTATTTATTAATTCCTAATTTTCAATTTTTTTTTGCGAAAAAATCTCATATACGTGTTTCTGGGGTCGAAATATACCATCCCTAAAATATTTGCACTTATTTAAGACCCAGCCTGTATAACAAAAAATAATAATTGGAGACTAATAAATATAAATTATTTATAATTATTAAAATTAATAAAAATATATAAATAAATAACATTTGATCATACAGACTAAAATATATATAAATGTGATTGACTGTTATCGATAGATTTTATATATTTGTTCAATATACTTTGCCAATGTCGATGTGCCAATATAATTATATTAAATATTTTTGAATAATTTATAACAATAATGTGAAAAAAATATAGCAACAAATTTTAGGACTTTACTAATATTTAGCTAGTTATACTAAAGTAAATTTAAAAAAAATATTTAATAGAACCCTAGATATACTGTGTGACATAGACACATTATATTATTTCTGAGGCTCTCGTCATATATTTCTAAATGAACTACTGTTCTATTCATTCAGATTATCGACATTTGTCGCATACTTATGTCTGCTTCTTCTGTGTATATTCAAGCGATACTTGAAGTGGTACATCTTGGGACAATCTTCACATTTAAAAGTCGGCTTCTTCATGCATTCGTATCTTTGATGACTCATTAAGTGTTTGAAATGCTTGTAGGTTTTAGAACAGTTCTGACATGTATGGCGTTCTGGAAAATAACATTAATCGTCATGTTTTATAATAGCAGATAAATACAATTATATGTGCAGATTTAGACACGTGTGTAGTTATTGAAATAGTTTTGTAAGTTGTTGTATTGACTTGTCATAATTAGACAACAAGAAAAATTAAAAAGTATTTAATCATTCCAATCACATGTAGGTAAGCCCCAAGCAATGTATAATATTTACATAACATGACTCACTAAGGTTTACAAAAAAATATTATTTTTTAAATCATATAACTGTTCTCGGAGTCACTTTAGTATCCAAGTGTTTTATAGACAGATCATTCCTGAGGTTTTCGTCATAGATATTTAAATCGACTGGTTTTCTATTCCTTCAAACTATAGACTCTTTTCTCATAGTTATGTCTACATTTTCTGTGTATATTCAAATGATACTTGTAGTGGAATATCTTGTAACAATCTTTGCATTGAAACGTAGGTTCATTCGTGGATTCGTGTATTTGATAACGCCCTGAAAAATAATATTTATCGTCACATTTTATAAAAGCAAAGAGAAATAATTACTATATGTGTTGATTTACACATATTGTGAAATTATCGAAAAATTTAAGCGTTTGTATTGAATTTTGATAGTTAAACAAGAGAGAAAGTTAAAAAAGCATTTCAATAATAATTCGTTTTATATGTCTAGGGAACCTCTAAGTCTATGAAAGAAAGATGTTTGTAAAATATCATATATCATAACTAAATGAAATATGGTACACAGTTTATTTATTAAAAATGTTAGTACATATTTTAACGAATTCTAGTACCTATTAGTTATTGCTATACTTATACATTCACAACAGTTAAGGTATTTAACCAATAACAGAGCTAAAAATATTTAACTAATCTGAAAGAAAATACAGTAGTAAGCATACTTTGGATTTATATAGAGTATTTATTTAGATAACAAGACTTACTAAGGTTTATACAAAATTAGTTTAAAGATCATACTAAGGTTTGATCATACTAACTACTGCAATGTTTGGATTTGGATCGATATTTCCATATGCAAGAAGAGTACAATGCATTTATAATGTACTGAACAAAGAGAGAAGAGTAAAAACGTTGCCAAACGAGCTCTAGGGAAAGGCGTACATCATGCGATCAATTTTAACGATTTAATTACGTCTCATTATACTTTATTTGTTTATTTATTAACGAATTGTTGTAATATTTCTTATAGCTTGTAAATTATTAAAGCAAGTTAGAAATTAAGTTACAAATAACTAACTAGTTTTTACAAATAATAACGACTCTAAAGTGCACATACTTTTGGTAAAAAATAAGTGGAATTGAGTTGGGGCTAGACTAGTGTTGCAGGTATATCTTGTTCTTGTCTTGCTATTTCTTGTTGTTGTCTTGTTCTTGCATGCAGAAATTGAAATTTCTTGTTCTTGCTTAGCAGACAGTACGTGAAATCTTTAGAAACAAAATATTACACGATTGCTGAAAATTGCCATGCACTAAAAGTTGACGGACGCGTTTATTAAATTTTCTGAATGAAAAAAAGAAGCCTCAAATTTTTTTGTCTTGCCTAAGATCTGAACTTCAAAATAAAAAAGAAAGAAAATGTCAATATCTAAAGTGGTTCTTGAGTTATTGCGTGTTTTGTGTTAAAAAGTTGAGTTTTCAAATTACCGTTGTTACTGACGTTTTGTCATTATAAAAAAATGGACACCATACCGCTATTCTTATAACTCGATTTGAGATGCCCAGAAACATGTCTAATAATTTTATCTAGTTATCTTTCCGAAAAAAACGCGCACCTGTATCTTTGATAAATGTGACAACGCGGCAACAGCACACCGTCGCATTTTTCTTACTTCGACTTCCACACATGTAAATACCGATCCAATAACAAGACTTGCAGACAGATTATTTCTGAGGTTCCCGTCATATATTTTTAAATAAACTGTCTTTCTGCCCCTTAAAATTATCGACTCTATTCTCATAGTTATGTCTACTTAGTCTGTGTATATTTAAATGATACTTGTAGTGGAACATCTTGAAACAATCTTTACATTGAAAAGTCGGTTCCTTCATGCACTCGTATCTTTGATGACTGATCAAGTGTTTGTAATGTTTGTAGGTTTTAAAACAGCTCAGACATGTATGACGCGCTACGGAAAAAATAAAAATAGAATTAAAAATCATAATTCATAACTTAATAGAATATGATACACACCTTATGATAGTAACTACTAATTTTTATACATATAGCAACACAATCTAGTATACTGTCTGTTTAGCGATAGTTCAGTTTACGTCATCACCGTCAGTTCATATTGTTTAGAAAATTTTAAGTACGTTCGGAAATTATTAATTGAGTGAGTTCCGTTTTTTAATATTATTCATGTAGGTCCTTTATTCATTTTTATTGTCTTCCAATTTACAATTTTAGGCATATATACCCCTAGATCATATATACTTACGTGATAAACGCCATAAGTTTAGCATTAAAAAATATGTCTCCAACATCACGACATGCCATTTTCAAAAACCTTATTTATTGCACTTATGAAACATTCAATATGTTTGTCTTTGTTGCACGTATTTCCAAAATAATCACAATTTTATACGGTTTAGATAGTACAAATTATACATTGTTATACCAATTTTTCATTATCGTCATATTGTCATAACCTTGTCATAATCATATGCCATAATCTTATTTCAATTGTATTAATTACTCTTTTATCGACCGCTTTTATAAAGACAAGGATGCAAGTGTGTTCAGTGAGCAATTAATTTTAAGCTTGTGCAATTATATTTCTATTTTTTTTTCGTTTGACTTTCTTAATACTCGTAAAAATAACTAGAAAGTGTTTGGTGTGTGGAAGTTCTAATATAAAGGTCCCCGAATTATCTTTTCATAGGCAAGTGAAGTATTCAGTTGTTCTTTTATTTATATTAAACCACCTGCATACTTTCATGTTAAATTTCCTAAGAATATTGATATTCGTACGTAGTGGCTAAACGTATTTTTTATATAATTTAGTTTTTGTGACAGTAAATATTCAATTTATTGTCCAAATATACGCATTTTACAAATTAAATTTTTGAAATTATGTTCAAATTTGGCGCGTGGACGCTAGGTCCTCGACAAGGATAGATAGAGTAGAAGCACCGCATTTGCAACAGAAAAAGAAGATAAATGGTAGTCGTTGATATATTTGCGACAGTTTCCATAGTGATTTACAAAAAAATTAAATTATATAAAAAATACATCCACGTATCTATGATCTAGGATAGGAACGTGCTTAAAACTTTCTAAACAATATGAACTGATCTCAGACAAACCCTAAAACTCATATTTGACAAATAATGATGACGTAACGGTGAACGATGGCTGAACAGTCTTTACACTCACAAATATCATAACTAAAAATAACTTGAATAAACTGAAAGGAAATTCATTAAAAATCATATTTTTTTTTTAAATTCAAATACAATCGTTTATTGGATTTATATACTATATTTATACAACAAGACTCAATAAGGATAATACAAACTTATCTAAAACCTCTAACTATATGAAAAATTTTTAGAAAAAAAACTTTTTTAAGAACAAGCTTTTATTTAAATACACTAAAAGGAAAAAAATAAACTTTTTCTTTAAAACTTTTATTATGAACTTATAACATCATTACACAATTTTAAATATTATATTAAAGCTTGTCACGAGATTTGACTGTACAGTTGAACTCATAAAAATCTGGTACGACAACTTTACCTTGTAATTCCTGGTCTAGTGGTCTATCATAACACAAACTTTCAAAATGAGACAGGGTAGACACAGGTTTTAGTCAATTTACTTGTTTATCGATGTAGAGAAATCTCGCAACAAGTTTTTATATAATATTTCTTAAAATTGTGTAATGACGTTATAAGTTCATAATAAAAGTTTTAAAGAAAAAGTTTATTTTTTTCCTTTTAGTGTATTTAAATAACAGCTTGTTCTTAAAAAGGTTTTTTTTCTAAAATTTATTTTCTACTTTTTAGTTATGCTGGTTTCTCAGTGCCACACACTTTTTTTTTTCTTAAATAGCTTCCTATGGGCATCCTAATAATATGTATATCGATTTTCATTAAAAAAGGAGAGCGTAAAAAAAGACAGCTGTGAAATTTGACAGTTCAAATGTGAGCCAAATAAAATGAAAACCGTCTATGGCGTAGGGGGCATCCAATATATCGATTTTTATCAAAATCGGACAATTTTGAAATTTTTTTGACAGCTCAAAATTTGTTTTCTTTCATTTTAGCCCATGGCCATCCTATATATCGATTTTTATCAAAATCGGAGACAACTTTGAAATTTTTTTGACAGCTGTCAAATTTGACAGCTTAATTTTTTTTCTTTTATTTTAGCCCATGGCCATCCTATATATCGATTTTTATCAAAATCGGACAACTTTGAAATTTTTTTGACACCTGTCAAATTTGACAGCTCAAATTTTTTTCTTTCATTTTAGCCCATGGCCATCCTATATATCGATTTTTATCAAAATCAGTTGACTTTGAAATTTTGACATGTCATTAAACTGTATTTTTTTCAAGATGGCCGCCCATATATTTTTTTTCATATGTATATACCCACAATATATCTATATATATAATTTCAGCCCGATCCATTCATATAAATAGAATTTTAAAAAATCAAAAACCTCAAAAATGCCGCCATTTTGACAGATGTCAAAAATTCGGCTCATGCCTTGCAAAAAAATGTATTGTCATCGGGACTGAACCTATTATACATGCCAAATTTCAATTTCCTACAATAAAAGGAAGTGGTTCTAATTTAGCTTACAAGATTTGCCCCGAACAAACATACATACATAGATATATAGTTATAGTTACATACAAAGCAAGTTAAATAAAAGCTTATAAAATATAATTGTTTTTCGAGTCGCTTTAGTACCCAAATGAATTATATTTATTAATACACTGTTTTTATATTAATTCCTTCAAATTTTAAGAGTCCATTTCACTAATCCGAAAACATAGCAAAATAAGCGTTCGGCATTTAACGTTCTATGTAAAACTGACTAGGTATTTTTACACAAACGAAGAAGGAAATTAACGATTATCCTATATCCGTATTGTAGCACATTTTTAACCAACTTCTTTATTTTTAAGATTTTGATGGTCAAACATCAACATGTTTGGATTAAATTTTCTCAAAAACAAAGACATCATTTAAAATCCCGTTACCTACAATACGGAAATAGATTGAAGTTTTGTGATTACAGTGATATATAATTTATATGGTTTCGTAATAAATTGCTTGGTATTTTATGGCAAATGCTGAAGCTCTGCAAACTTTAATCAAGCCTTAATCAAAGCACGTGTGTTTGGTATTTTGGGTGTGGCTTAACACGACAGGATCGGGCTAAGCCTTAGGCAGATTTCTGAAATATAATATACAGGGTGTTTCAAAACAAATGCGAAAAACTTTAGGGGGTGATTCCTTGTTTAAAATAAAGGGTAGTTTACTTTATAAACGTTGGGTCAAAAGTCAACCATTAGGGAGATATCGCGGTACAAAGATGGCGGAAAAATAATGTTTTTATTTTTTATCTTGAAAACGAAAAGAGATAGACTAATGAAATTTTATGGAAGCATTACTGTTATGAAAACACACTTTCAGGTAATTTTTTTGCTTTTTTAAAATGAGTGGAAGGGTTGAAATAAACTACCATCATTCTTGTTAACGAAATTTAAAGAAAAATCTTATCAAACACATGTAAATGCTTTAATTTGGATAGTTTAGTTTGTTTAGAAACTTTTTACCTCTTGTGTTTTTTTGATAAAACTCACCGATTGGAAATTAAAAATAAAATGTAAAGCATTACATGTCAGGACAAAAAACATTTTTAGATTAAGAATTTAGTGATAATAACGATAATAATAATCATCTAGATAATAACGTATTGCAGTAGAGTAATGTCAAATAAAATAATATTAGGAACATCCTAAAAGTAACAGCGGCCGACTAGAGATTTTTCCTAAAAAAAATTACAGCAGCCCACTAGATTCTTTATCAGAAAATGTTTTTTGTTCTGACATGTAATGCTTTACATTTTATTTTTTAATTTCAAATCGGTGAGTTTTATCAAAAAAATACAAGAGATAAAAAAGTTTCTAAACAAACTAAACTATCCAAATTAAAGCATTTACATGTGTTTGATAAGATTTTTCTTTAAATTTCGTTAACAAGAATGATAGGGGTAGTTTATTTCAATCCCTTCCACTCATTTTAAAAAAATGAAAAAATTACCAGAAAGTGTGTTTTCATAACAGTAATGCTTCCGTAAAATTTCATTAGTCTATCTCTTTTCGTTTTCAAGATAAAAAATAAAAACATTATTTTTCCGCCATCTTTGTACCGCAATATCTCCCTAATGGTTGACTCTTGACCCAACGTTTATGAAGCAAACTACCCTTTATTTTGAACAAGGAATCACCCCCTGAAGTTTTTCGCATTTGTTTTGAAACACCCTGTATATTTCCTTCGGCCACATACCCGCTTTACCCGACCCCTGAGAGCGACCCGAAAGTACAGCGTGTAATAGACTATTAAGATTCGAAAAGCAAGATTCTAAAAACTAATGGACAGCCACTTCAGAGGGCTTTCCTGATAGTCCGGAAGCATTGTGTGTCCCGTGGGAAAGTTAATGAAGGGAAGGTACTGGTAGTACTAATCGATAGATCAAAACATCCGTAGTCCAATAATGTCGATGGTGACACTTTCATAGATGTTGCGTGTGGCTATGATGACGTCATCCAAGATGGCCGTCGCGTCATTATGAACCAAGTGGCATATCGCGGTCCTTGCTGAACCGATTCCAATTTATCTTATTTTGATCGAAAGGTATTTGTACTAGCTAAAAAAATATTCCTAACATGCGTTGCGAAAAAATGATAAATTCGATGATATTCCATCTTAAGCTAAAAACAGAATATTTTATGCCATCAGTGTCAGTTTTTGGAATATATTTTGAGTTACCTTAGGCAAGTATGAAATGTCAGCTGTACCCAGATCCATGTTTGCATTAGACGGAACAATGCATCAGTGCCCAGCTAAAAGTAAATTAATTCAAATCTTGAAGTCTGTAGTGGAATCTACTGGCAAAGATTCTTTGTCATCTGCTCAAGTTCACCAATCAAATAACTGCGTTGCAATTGTAGATTCAATGGGAGAATGAACATAGTAGATGCAATATGATGAACTTCATGTTATTTTCGACACGTACTTGGACGAATCAATAAAAAACCTTACTAGTGATAAGAGGCTTCATGACGGTGTCGCAACACAGTACAAAATATGTGACACAACTGACATATCAAATATAAATTTGAAAAAGTTGTTGTCACATACTCGTACCAAGGATGAATTAACCACCTATCATGCACATACAATTCTAAGTCATGCCAAGATATCAGCAAAAAAAATATGTTGTTTCATGGCGCACTGAAGTTTCTGTAACGCACTGCTATTTGGATTGTTTAAAGAGTACTCAAGAAGAAGCCGACACAAAAATTATAGGTACTTCATGCTATTAATGCGAAAGTTAGAGGTGCAGATACACTACTGGTATTTGCTAATGATACAGATATTTTAGTTTTGCTAGTAAGGCGCTATGCAAGGCTTCCCGAAAACACTTTTTTTGTACCATCGATCGTCAGGCGAGGCAATATCAGTTAAAAACATATATATTTCACTCGGACCACTAAAATCTTCAGCACTGCCCGGGTTCCATGCAATTTCTGGTTGCGACACCGGAAGTTTGTTTGGAAAAGGAAAGTTGTCATATTGGAAGGCATTTGTTTCAGCGTGTGAAGAAGAACTTACTGCCTTGCAGAAACTTGGTACCAGTGATTTAGTACCTGATAATGTTTTGCATCAGCTAGAAATATTTATTTGTCGAGTTTATAAAGCAAGCACTCTAACAAAATCACTTGCAGAATTACGATTGTAAATGTTTACTGCCAAACAAGCCCTTGAAAATAAGTTACCCCCCACTAGAGGTTCCCTTGTACCCGCAATTAAGAAAGCTAACCTTCAAGCCTTTGTGTGGTTAAAAGATGATGAACCAAATGCAGTCATCCCTAATCCAGTTGGATACGGCTGGTATTTGGAAGAGGGAGATCTTACCCCTGTTATGATTGAAGAACCATGTGCTCCAGAGTCTCTTCTTCAACTGATTAGATGTTCGTGTCTTAAAAGTCAATGTTCACCACCATGTAAATGTTTAGCAAACAATATGCCTTGCACAGAAATGTGTAGTTGTAATGCGGACCAATCAATTTGTGATCATTTGCATCCGCCTGATTTTGCCGACGAAGGTAGTCATGAAGTTGATAGTGATGATGCCGATTTGTAATTTTATTAATATTGTAAAATGCATGAACTTTAAAAATACATGAACTCATATAACGTAGACCATTTTTCTTTTTGGTAAAAATACACAACACAATAATATTTTTCAATTTTTTCACTTTAAATCCAACCAGCAACCAAAATATTATTTTTTTCGCAATACTTTCAAGAATTAATTTTTTCCTCTTTACATTACCATATATATATGATAGCGCACATTGTCTATATTGCTATGGCGGCCATTTTGTTTAACGCACTCCAAACAAACGCAACATCTGTGACGGTGTCACCATAAAAATTAATGGAATACATAATTTCTCTGATAAAACAACTCCACTCCACACCTTTCCTTCATGAAGCTTCCCACGGGAAGCTATTTTTATACGTTGTGCTCCCCGACTATAATATCTTTTTAAATAATCTGTTTTTAATCGTTATGTTTACTTCTTCTGTGCTGATTCAAATAATACTTGTAGTGGAACTTCTTGTCGCAGTCAGCACACTCGAAAGTGGGCGCCTTCATACACTCGTACTTCTGGTGGCTGCTTAGGTGCCAATAATGTTTGTAGTTTTTTGAACAGTTCTGACAGGTGTGACGTTCTAAAATATATTTAAATATAGAAACTTGTAAAACATAATACAATAACATAATTTAATTTCGAAATAATGACATATGAGAATCGTTTTTTTGCTTAATGACATGCAGTTAATCACATAGAATAGATTATCAACACCCCGTACATTACTTTTCAGAATTACTTCTTGTGCCGAATTTAAAAGTAGAGAAATAAATTTTACTAAAAAAAATTATTCCTTCCTTAAATTTATACAGGGGTACCAAAAATTGCTGATCTATTTTAAATATTTATTTTAAATAGAAACTTGGTTATTTCAAATGCAACACTTTCACACCCCCTATTTTTTTAAATAAATCGCAGCAGATTCAAAAGATTTTTCAAACTATATTAGGATTTCCTATACCTACAGGGTGGGGCATAGAAACTTTTTTTGCGATCACACTGTAACAGCAGGTGAGATCGTAGAAGAGTGGGGAAACAGGCGCTGAACGCAGGCACTCGGCAACTTTTGTTTTGTATACGCTGCAGTCGTAAAAATGAGGTGGACAAGAGAACAGCGTGCATTTGCAGTGGAAGCGTATTTTTCGAGCAATTCATTTGTGGCGGTGCAACGAGCGTTCCGTGTCCGCTTTGGGATTCAGCCCAGGGGTGCAGTTCCCGACCGTAAGTCAATTCTTTTGTGGGTAGAGAACTTCAGAACAACCGGAAATGTGATCAAAAAAGGCCCGGGACGACAAAAGACCGTTACAACGCCAGAAAATGTTGAGGCAGTTCGACAGTCCATTCTGAGATCTCCAAGGCGCTCTGCTCGCAAGCATGCGGCAGCCCTAGGAATATCTAACCGATCAATGCGTCGAATACTTCACAAAGAGCTTCACTTTCATCCATACAAAATGGTTGTTGTGCAAGAACTGTTACCCCGTGATTTTCATAACCGCGTAACGGCATGCGAAACTTTATTGGAAGATTTACCCCATGACGCACTGGTTTTCTTTAGTGATGAAGCACATTTTCACCTATCCGGCTGCGTCAATAAGCAAAATATGCGCTATTGGAGTGACAATAACCCTCGGGAACTTCATGAGAGGCCCCTGCACAGTGATAGAGTGACAGTCTGGTGCGCGATGTCTAGAAATGGGATTATTGGTCCTTTTTTCTTCGAGGATGATAATGGAGGAGCAGTTACCGTCAATTCACAGCGATATGTGAACATGTTGCAAACTTTTTTTGCACCACGTCTTGAAGAAATGGAACGAGAAAATGTGTGGTTTCAACAGGATGGTGCAACCGCCCACACATCCCGTGCTTGTATGGAACTTTTAAGGGCAATGTTCCCCGGGCGACTCATCTCTCTTCGGGGTGACATCACCTGGCCAGCGCGCTCGCCTGATTTAGCCTCCTGCGATTTTTTTTTGTGGGGATATCTAAAAGCGGAGGTTTTTAAACATCGTCCCACAACCCTTCTGCAGCTAAAAAATTGTATTCGGCAAGAAATAGTTCAAATTCCACTAGCTATGTTGGAACGTGTAATGGGAAGCTTTCAAAATCGAATACAACAATGCATAGATAATGGAGGGCACCATCTTCAAAACGTTTTGTTTAAAACAATATGAATTAAAACTTTCAATTGCATATATTCATTTTTAGAAAATAAATATTTTTTATAAGCAGTACTTGTTTTTAATTTGCTCTCGGAAAAAAGGAAGTTACTGCGCCCCACCCTGTATCTATAGCTCAGATTTTGAATAAAAAGCGATTTTTCGAAATGTTTAATACAGACCAGCAATTTTTGATACCCCTGTATACATTAAAGGAAGCAACCAAATTTTTCAGTAAAGTTTATTTCTCTGGTTTAAAGGTCAGCATAAGAATTAATTCTAAAAAGTATTGTACAAGGTGTCTACTGTCTTTTTTTATTATAGCATGCATATTTAAATATCTCAAAAACCAAAGCTTGTTGATTGATTTAACCGTTATAATAAATGCCTTAGTTTGTGTCCAAGGATCCAAAAATGAAATAAAAGAATGCAACTTTGGTGTGGATTTTAGTTCTGGCATAACCTGTATATTTCAAAATAATGTTAAATTATGCGCATTGAGTTCCGACATATACCCATAAAATGTTTTGTTTTACATCTTTCCGTTTTCGTATTGCCGAAGCAAGAAGCGAGGCAAATGAGGTGCGCCACCCTGAATAAGTTTATTTGTTTTAAGTGAATAATGAACACCTTGTATAAAGTAAAAGATAATTCTTTTAAAGTAAGCACATCATAAGTTTATTTATGTTTTAAATTCACATTAATATATCTCAACATTAAAGAATCAACAGAAATTATTAATGTTTATACAAAATTATACAGGGTGTCCCAGAAATAAGTGCAAGTATTTTAAGGGATGGTAGATCTCGATAAAAGAAACATATTTTCCCTTTATCGTTTTTCAAATAAGTCCAAAATAACGGAGTGACTTTGAAAAGTTAGCAAAAAAAAACAATTTTTTGCTAAAATTTTGAGAACCACTGGATCTTTTCTGGATTTTCTTTCTTGCAAATTATCAAGAAATTATGTTTTTTTTACTAAAAAACTAAAAAAAATTTCGAATTTTCAAATTTTTTTTTGTCGAAAAAAAAACCTCATAAGCGTGTTTCTGGGCTTGAACTATACTACTAGTTAAAATACTTGTACTTAATTCTGAGACACCCTGTATTTAAAGAAACATAACAATCAAATAAGCAATACAATAAAAATTAGGCATACAAGTGTAACACAGTGTTCCGAAAAAGTAGTTCCTGTTTGATTATTTTATAAAATTCGAGATACAGAATATTTTTTAGAGATATAACAGGGTGATTCAATTATACAGGGCGTTTCAAAAAACATGTGCCATCACTCCTGGGAAGATTCCTCTCATAAAAAAAGAATAATTTTTCATATTAACATAGCTACAGGGTGTTAAAGTCTTTATCTGTTTTCAATTTATTATAATTTTCTTCTTCCGTAAGTGCTTTTATCGATTCGAACACTGTGTTATCCTGTATAAAATACAATATTAAAATTATTTAGCAACACATTTAGTGCTAATATCGAAGTCCAAAAGCACTGCTATCTATATACATGACTAAAGCCCAGCCTACACATAGCGTTTCACCTGATAGGTAAAACGGATTAAAAACTTAGCATATATACTGAAACATTTACTTGGCGGCAATATGGCGGCATTTCCGGAAATACCGGAAGTTGACGGCAACTTTCTTATTTTAAAAGAGTACCCCCATTTTTTATTACATATTTAAATTCTGTATCAAATTTTATGAATTTTTATGTCAAGCACTCTATACCTAACATTAACCGTTTGAGAAAAACAATTTTGGTGCAAAAAAACTGCCTGTCAAAAAGATGTTTAGCCTAAACGTCAAACTTAGTGATTACCACAGCCACTGTGACATAATGAGAAGACATGGGGCTATCTTGGGGGTGTTGTATCGAAAACATAATATGTAAGGTACTTGGAACTAGGAAATCTCAAGGACAGGCCCAGACAGAGTCGTCAAAGAGTACAACTGAACAACAAGACCGCTTTGTGTGCCAAATTGCTAGAAGAAATCCCAATGTTTCTCTCCAGAGTTACAAGGACAACTTCTGGCAGCTACAGGTGTGAACGTTTCAGTTCAAACCATAAGAACAAGGCTTCGTGCTCGAGGGTTATACAGTAGGAGAGAGTTACGGATCCCACAGTTATCGCGGCAAAATAAAATTGACCAGCTAAATTTGTGTTTTCAACATCAAAACTGGACAATTGAGAATTGACAATATTTTCTTTCTTCGGATGAGACAAGAATTGGGCAAGACCAGATGACCATCGACTTTGGGTTCCCAGAGCTCCAGGAAGAAGAGCAATTGTAATGTTCTGAAGAAGTATTATGCTGGGAGCAAAAACTCTATTGTTTGGTTTGACTAGACCGCTTCAACAAACTTTAACGGGTCGGAGGTATGTTGATTTAGTGCTAGAACCAATCGTTAGGCTTTGGAGAGCTCCAGGAAGAAGATGAATTGTAATGTTCTGGAGAAATATTATGCTGGGAGCAAAAACTGTATTGTTACCACTTCAGCAAACTTTAACGGGTCGGAGGTATGTTGATTTAGTGCTAGAACCAATCGTTAGCCTTTGGAGAGCTGCAATTGGGGATAATTTTAACTTCATACATGATAATGTACCTCCCCATACCAGCAAAATGGTTAGAGAATGTCTTGAAACGGAAGGTTTCATAGTTTTGCACTGGCCTGCATGTTGATCAGATCTAAACCCTATCGAACACTTGTGGGACCAGTTCAAACGAAGGGTTAGAACTCGTCGAAACCATCCAGGAAATCTCTCACAGCTTATTGATGCAGCATTAACAGAATGAGAAAACATACCCCGAGACAACGTTGATAATTTAATAAGAAGCATACTAGCGCGGATAGAAGCTTGCATAAGGGCTAGAGGTGACAAAAGAGATTATTAAAATTATCAATTTTCTTTTTGTTTTTTCTTTTTGACCATTAAAATTAAAAATTTAAATCTCATTTCGTTTCAGAAACCAAAAAAATACCATTGTGTATGCTTATTTTTTTTATTGATATACAGGGTCCGGCAATAGTGCGTCGGGCATCTGTAGCTCCTAGAATAAAAAAACTTGAGAATTTTGTTTAAGTGCAAACCTAAAGTATGTACCAGGATGTATTTCAGGAAAATATTTTTACTTCTATAGGATGGCTCAAAAAAGGGTGAGTGGACCTGGATGATTTTTTTTAAATAGAACACCCTGTATATTATTGCATTTTTGGCTTTCTTTCAGATCACTTTACATGACCCTAAGATATGAATAAATATATTTCGATAGTTTCAGAGATATTAAATAATAAATAAAAAATATATATTTTTCAGCCCTTCTTAAAAAAAATATTAAAAATACAAGAACTGTTCTGAAATCAAAACTATTTTAGGTATTTACTTTCGATGGTCTGTTCTTACTTTGCTATAAATATGGTAATCGTAAATAATACAGGATGTTCAATATTCTACGCCAAACTTTCTAAAATATAAAATTATTTTTCTTTCTTATTTTAAATGGAACACCCTGTATATTATTTTTTTATTAGATGGAGAGTTAAAAATGAACATTTTTTGCATTTAGAGTATTTCAAAATTTTTAACGGTTTCTTTAAATTATTTCATATGGCGCTTTCAATGGTAAAATACGAGAGAAAAATCATTGGGTGGCTTTGACAAAAATTTACTGTGGAAAATGCCATATGAAATACAAACCCGCAAATATCTGCGAAACCGTTAAAAAAATTTAAATACTCTTAATACAAAAAATGTTCATTTTTTAATTCTCGGTCTATTGAAAAAATAATATACAGGGTGTTCCATTTAAAAAAACGAAGAAAAAGTATTTTATATTTTAGAAAGTTTCGCGTAGAATTTTGAACCTCCTGTATAATTTACGATTTTCATTATTTATAGCAAAGTAAGTACAGACCATCTAAAGTAAGTACCTAATATAGTTTTGATTTCAGAACAGTTCTTGTATTTTTAATAATTTTTTTAAGAAGGGCTGAATAATATATATTTTTGATATATTTTTTAATATCTCTGAAACTATCGAAATATATTTATTCATATCTTAGGGTTATGTAAAGTTATCTGAAAGGAAGCCAAAAATGCAATAATATACAGGGTGTTCCATTTAAAAAAAATCATCAAGATCCACTCATACTTTTTTGAGCCACCCTATAGAAGTTAAAATATTTTCCTGAAATACATCCTGGTACATACTTTAAGTATGCACTTAAACAAAATTCTCAAGTTTTTTATTCTAGGAGCTACAAATGCCCGACGCACTGGATTATTTTTCATTAAAAATTTTTGGTAAGGACTGAACTTTATTCATAAACACAAAATGTTCAAACGTCTCAAAAATTATGAAAAATAATAGATGATTTTCCATATAAGTTTGGTTGTGTGTATTGTTCTTCTATAGAGCTATAGAAGCTATAGAAGCTTCTATATAGCTTCTATAGCGAGACGCAGGAAGCCGGTGCACTATGGACGTACAGGGTGTCCCACTAAGAATAGCTCTCGGCTGTATCTCGGAAAGTATTAGTCGTAGATCTTGCGGAAAAAAATATTTATAACTAAAGAGAGCATGAGAAATTGCTGGAAATTATTTTCAAGTTTGTATAGCGGCCGCTAGAGGGCGCAACTGCTATTAAAAATAAGAAAAAGGAGTTTTTACACAATTTTGCCTAGATAATGGATACTATAAATAACAGATTCATAATCTCCAGTAAATTTTGCATATTTTTTGTTAGAACTATTTTCCCCTATCTGCCAAAATAAAGTGGAGGGGGAAGGTTAGATCTGTTTTTATTTAAACATTAATAACTCCGGAGTGGACGAACGGAATCTAACAAACGGGGGCTCGTTTAAAAGAGCGTTCCTTACTCTATAATATAGCGTATAAACAATAAAAATAAGCTTTTGACCGTAGACGCTAGGGGGCGCTGTCTTACAATTTAACAAACATTTCGCGTTTTTTCAAAAAAATTAAATACGATAGTATTTATAATTTTAGCTGATAGTAAAGAGTAATAAAAGCTTAAAAAGTCAGTGAAAACCGCATCTTGATATCTTTAGTATCAGCTAAAATTACATATTATACTATCGCATCTAACTTCTTCGAAAAAACGCGTAATGTTTGTTAAATTGTAAGACAGCGCCCCCTAGCGTCTACGGTCAAAAGCTTATTTTTATTGTTTATATGGTATAATATAGGGTAAGAAACGCTCTTTTAAACGAGCACTCACTTGTTGGATTCCGATCAACCCGTCCGGAGTCATTAACATTAAATAAAAACAGATCTAACCTTCCCCCACCACTTTATTTTAGCAGATAGGCGAAAATGGTTCTAACAAAAAATATGCAAAAATTACTGAAGATTATGTATTATACTACAAACTTAAAAATAATTTCCAGCAATTTCTTATGATCTGTTTAGTTATAAATACTTTTTTCCGCAAGCTCTACCACTAGTACTTTCCGAGATACAGCCGAGAGCTATTCTTAGTGGGACACCCTGTACACAAAGATTGCCAGGTTAAATGCAATGTGTAGACGCTTATCATAGAACATCTTATCATAGAGTATCTTTTGCTACTTTAATTTATAATAAGATAGCACAAATTATCTAAAAAATGTATTCCAAGGTTCTCCCGATGTCTTTTTAGATGAACTCATTAATGCATCTCTCAGCTTGCTGTCAGTTTTGCCACTGTTATGTTTACTTCTTCTGTGTATATTCAAATGGTACTTGTAGTGGAACAACTTCCGACAAACTTCACACTCGAAAGAAGGATCCTTCATGCACTCGTACTTTTGATGACTGATCAGATTTTTAGCGTGTTTGTAGGTTTTCAAACAGTACTGGCATTTGTGGCGATCTAAAAAATTATTATTTGTAATTCATTTTAAAGATGATTGTAAAAAAACTATTTGTGCACATTTAAATACCAGAAAAACATTAGTTCAGAAAAAAATAGGTGCTAAATAGGAAACACAGTAATTGTATGGTTTTCTTTATTATTTATTTTGTACACTTTGGTATTAGTAAACCTTCTTTTTAAAAATTACGTTCATTATCAGGTAACAATTTCTATCAATATACAGGGTTGTTCACCACATACGAAACGGAGTATTGTAAACAGGGTTGTTCACCACATACGACACGGAGTATTGTAGCTAAACGATGAGATTTTTACAAATTGTAAGTTTGGGGTTCGTTGAAGGACTATTAGAGCTACAATTTAAAAATATGTTTACAAGATACAGAGTGTCCCAAATAAATAAAAAATATCAAAGTTGTATTTTTTAAATGGAACACCCTGTATATTATTACATTTAGTTTCTACGATTAAAATAAAGGTAAATTTGATTAAGGTTTATTATACTTAAACATTACGTTTTTGAAATATTTTCAATTTTGTGAAATTGCAGTAAAAATTTTAAAGCTTTATTTCTCCAAGGGTATCAATGTTTTTAATACTAAATATTTAATGAAGTTTATTTATTGATCAGTTATTGTGTTGCAATAATAAAAATAATACTACTTTATAGAGAGTGTCTAAAAATTTACTTTAAATAATTATTAACTTCAAACGGCAACAACTTCTTTAATTTAAATAGAATGCCCTGTATATTTTAGGAGAATCAGATGCACAATTAAATTGTCTATCAAATTGTATTATGCCATTTTTTATCTATCCCTTCAAGTTTTCGTAGAAAATGCATTTTCTTATAATTTAGACTTCATTTATCAATATATCCATGGAATATTGACATTTTAGATTGTTTTTAAAGCAGCAAATGTACAAAATGTACAGACTAGTAATATTATCGTTTTTAGCAAAACGATAATATTACTAGCCCATTTGTATGCAAAAAGAAAACTATTTAAATCTTTATCAAAGAGTATACCATTAATTAAATATAACACCATTATTTCCGCCCATATACTAATTAATTACATACTTAATTGTGTTCGTTAATAAATTATTATAAATAAATGTGGATTTGAGTCAGAAATCAATATAAT
Organism: Sitophilus oryzae; assembly: GCF_002938485.1. Taxonomy (NCBI): domain Eukaryota; kingdom Metazoa; phylum Arthropoda; class Insecta; order Coleoptera; family Curculionidae; genus Sitophilus; species Sitophilus oryzae. The sequence continues at coordinate 3,339,843 of NW_022147480.1, forward strand.
AATAAGTTATCAAATTAAAGTCTCTGTTGTTATAAATAAGTATTTATGAAAAATGAAATTTCATTTTTAAGGTGTTACTTTTTATCACACTGTCTAATGCCCATACAAAATTCAGTTTTTTGTATTTGGAGCAATTATTATTAATCAACGCAAACAGTCAGTTAATGTAGTTTGAATACTGGAATCATATTAATTGGTCCTCTTTAACAAATATTTAAACATTTTTTTTTTTTATTTTTAATGAAATAAACGAATTATATCGACAATATTAGTATCTGTACTTTAAAAAATTTGGTACATCTTTAAAATAATCTAAAATGTCAATAGTCCATGGGTATATTGATAAATAAGTTCTAAATTACAAGAAAATGCATTTTCTACGGAAACTTAAAGAGATAGGTAAAAAATGGTATAATAAAATTTGATAGACAATTAAATTGAGCATCTGATTCTCGTCAAATATACAGGGTGTTCCATTTAAATTAAAGAAGTTATTGCCGTTTGAAGCTAATATAAGCACTCTGTATAAGGTAGTATTATTTTTATTATTGCAACACAATAACTGATCAGTAAATAAACTACAGTAAATATTTAGTATTAAAAACTTTGATACCCTTGGAGAAATAAAGCCTTAAAATTTTTACTGCAATTTCACAAAATTGAAAATATTTCAAAAACGGTAAGGTTTAAGTATAATAAATCGTAATCAAATTTACCTTTATTTTAATCGTAGAAACTAAAAATGTAATAATATACAGGGTGTTCCATTTAAAAAAATACAACTTTGATATTTTTTACTTATTTGGGACACTCTGTATCTTGTAAAATTATTTTTAAATTGTACCTCTAATAGTCCTTCATCGAACCCAAAACCTACAATTTGTAAAAATCTCATCGTTTAGCTACAATACTCCGTGTCGTATGTGGTGAACAACTCTGAATAGTTTAAAAACGGTAAGATTAAAATGCGGTAAACCTTAATAAAATTTACCTTTATTTTAATCGTAGAAACTAAAAATGTAATAATATACAAGGTATTTCATTTTTATTTTTAAATTGTAGGTCTGATAGTCCTTCAATGAACCCAAAACTTACAATTTGCAAAAATCTAATCGTTTAGCTACACATACGACTACTCCGTGTCGTATGTGGTGAACAATCCTGTATAATTTCAATTATATGTTAAATCTTCTCAATTTTCATTTATATCTATGAACTGTCAAAGTCAAAGACCGGGTTATCAAAAAAATTTTTGGACGTATTCTGTTGTTTTCTTGATGACTAATGTTTTCTTCTAACGTGTACGGTAAGGTGATTCTTGTAATGGAACTTCATAGAGCATATGTTGCATTCAAAACTAGGACTCTTCATACATTCGTATCTGTAGTGGCCCTGTAGACCTCTAGCGTATTTGTAGGTTTTTTGGCAATTTTTGCAAACATATCGATCTAAAAAAACATTAAAATTTTCATCAGATCTTGTACAGTTCTGGATTTTAATAAAAGAGAAATAATAATAATACAAATACTGTCTTTATAACAAGGTTTGAGACTTAACCACACTTAACACATTCATATAATTGAAAAGGTTTTGTTAGTTAGCAAGTTCCCACCTGCAGGTACTGAGGTTCCTGGATTGAGGAGGCTACTCAGCTACAGTTGATAGGTTTGGTGCCAATATCTTTAGACTCTGAGTTATACCATTCTTTGGTTTTGACTGCTCACTTGTTTGCTAAGATATTCGCCCAGGCACGGTTGGAAATTATTGGTACACACAGCAAGACCCTGATTGTCCCACTACTAAACCAAAAACATCAGCACAAATGGACAGTAAACGATTGTATTCAGATTTTCTTTTCAATTAGAAATTAATTACAGCATAACTCAAATCCATTAAATACATATACATGTTATACAATACAAGGTTGTGCATCACATACGACACGGAGTATTATTGTAGCTAAACTATTAGATTTTAACAAATATTAAGTTTTGGGTGCGTTGAAGGACTATTAAGGTTGTCGCCCACTAGAACGCGGCGCGGCGCGGCGCTGGGAAGAGATTTTTTTCCGGCTGCGAAGGGACTGCGCTCACTATAGCGCGCTTTTGAAACGCGGAAACGCTATTTAGTTAGTCGAAGTGCTTTTTAATTACTGTAGTTTAGTTTTTAAAGCAATGAGTTCAAGTACGAACGAAAGCGTATTTTTTGTGCTCTCCTAACAGAGGAAGAGGAGGAGCTGGCGAAGAAGAAAAGGAAAGTTTGGACTCATAAGATTAACAGAAAAAGAAAGAAGTTTGGATAATTTTACCATCTTTTTCCTGATTTAATAAAAGACAAGAGCATTTTTTTCAGTATTACAAAATGTAAAGGAAACATTTTACGAACTCCTCAATTAAGGGTTTTAGAAGCATAACACCGGGTATCTCTACTCATCATATTTTTTCAGAAGAGACAAATTACTAATGATGCAATAATGAATCGCTTATAGCTGACGACTTTTGATAATTCTTATTTATTCTGATGTGTATATTAGCCTTGTTTATATATTCTTATATTAGTTATGTGTGATGAAAAAACCTAATCTTTTTTTATACATTTAGGTAATTAGAATTTAAAAATTGGAGATTGTCACTTTTCTCCAAAAGTGGAGATTGCCGGTTTTGCTTCTACACCCCTCAATTATATTAAATCTTTGATAGAAAAACATTTCGTCCATCTGTCTCTAGTGAGGGAAAACTAAAAAAAATATCATATTCCTTTTTAAAAATCTGTTTGCCTAGTTTACCTTTCAAAATGCAATTCTACCATTGATACGTACCACTAGTTCCTAGTCAAAAAGCTAGTGAAGAGACTCGAGATGCAAAATTATTTCCGTTGTGAGTACGCACACTGCAACGCACCGAAACGCGGGAGACGGAAAAAAGTTGCTAGAGAAGTCTTCCGACTTCTTGACGGAAATTCCGCGGCGCGCATCGACGCTGCGCGCTCTAATGTGCGTTGCTCCATTTAAATACATGGCAAGCAGACAAAAGAATTTCCCACATGGCGCCGCGCCGCGGTCTAGTGGGCGACAACCTTTAGAGCTACAATTTAAAAATATTTTTACAAAATACAGAGTGTCCCAAATAAGTAAAAAATATTATAGTTGTATTTTTTTAAACGGAACACCCTGTATATTATTCTATTTTTAGATCCTACGATTGAAATAAAGGTAAACTTGATTAAGGTTTATCACACTTAAACCTTTTTGAAATATTTTCAAGTTTGTGAAATTGCAGTAAAAAATTTAAGGCTTCATTTCTTCAAGGGTATAAAAGTTTTTAATACTAAATATTTACTGAAGATTATTTATTGATCAGATTTTGTGTTGCAATAATAAAAATTATACTACCTTATACAGAGTGTCCAAAAATTTACATTAAATAATTACTAGCTTTAAACGGCAATAACTTGTTTAATTTAAATGGAACACCATGTATATTTAGGCGAATCAGATGCGCAATTTAATTGTCTATCAAATTGTATTTTACCATTTTTTACCTATGTACCTGTCTAGGGTATCTCTTCAAGTTTTCGTAGAAAATGAATTTTCTTATAATTTTGACCTCATTTATCACTATACCCATGGAATATTGACATTTTAGATTATTTTTAAAAATGTAACAAATTTTCAAAGAGTACAGATACTAATACTGCCGATATAGTTTGCTTATTTCATTAAGAAATAAAAGAACCTGTTTAAATATTATTTGTTAAAGAGAACCAATTAATATGATTCCAGTATTCAAACTATATTAAATTGACTGTTTACGTTTAATAATAATAATTGCTCCAAATACTAAAAAACTGAATTTTGTTATGTGGTATTAGACAGTGTGGTAAAAAAAGTAACACCTTATAAATTTTATTTAATTTTTTGCCACGAATGCTTATTTACACAGCAGATACGTTTATTGTTCATAACTTATTATTATGTTGATTTCTGAAACAGTCAAATTCTACATTTATTTAGAGTCTTAATTTATTAATAAAACCAATTAATATGTAAATAATAATTTTTGTTTTTTTGGTCGGAAATAATGGTGTATATTTAATTGGCTGACTACTCTGTTACCTACTATTAATTTATGTTTTTTCTCTTTTTTCTAACCAATGGGCTTGCAATAAGTTATTATCTATTTTTTTTTTTTTTTTTTTTTTTTTTATATTAAAGTTATATTTGTTGTTTTAAAATCTAAAATGTCAATATTTTTTTTTTTTTTTTTTTTTGTGTTTTATTTTTTTAAGGCTTCATTTCTACGAAAACTTGAAGAGCATATAGTTAAAAAAATTGGGTTACAATAACAATTTGCTAGACAATTAAAAATTGTGCATCTGAATTTTACGTAAAATATTTTGGGTGATCAATTTATTAAATTAAACAAGTTACTGCCGTTTAAAGCTAGTAATTTATTTAATATCATTTTTGTTAAAAAAAAAAAAAAAAATATAAATTTTTATTATTGCAACAACAATATCTGACCAATAAATTATCTGCACTAAATATTTACGTATTAAGAAAACTTATATACGCCTTGTGAGAAATGGAGAGCCTTAAATTTTTTACCTGCAGATTTGCCATCAAATTGAGAAATATTTCAAAAACCGGTTGAAGTTACACAGTGTGAGTAAACGCTTAATCAAGAGATTACGCTGTATTATTGTTCAATCGTTAGGAATCTCGTAAAGAATAGGTAAAATACTTGCAGACGTGGTGTTCCATTTAAAATAAAATAAATACACCTATAATATTTTTATTTAACTGTCTATTGTTTGCGCGACCACTGCTGTGTATCTTGTAAAATGCGGTATTTTTAAACTTGAGCTTCACGAATTTATGAGTCCTTCAACTACGATATCCAAAACTTACAATTTGTAAAATCTCATCGTTGTCGTTATGTTGTGTGCAAAAGACGCCCTGCTATTAATTCTCTAGATGAAATATGAAGGCAGGGAAAAGGCTTTTAGCACAGACATCATATCAATGACAGGTCAAATACTAAAATCTATTGCTTAGATGCATCGTATTACCGACCAGAGTAACTATCTCAATGCGCTCTTCCGACGGGTAAGTCTTATTAAAGCTATTGCCTAACACCTATCATCTCGTGTTGCTTTATTCTGATGTTCCCTCTTTCTCAATTATACGCTTGCGGAAGATATAATATGTTAAAAACAAAAAAAAAATCTATTTTATGGTATACCGAGTGTCTTAAAAACTGATGTATTGGAATTAAAAAAAAAATGTTTAATTTTGAATATTTATTTTTTTTTTTTTTTTTTTAAATAATAATCTTTACGTTATTTTTTAATAAAATATTTATTGTTTTAACCTGATGACATATTATAATTTGTCTATTTTTAATACCTAGGGTATAACACGTAAAAAATATCTTTTATACAATGCTATAAATGCCTATTTATTGTGCTTGTTTCGAACATGACGATTTAGATGATTTCTATAATGGAAATTTTTAGGACATACGTCGCAATGAAACATCGGTTCTTTCATGCATTCATATTTTATATGGCTCATCAGACTTCTACTGTATTTATATGCTTTCGAACAATTGTGGCAAACGTGACGATCTAAAAAATAATAAATTTAGTAGTTTTTTACCTAATTACAACTTAGAATTAATTAGAAAATAAATAACAAAATAATACAGGATGGCGCTTCTCATACGAGACGCGGAGACTCCAAGGAGAACGGTAGTTTATATCGAAGTGAAATTTTACAGGGTGTTCCCAAAGAAAGTTACTCTTCAAAGTTGTTTTTTTTTGTAATCGAAGACCTCTATATATTTATTGATTTTCGGATTCTAGGACAAAAATAAATTTGAGTTTTACTAAAAAAGCATATGCCTAAAATGTAAGGATTTTGTGATATTTCACATTTTGTAATGAGGAATAAATTCTAAATTTCAATCACAGCTACCTAAATTGTAATTTACCTTGTATAGCTTGATATTTAGTTAAAATAATCGTTGTACGTTAAATTAAATTAAAATTACTACGAGTACACTAAATCATAAAAATGAAAATATCTAGAAAAATCTTCGTTGGATGGTTAGGTAACCATAGTAGTATTTTGAAGAAACATGAATTCCCCATTGAATATCGGAATAATATACTGGGTGTTCCATTTAAAATAAAAGAGTAACTTGCTTTTAAAAGGGGCCAATGTTCAATATTAATTTTGTGTCACCCTCTATAACTTTTTGAGTCAAGTTTTTATTTTGATTTAAAGTATAATAGTTATTTTAACTACATATTGACGCTATACCGGGAAAATCCCAGTTTAGGTAATTTTTGTTGATATTTAAAAAATAAAAAAAAAAAAAAAAAAAAAAAAAAAAAAAAATAAATTATATTTTTTTTATATTAATACAGGGTTGGGTTCACCACATACGACACGGAGTATTTGTAAGCTAAACGATGAGATTTTACAAATTGTAATTTTGGGTTCGATGAAGGACTTTTAGAGGTACAATTTAAAAATAATTTTACAAGATACAGAGTGCCCAAATAAGCTAAAAAATATGCCAAATTTGTATTCTTTTAAAATGGAACACCCTGTATGTTTATTACATTTTTTTAGTTGTCTACGATTAAAATAAAGGTAAATTTGATTAAGAATTATTTTACTTAAACAAAAAAAAAAAAAAAATTTTTGAAATAAAATTTCAATTTTGTGAATGCAGTAAAAATTTTAAGTCTTCACTTTCTCCAAGGGGTATCAAAGTTTTTAATACTAAATATTTTACTGAAGTTTATTTACTGATCAGTTATTGTGTTGCAGATAAATAAAAAATATACTACCTTATACAGAGTTCTAAAAAATTTATAAATATTATTAGCTTCAAACGGCAATTTACTTGTTTTTAATTTAAATGGACACCCTGCATATTTACGAGAATCTAGATGCACAATTTAATTTGTCTATCAAATTATATTATACCATTTTTTACCTATCTCTTAAGTTTTCCGTAGAAAATGCATTTTCTTGTAATTAAACTTATTTATCTCAATATACCCATGGACTTTGACATTTTAGATTTATTTTGTTAAAGATGCTACCAAATTTTTTAAAGAGTACAGATTACTAATATTGTCGATATAATTCGATTGTTATTTTCAATACAAAAATAAAAAAAAAAAACTGTTTAAAATATTTGTTAAAACAGGACCAATTAATATGATCCAGTATTCAAACTACATTAACTGACTGTTTGCGATTATTAATGATATACGAGAAGTTCAAAGGCTTACTAGATATTTCGAAAAAACAAATTTTGGCTATTTTTAAAACTTTTGTCTCTAATTCCATTCATATCCGTATGATCGAATAAAAACGGCTCAACGATGGCTATAAATGAAGATCGCTTCAATTTTATACCTATGTAAAATTATATGGGAAATATCATCGATCGTCATTTCATAGCCATCGTTGAAGCCGTTTTTATTCGATCATATGTTATTTTAGGCAAAAACTTTTCAGATAAAAGTTGTAGATAATCACTGTCTGTTTTTTTTTCTAAAGCCTCTCATTTTTGACATATGACACAAACATTACGTTTTGTTTTAAATGGAAACCATAGTTGGCCATGACTTCATAAAAAGCGCCATTGTTTAAGCTTTTTCAGCGATTATAAGGTTTATAATATGTTTTTTGGCGAAAAATTACAAGTTATAGCCCATTCTTTTCTTTTCTTGGCTAATTCGCATACCAATAATACCATGCCAATTAGTTGGCATCAAAAATGTTAAAAAAGTTTCATGTTTTCAAAAAAAATTTCATAAAAAATTTCGTAAAGCAACTCAATTTAGAATAAACATAATCTAAGGAATGAAATTGATTCTTTTATAAACCTGCATTAAATCAAATTAAAATAGTATGTATTTTTTTTTAAATATTAATTAACAGCAATTAGGCATTATCATAAATTATAATAATTTTTTTTTTTTTTTTTAAATAATAATTTTGTTAATAAAAAAAAAAAAATTCTTTTAAAATAACAGGCAAAAATAATCCACCAATTTACAAAAAAATAAAAGTTTCGTTTAAATTTTTTAATCAACTGATCACTATTAAAATTCGCAGAAACCCGGGCTATATTACTCCTAACTTTACTCGTAGTGAAAATAACGAAATAGTAATATACCGATTTAATATAGTCCTTTGAAGGCTTCCGTCTCCTTCGAGACCAGGGATATCTTTAAATAGTCGAATGACTTTGCCGGTCCAGTTATTCTCTAAGGCAGCACATTTGCTAGTCGTGGGGCAATCCTATCAAGAACTAGTATAAAGCCAAGCGCCCTAGAAAAGCTATAGAGAAAATAAGTAAACCGAGAGAAGTTTGATTCATAACAGTGTTGAATAAAAAGTCTTCATTGATTCGTTCATCAATTTTGATTAAGATTTTCTCGTTTAGGGCTTTTTCAATTACGGAGAAATTAGTTTATTTAGTTATTTTAAAATTAAAACTTAATAACCAATACAATTAAAAATACCAACATTTTTTTTAAAAACTTTATTTTTATTGGATCTCTTCAAAACATATTAATTATTTTAATATTTTATTGTCTTAAAAATAAATGTTTAAAATAGATTAATAAAATATAATATTAAATCAAAGTAAAAATAAAAACAATTTTTTTTATAAATTAGTTTATAAATATACAAGGTAGCCCGAACTGTATTTCCGGGAAACTTCGGCCACCATATTTCTGCCAGATTAAAAATAAGTAAAAAGATAAAATATGTAAGAGGCTAGTCCTTTAAAATGCTGTTTGGAGATACAGGTGTAGACGTTCATTTTTTATTGCATTTTTTTTCCTAATAATTTCTGAACTAAATTCGATATTTGGATGTAAATTAGTATCTGGGGGTTTTTAACATGAGAATTTTGATTTCGATGTCAATATGACCCTTACGTGTAAGGGACGTTACCTACATCTTTTTTAACTGTTTTGAAGAGTAATAACTTTTCGTCAGTCCCTGTATTACTCTACTGTGTGAAAAAATGTACATTTCCGTAATTTTTTACGTAAAAAATATCTCTTGGTAAAAATCCCTACGAGCAACTGCTTTCAAGATATTTGGAATGGAAATAGTCAATACATATTATTATTGAGAAAAAATATACAATATATATTATTGAGAAAAAATTAACATGTTGACTAGATAGTTATTTGACTGATAAGATAAATTTGGGAACATTTCATTTTTTAAGCTATAATCATGAATTTTTCTAGAAAAAAAATACGATAAAACAGTTTTTGTTAAATTTTTGTCACAAATCCGTTTCAAATTTATTATATCAGAGTAATAATTATCCAGAAAACATTTATAATTTTGGGCAATTATGTATTGACTAACTAACCTAACCATTAATCGTAGCGATTTTTACCTAGAGACCTTTTTTACGTAGAAAATGATGAAAATGTATATTCTTTGAATTTTCTCGCGAACTTCGTAAACATCCATTATTTTACTTAAAAAATAAATTTTACACGAGAGTCGTAGCGAGAATCTATGTATTCGTTTTGGCTATTAAAACACGAATAAATACAAATTCTGTAACATTCTTATCACACATCTACCTATTTTTATTTTATCGCATTTTTTCGCCTGCTTTTTATCCGGCGGACGGGTATACGCTAATTCGTCCGGTTCTGCCTATGTTCCTACTACGGTGGCCCGGTCTGTATATGCTGCCGATGTTTCCGGAATTCAGTTCGGACCACCCTCTATACCCACAAACCACGGTTATTTTTTTGATAAAACTAAAAAAAAAAATAAGGTTATTAAAAACTATACCTTATAAAATAAAATAAATACACAATTTTTATTAATATTGTATTTATTCTACTTGAAAATTACATTTCAAATAGAAGGCATCTTAAGAAAAATAACAACAAAATAAAATATAACAATAAAAATAGTATATTAAACAACGAGTTTCGAAAACGACGTTTTGCACACGAGTCTTGGATAGTTGTTCTGTTGGCGAAGCCGGCAATGGCAAGAGCCACAACGAAACGGAGTGTTAGTATAGTTGACCAAACGGATTCTGTAGCTACGGGTATCGGCAGGGGAATGCAGTTGTAAACAAAACACGCCCAATTTCATTCATAAAATAGGAATGGGCGTACGGTGTTATAAATGAAAATAACAAAAAAAAAAAAAAAAAAAAAAAAATCAGATTTTAAAAAAAAATTTTTTTTTTTTCAAAAAACTTTATCCTGTTTGAATCGTTACTGTTGAGTTAGCAAATAAACACTAAAAGATAAACACTTATTAAAGCTCCCTTAAGTATTTTGAATCATTTTATTATTGTGTTTGTTAATAAATTAGAAGAAATAATTACAGCTGGGGGTTGGAACCTTTGGTGTTACACATCAAATTAAAACACTAAATCAGTACAATTACACCAAAACACCTTTTAATTTTTACACTGGCACGCATGTTTCGCTAACCATGTCTGCCATCAGCATATGATCAAGACTGAGTCTTGAGGTATATTTATTTTAGTATATCTGTACTAACTATATTTTTTCTATATATTAGAAATTTAGATATAACTATTTCCTGCAAAAAATCTGAAATAAGTTAAAACTTTGGAAGCGCCAATACAAAATCAAATTTACTTACCAGTAGATCCAATATTGCCTATTACACCAAATATGGTATCGCTCCGCCAGCAGTTTTTAAAGGTTAGGTTATTGTCTACTCATATGTTTCATCCAAATAGCATAATACATGGCTATATTTTCGAATTTCGCTTATATATTTATATCTCTCTCTGCAATATAATGAGCCGCTCCATTAATATTTATCTGTTATTTTGACATTTACGCCAAAGAAATTCATTTGATTTTAAATAACCCCCTAAGCCTTTCCCTGCAAAAGGAAAAATTCGATTCTTCCTGCAATTTTGCAAAAGCTTTCTAATTCCTGACCACTTCGAAAAAGTCGTCGAGTTTTCGACAGCAGTCTCAAGTGGTCGTTTCTTTCCAGAGCTGGATATCATTTTATCGGTGTTAGTTTCCAGCCTTTTTTTTTATCTTCTGTGTGAATCTTTTTATAGCCGATACGCTAACTCCGGTATAAAAAAAATATCCGCTCAAGTTTACGTTTAAGCGGCAACTAAAGCGAACTCTCTGTAGCTTCTTCATCGCAAACCCTATTATGATAACACAAGAAATAAACCAAAGAAGATTTTCATCACGTTATTATTAACATACCTATATAAATTAGCTATTATTTCTCTTGGCTGACTATGTAGCAGTTACTTACCCGTAAACAAATTTATTCATGTTACAACACAAATAACGATTCGAAACTTGATATTATAATTAAAAACTACGAACGAAACAATAGACAACATATAACAAAAAAATAAAAACCCACAACTAACTATTTAAAAAAAAAAAAAAAAAAAAAAAAAAAAAAAAAAAAAAAAAAAAAATTAAATAATGAAATAAAGTAATAATGATCAAAAAAAAATTACCACCGCCACTGAATATTTCAATAGTATTCAATATCCCTACTCTTTTCAGAAGAGAACGTGAAGTTGGGGATAAAACAAGCGAATAGGAAAGGCGTAAAAGCCATGCAAACCGCGTGGTAACAAATCCTGTGACTTACTCTGGCCAATGATGTTCAATGAATAGGCAGCCATGCGCGGCGATGCCATGCGCGGCGATGCCGGTTGCCAATGATATCGTTAAAAATCTTCAACTTTCATAATAAGCAGATGATACAGAATTGAAAGAAATAATTATTAAATAAAACATATCGAACATTATGAACTACGTTAAAATACCTAATATTCCTTATTTTTTTTAAACAAAAAAAAAAAAAAAACACATTATATATAATAAAAATATATTAAATTTTTATAGTTCATTGTCGGCAATTTCAATTTTTATAATAAAACTTTTTTTTTTTTTAAATGTTTTTTTTTGTCCGCATTCCTTCCGTAGCTTCAGATCCGCTGGTCAAACAGTACAAAGAAGTTTTTGAACGAGTTTTTACGCTATTTTTTCTACGAATACAAATTAGCAGCAGATTCACTCGGCTTTTTGTACACAGTGTACTTGAAATAATTTTGCCGATTGTAATGATGACACTTTTCTGACGGTTGCGTTGCGTTTGGCGTTTCAGCTAAACATTGGAGGTTAAAAATGTTACAATTCGGCACACATGTCATGTGCAAAATGACACATGTCGTGCGCTAAATCCTTAGCACATAACAGTTTGCAAAACGACAATTGCAGATCGAGTTTTTCGTGTGTCAAACTGCATTTTCTAGGCTATTAGTCGTAGAAAAAATCACTTTACCGATAAAATTTTTACTTGTGAACACTTTTGATATGGCGTTTTAGATGACTTTTATAGTAGAAACTCTTAAGACATATGTCGCAATGGAAACTAGGCTTTTTCATACACACGTATTTTCGATGGCGGACCAGATTCTTACTGTGCTTGTAAGTGTTCAGGCAAGTCTGACAAACATGATGATCTGAAAAATTAAAATATGCTAAATATGTTTTATTTTTATTTACATGAAGGGAATTATTTAAAGATTTTTTTATTCCAGGGATAAAGAAATAATATATATATACCAAGTGAATTGTTTAATATTATATTTTAGTTTAATATTTACATGCCTGTTTCAAGAAACAGTACAAACTTTACTAAAAACTAACTAAATAATTACCAAAAAAAAAAAAAAAAAAAAAAAAAAAATATTGTAAAAAATAATGGAGAAAATGTACAGGGATTCCTACTAAGAATCCGCTCTCGGCTGTACTCGGAAAAGATAGTCGTAGAGCTTGAGGAAGAAAAATATTTAAAACTAAATTGAGACCATTGAGAAAATTGCTGGAAATTATTTTCAAAGTATAATAGACGAGGGCTAGAGTGCGTAACTGCTACTGCGGAAAATAACAAAATAAATTGTTCTAAAAATTCTTGCCTAGATACGATTACATATATAGTAGCTTTCATAAATCTTCAATAATTTTGATTTTTTGTTAGGAAGCCATTTTTCTCTATCTGTTAAAATAAAGTGGTGGGGAGGTTAGATCTGTTTTATTTACAATTATAATAACTTCTGGATTGGATGATCGGAATCCAAACAAGCGAGGGCTCGTTAAAAAGAGCGTTTCTGCTCTATATCGTATCATATAAACAATAATAATAATAAGCTTTTGGACGTAGATGCTAGGGGGCGTTGTCTTTACAATTTAACAAACATTGCGCGTTTTTTTCAAAAAAATTAAAGCGATAGTATATGTAATTTAAAGCTGATCAGTAAAGAGTTATAAGAAAACCTAACAAGTCAGCCGAAAAACCGCATCGTTGATATAACTTTTTTTAAACCAAATTATTAGCAAACTTCATAAAAATATGAGCCCTTAATTACCATATTTTCTAACACAGGTATCACTAGCCCTCTTGATTGACCATTCTAAGAAAAGATACTATAAAAAAAGATTATTTTAATTTTTAAAAATATCGACAATGAACCAGAAAACCATAATACTAGGTGCATTAATATCTAATAATTAAGATACCAATGATGGTGGACAAGAAACGACACCTCAGTGAATTCATGGTAGGCTTTGGAAAAAAGTTGCTTTTAAACGGATAGTTTAAACATCAAAATATTATTTTTTTTAAAATGCCTGTCTGTAACAGCGAAAAAACGAAATAATCTAATCATTTCCATCTTATTTTTTGTCAGAATATTCACCCGTCATTTCACCCCCTTAGAAATATAAACGAAAATAAAAAAAAATAAGTTAATTAAGGGCTTATATTTGTATTGTATTATTAATTTTGCTTAATAACTTTGGTTGAAAAAAGATATTAAGATGGGTTTCTCGCTGACTCTTTTAAGGTTTTATTACTCTTTACTATCAGCTAAAATTACAGATACTATCGCATTTAATTTTTTTGAGGACATAACACGCGCCAGTGTTGTGTTAAACTAACAGACCAACGCCCCCTAGCGTCTGCGTTCATAAGTTTATATTATTGTTTATATGGTACAATATAGAGTAAGAAACGCTCTTTTAAACGAGCCCTAGCCTGTTGCATTCCGATCATCCAGTGCGGAGTTATTAATATTTAAATAAAAACAGATTTAACCTCCCCCCACCACTTTATTTTGGTAGATAGGAGAAAATGATTCTAACAAAAAATATTCAAAATTTACTGAAGATCATGAAGCTATCACTTATAGTACACCACAGA